>NC_137979.1:57934717-58422217 GCF_963924665.1 Micromys minutus
TTCTCCATATCTTATTTCTAGTTGACAACTAGCCTCTCTGGTAGCTTTCCATTGTCTTTCCAAGGTTAACGCAGAGGGTGTAGAAACCCAAAAGGGAGCTAAATTTCCCAAGGAATGTAGGATAACAAACGCTTTGTAAAATATTGACTGCTTGGGCTCAAGAGATATATCAATGGTTAAGCATACTGGCTGTTCTTTTAGAGGTCCTGAGTTCAATCCCCAGCACCTACATGGTAGTTGACATCTTTCTATAACTGTAGTCCCATGGGATCCAATGCCCTCCTAAGGAGTGCAGGCATACACACACACAGAACACCCATCTAATATGTAAATAAATTAATAAATCATAGAATAAAGTCCTGGACATTAGGTTGAAAAGACAAGACAGTTTATCAGGTTTGATCAGATTTACCAGACATTTACCTATTTTTGACTGCCCTTCCAGCCTTGGATGCTAAATGCATCAGCATTGTCCTATGTAGCTACTTTTCAACATCTCTTTTTGTACTTAGTTTGTTTACACAATGGACCAAAGTAACCCCATGAGAACAGAAAATCCTGCTTACTATTATAAGAGTTGCAAATATAATAAATCACCAATTGATCAAATTCTATATCCACAATATCCATGTTGTACAAATAGAAAATGGGATGGCGTTTGACCCTGCCAACATATATTCTGGATGCAAGCCTCTGAAAAATGTAAGAATAATTAAAATATTTTAAGGATCATGTCCACAGCTAGATGGATTTAGAATATCTTATCTGGGGCTCAGAGTGTGATTGTAGTGTAGGCTTGGGGAACAGGAAGGGGTCCAAGGAGAAGCTGGCATGAAAGTCAGGGTCCACATCCCACAGGCTGGCTCAGGGAGTTCCATCTCACCTTAGCATTGGATGGTGTGCAAACGGCAAAACATTTCAGAAAGGAGAAATCGGCAAGACTTACTAAAAACCATAAAATATCTTACATTTAACTCAGTAATTCATTTTATAGGACCTTATTCTGGGGGGAAAAATCATTCCCCCCTGTGTCCCATAGTAATCATTTCTCACATTTCCAAATCCAGGAAATCTCATAGCCATTTTTGCTCCATTCTTATCAGACATCTTTCTGGAGAAGGGAGAAAGAAGAGGAGGAGGATGAAGCAGAAGAAGGAGGAGGAGAAGAAGGAGGAGAAAAAGGAGAAGCAGGAGGAGGAGGAAGAGAAGTGGCAAGAGGAGGACGAGGAGGAGGACGAGGAGGAGAAAGAGAGGGGAAGGAGGAGGAGGAGGAGAAGATAGGAAAAGGAGGAGGAGAAAAAGAGAAGGAGGAGAAGGAGGAGAAATGGACCTGCCTAGTGTCTTTTTTTGGGAAACCATATACCTGTTCCTTCCATAGAGCCTCTTTTTCCTGGTAGTCACCAACTCATGTCTCTTTCTTCTGATCGAGTCTCGCTCAGCTATACTCTAGTCAGCTATTGCTTCTCAATTCTGCCTTCCCTTTTTCCTCTCCTTCCCCTGACAATTCAATTTATGAACGAATACTTTGCCAGTGGTTGTAAAAATGCAAATCAATCTGTTCTCTCCCCACTTCCTTACCTGGCTCCTGTCCCTCTCTGTGTATGTTCTCGGTACTAATTCTCTCTGTTCATCGTCTGCACTTGCTCATTTCCCTTCACTCCCAAGCTCCTTGCCATCTTGGTCCTGTTCCCAACAGTGGCCTTGGAACCATCTCTGGAAAATCTTACCAGCATCCTCATTGTCAGTCCATTCTTTTTTATAACCAACCTTTTGGTGTTAACAGGCTTCAGGAATGGCATGGAAAGCCCTTGAGGAATTTCCAATGTCAGTCCTAAATGTCCCGCTATCTTTGCTGTCATGACCCCCAAAATGACTTTCTTCTAGACTGTTCTTTGCCAAAGTATTATGAGCCACCTGTGATGTAATTTTCATTGTATGTCAGCTTAGATCACTGTCCTGTATAAATCATATAGAAACATGTAGGAGTCCAGGCATGAGATCAGCACAAAAGAGGGAGCTGTGCAGACAGAATGGAAGTTTCTAAATATGGGCCAGTGTGAAGAGCTGCATATGACCACATGGAAATGTTAAAGACCCTCAGACATGACTCAGGAGTTGGTACTGCATTGAGAAGAAGGAAGTGCCTGTCAAACGGGAGACAAGAGAACATGAGGGATGCTGGGGAAATCTGAACACAGCTTTCGTCTTTCATGATTTAGTCTACAGATCTACGTCATCTGTGCCTGATGCATTTCGATGGGGACAGATTTATTCTCATTTACTGGAGCACTCTGTCCTAAGAGTCTGACACTACACAAGAAATACTGATGGAAATAAAACAAAACAGAGAGCAGTCACCATATTCACAAAGCTGGAGATGCTGCCATCTCTTCCTTTTCCATGCCTCCAGCTTCCTAACACTTCTGTTCTAACAAACTGAGGATCAAAGTATATAAGGAGAAATTATACAGACTTGAATGTCAGACAATAATAGTAGAAAGCCCACTTTCTGGTCATCCAAGTCTGATATTGGCCTTCAGTCTGAGACTGTTTATAGGAAGAAAATCTAAAGCAATTTTTAAAAAGTTTTTGCTTATTTGACCCAAAACAAGAGGTTATTACAAGAGCAAAGGGATGAATAGATTTGTTAAAAACTTGGTTTTATTGTTCTTATTATTCCTAACACTAAATTGAAAATAAATTCTGTTACAGTCATAGAAGAATTTTTAAAAAGGTTGGGCAAAACAAGTTTAGCATCCTTATATTCTTATGAAGCATGGATTCTTTCTAAATGAAGTCTTTACAATTTAGCAACCAGAACTATTCTTTTCATTTTAATTTTGACTATAGTATAAAATTTATAAGGGGACTCTATCTTGTTTTTGTTCCTGCTATATACGTATTACTTGTCATATCTCTCAAATGTTATTATCAAAAACTACTCTTCTCCAAATTCCAGAGATTATTTGACCCTTTACTGGGGGCTGGGTGGCATCACAGTTTAGAAGGCCTAGTGTCTGAACATTCGGTGTACATGGAAAATAGTGTCCTTTAACATAGAGACCTTCCTTCTTTAAAGCCAAGCAGTGTTGACATTATTGATAAGAATAAACTGAATATTTCTATAACAAAATTTGGACAGACTTTGATTTTTTTCTCAAGGTCCTTAAGGGCTCAACATGCTTATGTTCTACTCGAATGAGTTCAATTTATCCTTACAAATAGAAACTGAGAAAGCCTCCTAGGAACCAACATAGTGGTTTCTGGACAATCTATAGTTAGCAGCCTTATGTTTATTCCCCACACCTGCAGCAGTTATGACTTTCTGTCTCAGCCATTATCCACGGCAATAAGGGACTTCTCTAAGAAAAACTTCGAGCAGCACAAATCTATGAATTACAAAATACATACTTAGAAGCTCGTTTGGCAACATGACCATTTAGCAAAATAACAACCGTAGATTTCCTCTCTAATCAAGGGCTTTGACATTCTTTACAGCATCAGTTATGAATCTCCCTCCTGTAGTGCAGGCCTCACACCAGTCAAGAGAGGGCTTGATTGTGTCCAACAAACAGCCATTCTCTGGTTCTTAATGGCATACATGATATGTTACTTCCTATAACCATGCATGTAGCCATTCCTCGATTTTTGGATGCACTTTCTCATACCAGCCACTCTATGTCTCTAGTTTTCAGAGGCAATAATGTCCTTTTAGGGCTCATTAACTCTGACTTTGTGCCTTCCTATGGCCTTTGCACACACAGATCAGCAGAATGACTTGATGAGGCAGAGATGCTAACTCATCAATCAGGATAGTGGATAGTATGTGCACAGATGTCCTCTCCCCTCCATCACCGATCCTCCTGTCTCTCTGGAAACAAAACTTAGCTCTGTTGCTTAGCTAACTTGCCTTGAGTTTTCTGATTTGTGCTATCTGGAATACACATCAGCCTTAAATTCTCCCTCCAACATGTCATTCTTCAGCCAACTCCATCTGTCATGGACTTCTTGGTCCAAGAAGACATCTTGCTGCAAGGTGACACCTGTGGCTTCTCTGTGATTATCTTCTGCTGGTGTTCTGTTAGCCCCTTTGTCTTCACTAGCCTGAGCTGCCCAAATTATGATGCCAGACACTTTCAGCAGCTTAAATGATGGGGCCTCATTTAGAAGAACAAGTTTGTTAGCAGTGTTGATGTCTGGTGAGGGATTTTTTCCTAGGTTGTATATATAGTCACCATTTTCTGTATCTTTATATAGGAAGGCAGGGAGAATGAGAACAGGAACAGAGGAGAACAAAATGAAGAAATAAACTAAGAAAAAAGAAAGGGAGGAGAGAAGAGAGAAAGGAAAAAAAACAGAAACAAAGGTCAGAGATACAGCGAGCTCTTCTATTTCTCATGAAGCTGCGACCCTATGGGACTAGACCAAACTTTGGTGGTTTCATTTAAATTTAATATCATGAAAGCCCCATTCTCCAAAGTAATGACGAAGAAGGTAGGTTTCCCACATGAGAATTTGGGTACCAGAACACTGCTCAGTACACTGCAGCCTTATATAATGGCATCGGGATTTTATTAGCACCTTGCCAGTTCCCTAAAGTACCGTAAGCACACTCAGAAAGCACAGCAGAACTGCAGCGACAGCTGACCAAGTCCTTCGGAGAAGTCACATGCTCAGCTGAGACAGCATGGATCCTGATGTGTGCCCAGACCTTCCTGCAGGTGATGGCTTTCAGCTCACTTCTCTGCCTTAAGAAACAGCACGCTTTTCACTCCATCCCATTCCGCATTTAAACCAGACTGGCTCCCAACTCACAAAACAGCAGCAAAATTTAGCTAATCAACATTTTACTGCCATAATTAAATCATGCACTTACAAATGAAATGTAACACTTAAAACCAGGTCCCAATTTCTCCAAGCTGCATTAATACACATAAACCATTACCGCAGACAGCCACATTCTTTTCAGCATTTATTAGGGCCCGCTGCACGCAAGCAAGGGCAATGGTTTTTAATTATCCTAGAACTTGAAAACCGTGATTTCTTCTCCTCCCAGCTTTGTCCCACACACTGCTGATGTCTCCAGTGTGGATGACCTTCTGGGATTTCTCACTTTGTGTGGCATCCCATCCTCCAAAGAACTGCTACCTTATGTGACTTACCCCTCAAGGAAAAGTAAAGAAACTGGGACTCTGTCTTGTGGGGCAGGAGGATAATTAGAGTAAAATAGTTTATCTCCACCTCAGAATGTTGAACAGCAGCTTCTGTGTCTGCTAATAATTTCACAGCTCAGGTGATGACAATTTCTCTCTCCCCAATCCCACCCACAGAGGTTGCCACCAGACCACCGTCATAGTCTATTATTAGCCTATATAAGACCAGCAATATCTCAATGGAATTTTTGTAGGACTAAAAAAAAATGCATACTCATATAATAGAGGTGGGAATTGATTTACATTGCCACAGTATGAGCTCTTAAGCAATACAATATTTTAGAAATATTTATTAGACTGAAAGGAAATTTTTAAACAGAAAAAAAACATGAACTAACTGTACCACCTAACAAGGTAAACCTAAAAGAGAAGACCAACACAATTGGCCTAATGCTTATCCATCTTTGCTTTATAACATCATACTCTAAGACTCTTTGATTCCTTTGAAAATGGGCAGAATTTCATACTATTTTCTATGAAGAATGACCAAAGGGGGGGGGATTTAGAGGAGTATGCTTTAGATCACAGTCATATCAAATATGTTCTTATAAAAATTATTATGATGAATTATCTTGAAATTCATAGATAAAGTGCAGATTTTATCCCTGTCCTGAAAATACAATTTTCATAGAATTATATACTAGGAAGGGATCATTGGGCTCCTTCTAAAAATATATATATTATAAATGAAACATCTATCTCGGGGAAGAGAAATTATTTCTCTGGGGTTAATCCGTCATGTGCTTAGTAAACAAGTGACTGATTGGAAAATAGTTTTGATCGTATGGAGAGTGGATTCAGCCACAGATCACATACGTCATTTAGGGGACAGACAAGGTACAGATGAACTCTACATTTCAGAGAGGGACACAGTACTGTTTGTTACCTACACAGAGAGCATCACTAATCTGAAACTCTGAAATTCAAAATTGTTCAAAGTGTTGAACCTTTTCAGTGTAGATAGGATACCCCAAACCAAAATTTTCAGTGTGCAATTATTCCACATATGAGATGCCAAAAATGTTTTTAGATTGTGTGCACAAGGTATTAATAAAACATAAATGAAATTTCTACTTAGACTTGACTCCCATTTCCAAGACATCTCATTGTGTAAGTGTCAATATCCCAAAGTCTCATTTTTATTCACATTTTAAATAAAAATATTCAGCCTTTATTATGAGCTGAAGACATATAGTTGTCAGTTTGCTCAATAATTTGACTGTAATCTGCTACTAAGGCCCAAATAGCCACTATTAGAATGTGGAGCTTTGTATCTCTATCCAAAGATTCATTTATATGCATGATTTTTCTATATTGAGTGGTGGCTAATTTTGGTCACAAACGTGACACCTGGCAAGAAGAAACAGCAAATGAAGATTTACCTCCCCCAGAATGGCTTGTAAGCATACCTGTGGGGACATTTTCTCACTTGACTGACATAAGACACCCCATCTTACTGTGGGCAGCAGCATCCTTAGAGAGGTGAGTCTATAAATGACTCAGTCAGTAAAGCACTTGCTGCTCAAGTTTGAGGAACTTAACTGAGGTCCCTCAAAACTATCTGAAAATCTAGGCATATTTCAACTCCAGTATTGAGGGGCATAGACAGAAGGAGCCTTGAACTCTGTAGCTAACTAGTTTACCCCAACTGGAGAACTCCAGGTTGGTGAGAAACCTTAACTCAAAAAAAAAAAAAAAAAGTGGAGAGATGACTTCCTATGTGGGTCTACAGGTTCCCACATGGGCACATGCACACAAACATGAACCCACACACATATTCATGTACATGTATTAACAAGAAAACATAGTAGGCAAAATGAAAGACACAATGTTAGTAAGAAAGAAGAGAATATTTTGTGTTATATTGTTAGAGTGTTAAAGTAGTTAATGGAACTCAGTTTTCACATTGTAGCAAGACTAAAGTCATGTAGAAATGGAACTTCTATAAACTCACCCACTTCTGCTTAAAACAAGGTTCATGATGTAGTTCTTTCTACTATGACATAGTATCTACATGCAAAAAAAAATAAGTTTAGCTTTTGTAACATTGCAGGTTTTGAGGTTTAGGAACTAGGGATGCTGTTACTATTAGATTAAATTATTAACTTGACATAATTTACAATCATCTGATAATGGCATCTCAATGAGACACTATCTAGATTGCCTTTGGACAAGTCTGTTGATGATTATCTTAACTAAGGTAGGAAGACCTGCCCACTGTGGGTGGTACCATTTCCTAGGCAGGAGACTGTAAATTGTGTAAGTGGAAAAATGCAGCTGAGCAGAAGTATGTAGGCATTAATTCTTTCCATTCTGTCTCTTGACTGTAGATACAGTATGACCAACTACCTCTACTTCCTGCTGCTCTAACTTAAAGCCTGTCTTCTCTACGTTGTTTTATCCCACCAACAGAAACAGAAGGACGACCACTGCTCGAATGCCCTGTGGTTTGCTGTTGTCAATATCACCAATAAACTCTTTCGTTCCTCATATTTGTGACCCCGTTGTTGTCCTATATCTGCAGCAGGTAACAGGCTGAGTATGTCTATCATTCTACTTCCATTCATAATCCTAACACCCAACACTGTTATCTGAACCTCATTCAATAAATCAGGAGTCTCCATTTGTTCCTCAAAATCTATCGGGAAATACATACACCAGCCTGCTTGGGAATCTCAGCAAAACCCAATGTGGACTGCCGTCTTCTCCTGAGCTTGTGGGGTGCTCCCTCCATTCCATACTCAGTCTCCATCCTTATCATACCTGTCATTGTAGACATATCTGCACAAGAACCATCTCTATCCATCTGTCTCTCCTCATGTAAAATAATCGTAATAGCAAAAGGTCACTATATCATTCATCATAACTTTTCAAGAATATAGAAACAGGCATGATGGCTCACTTGTCAATTCCAGAACTCGGGAGGCAAAGGCATGGACTAGAAGGATACCCACTCTCAAAAAATACCAAACAATAAAACCAGTTAAAGGAGATAAAAGAAAGAATAAAATAACTCATTATTCATAGATTTACCAGCAAAAAATATGTGTATTACAGTGCTAACTTTGGGAAATTAAAACCAAGCCATGCACAGTCTTGACACTTTTTAATATGCTTAAGTGAATTGTACTCTTTGGTGACCCCACCTACAAGTCAGAACGCATGCTTGCTTTCAGTTTGCTTGCCTCATTCCTTTAGTTTGGTTTTGCCTCAGTGAATTCTTTTGACTGCTGACCTCAGAGATTCCTTGAGCGTTGTGTGGCTTTGTCCCCTGTTCCAAGCCTTCAGGGGAAATTGTTGAATTGTTCGGCAGCCTGTGGTTGTCCTGTTACCCTAAAGAAGTGTTCTAATATGACATACAAAATCTCCATGGCATTGAATGTTTCCTCATGTGTGTGTGTCTGTGTGTGTGTGTTTGTGTGTATGTGTGTGTTTGTATGTGTGTGCATGTGTGTATGTGTGTTTTTGTGTGTGTGTGCATGTGTGTATGTGTGTGTTTGTATGTGTGTGCATGTGTGTATGTGTGTTTTTGTGTGTGTGTGCATGTGTGTATGTGTGTTTTTGTGTGTGTGTGTATATGTGTGTCCTTGAGTGTATGTGTGTGTGAATGTATGTGTGTGTGTGTTTGTGTGTAAGTTTGTGTGTGTGTGTTTGTGTGTGTATGTTTATGCATGTGCACAGTTTGGGTTATATTTTAGTGATAGATGTTCTGGCATATATGAGTGAGACCCTGGGTTCTAACCCCAGCACTGAAAAAGTAAAACGCAAAAAGAAGCAAGAAAACCCCAATTATGATTTCATATAAATCTTGTACATAATCTGAATTGAATAAAAGGGAGCTCATAAGTGTTTGTGTATGCATATGTGCATGTGTGTGCTCATGTGCATGTATGGGTGTGCATGTGTGTCTATACATGTGTGCATGCATGTATGTGTATGTATGTGTATATGTGTGGTGTATTCATGTCTATGCATATTTGCAAATGTATTTGCACAGCCACTGTGCTCATGCTGAGGTCAGAGAACTGTGTTCTCTGCCTTAGCCACCTCCCCTCACATTTCTGTTTTAGACAGAGTCTCCCTGGGTAGCTTGCCTGGCATGGAACTCTATCTATGTGGACCAGTCTGACATCAAACTCATGGAGATCCTACAGCCTCTGCCTCCTGGGTGTTGGAGTTAAAGGCATGCATCATCACACCTGACAAAGATGATGTTTTTCAAAATCATCATCATGTCCATTTTCAAGCTCTTCTGTTGTTCACTTGCTTTGGGGGCTGTGATTGTTTGATTTTGCTGCAAGAACAAAAGGCAGATGGGAACAGCAGAGACCTAAGGTCACAGTTATTAAATATTGTGGACCAAGTACGTATTATGGTTATAATACATACTTGGGAGAATAACTTATTCTAATAAAAACGAATTGCAATGTATAATTCTGGGCCAGATCCCAGTCTAAGAGCAATTACTGTAAGAACTTAAGTAAGAAAATTAATGAAATATGCACAAACTTTGCAGACAACTCTTAATTCTGGTAACAAAACTCTTGATTTGGTCTTTTTTTTCCCTCTAAGCATAGAACAAGGCTTAACTGTTAGGGAATGGACATATATAGATTTTGAGGCCAGTGGGGAAGATTCCCACACTCAGTCTCAAATGGTCAAAATAACAGAGAGCCCCTGAGATAGCTCAGCGTGTCGCCAAGCCTAGGAACATGAGGTCTAGTCTTGGAACCACATGGTAAAAGGAGAGAACTCACTCCTCAAGTTGTCCTCTGATCACAGGTTCACCAAAGCACATTCCCCTCACACATAAGAATAAAAAATGTATTGTTAAAAGAGTGAAAGAGGTCATGAAAGTGTGTTCAGTAAGAGGCTGAAAACAATCGGGGTATTTGTTGAAAGGATATTCGGTAGTGAATGGAGTGTTCAGTTAGCACACAAATAAATAAACATGTTCTGTTGGTGACAGTTCATACACTTGTTTTCATACACTTCGTTCTTTCTTGATCTCACCCCATTCCACTGCCCTTCTGAAGCCTTATGGGTTCAAATTATTTCAACATAAGAATTAAAAATTACAAGTCAGAATCCTCATAAACTTAAGCCAAACAAAAATGAAAAGGAGACTATTTGGGAAAATGATATGATCTTGCCACCAAAATTATGTTAATCACATAACACTGGTATTAAAATCCCTTAGAAGTCAATAAAATTGCTCTTCTCACTCTTTCCTTCCCCATCCCTCCAGCCTTGCTTTCCTCCTTCCTCCATCCCTTCTTTCTTTCTTTTCATCAAAAGTTTCCTTCCTTAAGACAAGAGGGTTGGCACTTAGGGTCTAGCCCTAATCTCTATTGCTTGAAACTATAGGAACTCTGTCTGACTCGCCTCTCTCCCGGATTTGTGCAAAACTTCATTGAGCAAATTCTTAATTTCTTTCAGTTGAAACAAATAAGAGAAAGTACAGCTCAAGTTTCTGTCCTCATGAAGTTTTTTCTGAAAGGGGAATCAGACTGAACGACACACACACACACACACACACACACACACACACACACACCAAGCACAATCACATATATGCACACGTACTAAACACACACATACACATGCACACCACACACACACATGTACACACCACTCACATACACAAGCACACAGACACAAATGCACACATAGACTTACAGCACAGCACATACAAATATTTGCAGACACAGTACACACACGACATCACACACTCATACACGGGTACATACACCATTTACACACACCCTACACACACTGCATACACACATAAACACACACACATACAGAGACACACACACCATACACACACACACACACACACACACACATGCACACGCACACACACACTCTTACCCCTCAGCCCCAGACTGCAGACAGTTCCTCTTTTGTTAGGGCTGCTATCGTATGTACAGTTTATGGTTCCCTGTCACATAGCAACATTTTCTATGTGTGCAGTAACAACATCTAAAATGACATAATAAAAAAAGAATTATCTGTGATTAGAAGTGAACTGTGAAAATGACTCTGGTTGGTGCCAAAAATCAAGGGAGTTTATTATTTCAGTAGCTGCCGTAGAAACCCCTCTGGGTGCCTAGAAACCCTGCCTCGTGAGATTTCCAGCCATCCTCCTCACTGACATCGTAATGGGCTTTGTTAAATTCAAAGACAGTTACGTCAGCAATCTCGGGCCTCTTGTGGGTTTTTCAGGCCTATAGAGCACACAAATTATGTCCAAATATTGGCCTGAAAAATTAGTAAGCTGTAAGGCTTGTGTTATGTTAGCCAAGTCTTATTGGAGTAAAATGAAACCTGGGGACCCTAAAGTTCAGTGCTCATGTTGCTGTTTCTACTTGACATTTTGGGAGGCTGATTCTGATGTGGTTTGTCATACTTTGTTTTGTTTACTTCATTTATATACATATATGTATGTATTAAAATGTGCGTTTTACTTATAATACTAAATCAATAAATTACTAAACATATCACAAATAATATTACGGACATCATACGTGTATAATAATGCATACATTACATACAATTCATATTTTGTATTAATTTCTTACTTAACAATCAAGAAATTTCTGGTACACATTAATGAGCCTTATGATGATGCTAATGTTTTTGTAGATGTTTCTTCAGTTTCTTGCTGAGCACTATGTGTTTAGGGATCTAGAATTTCCTTCAATTTCAGGGAATTTTCTCTCGGTTTTTGTCAAACCTGAAAATGCCATGTGTTAGACCTTGCTCCCAGGAATGCTGTCCACCTAAGAGTCCACATATAGAGAGTGGTTCAGCCATATTATATTATTCCAGCTTTGGCTGACTCTGAAGAAATGCTGCAGAGGGTTAGAGAAATGGCTCCCAGAGTAGAGTGTGTGTTTCACAAGAGTGAAGCCCTGAGTTTAATCCTCAGCATCCTTGTCTAAGGTAGGGCATGCTAGTGTGTTCTTATAACTCTAGCACTGAGAAACAGAGGCAGGTATCTCCCTGGAAGGTCCCTCTGCCCAGCAAGGACAATGGCAAGGCAATGAGAAAGTATGTCTTAAAAATCAAGGTGAATGGCCACTGAGAAAATGACAGCAGAGGTTATCTTCTGGAATCCATATGTATACCCACAGGCATGCATGTATTCAAACACACACACACACACACACACACACACACACACACACACGCACACACACACACAGTGGGAAGGAGGGAGAGGTAGGAGAGGGAAGAGAGGGAGGGGGAGGGAGGAAGGTAGGGAGACTAATAGTAACTTCTGAGTCGACTGTTATATCAACTTAGTGAGTTAAATCAATAGATATAAAGTCCAATGCTCAGACTTAAGAACAGATCTAATCTACATGAAGAGGGCCAGATTCCTAAGTCTTGTTTTCTTTATCAGAGTAACATAAAGGCTAATGTTAGTTCCTGAAAACACGAGGCACTGAAAACAAAACAAACCCTAACTGAGCCCAGGGCCTTGTGAGCTATAAAGTTCTCCACCAAGTGAATGGTCACCTGGAGGTCCTTCAGTAGGAGGTCTGGAGACCAATACAATTGTGGCCACTGAATCCAGTGCAATGTATTGCTAAGGGTTCCTATCATTCATATTTATGTGCTGGAAGCTGCAGGGAGCCAGACTCCAAAGTTCTTAATAATATTATTCATCAAGTTGGAAGATAATTATTATTAGGCATTGGGAGGCATAATTGTTAATAAAACCATGCTTATTTTTTGGCTACTTATATTTTGATAATGCCCTTTTCACTAGATTGTCACACTTTCAAAACTGCTAATATTTTAATGTTCCTTATTTAATTCCCACAAGCATTAATAGGGGATTGCAAAGGTCAAGACCCAAGAGAGAAGAAGAGGATTTGTTGAATAAAGTTATTTACATAGCTAATCAGGAGCATAAACCCAAGAGGTATGCAAATCACCTTGTTTCCAGTGAGAGAACAGTAGAATAGTCTTTGGCTGCCGTTCACACCCTGGAGATAAACAAAGATTTGACTTTCTTCCGCTGGCTTCTCTTGTGTATGTGATCTTATTTGGTTTCAGTTTTCAAGTTTATAGAAATAATCTTCTGGGTGAAGCAAGGTCAAAACAGCAACCTAGGGTTTAACTGCTGATCAAGCAAACAGGATGTCCCACTATTTCCCCAAAGTCATAAACCATCAGTTAATGATGTCTTTCCCACCCACAGTACCCTCTTGGACCAACAAGGACTGTACCTTCTTTAGCTGCCCTTCTGTAGAAGAATTAATACTTTAAAAATACCATAAAACTGGTCATGCCAGAGTCTGTTTCTCGATCTCGTGTAAGGAAAGCTTAGAGGATGAGACTCAGATTCTTCCCAACTATCTTTTTAATTCATTCACTTATTTGTCATAGGAAAAAATTTAAAGTTCCCTATGTTAGAATTTAGGGGAGTTTGGTTCTAGTTTACCATCTGCCTCTGTGTGGAAGGATGCACATAATTTTAAATTGATAGCTGGAATTCTAAGAAAGATGGTATAAATTCTGAACGTTTTTTTCTATAACTTCCCCACTTGCTCCTTAGCACATCAATGTATTGCAGCAGCAGTATATAACTGTAATCCCAACACTCAAGAAGCTGAAGGAGGGTAATTAAGAAATCAAAACCAGACTGGTCTAGATTTCTCAAATCAAACCCAAATACATAAACAGAAACCATCACCAATAACCTCTAAAAATACATCACCAAAGAAACATTCCTATGGGCGAGGAAAAAGTCACATGGCCTCAAGCAAAAGCTGGTTTGAAGAACAGATAAAATCTTGCAGAGGATTTCTTGCGAAATATTTAACAAATGTGAAGTTTCTGCAGATGAATACCTTCCTATAATGCTCTGCGAATGGCCAACACTTCTTTACCAGCTAAGCATTAAAGATTATTTATTTCCTCAGAAGTTATGCTGGGTTCATGTTGGGTCACAAGTTCAAAAGTGTCCCTATTACTACATTGCAACTTTGGCTAGCTATTCTATCTTTCCAAATCAAAGGAAAGTAAAACAAAACAAACAAGCAAGCAAACAAAATGCCTTTCTTTTTTCAGTAGATTTTTACTTAGGATACATGACTTATCTATCCATAGGTTCTTGGCCTGGTCACAGTATCATGCATGGCTTCCACCTTTTAAGTAGGCCTTAAATACGATAAAGAGTAGTTGTTATTCATGTAATATTTGTGCCTTGATTGCATTCATAGGCATAGCTTTCCATTTAAATCATTGTTGTAGTTCACAGGATTCAAAAAATGAGTAAGACCAATGATTAGTTTTCTTCTTTGGTAGCATACAGCACCCACCACTACTATGAAAGCTACCCAGTAAGGATAAAGCTTCATAGCCAGTAGCATCGTCCTAAACCAATTTTATTACTAGGGGGGCATGAATTTATGATATGGTATTTAAGGGCCAACCAGCAGTTCGTGAAGAATGACAACTTTCTTGAGTCAGTTTTCTTTCCACCTCTACTTTGACTCTAAGGATGAAATTCGGGCTGTCAATCAATGACAAGACCCTGTGCTCACTGGGCCCTCTTGCTAGGCTCAGAAGTGGTGTCTCTTTGGCCTCATTGAGAGAGACGCATAACCATATAAGGTACTTTTTTGATTATTAGTCAAAAAAAGTCTACCTTAAAACTTATCACAACATTATCACAAAGGAATCTTCAGTGCATGTCATCTTAATAAAAATACATTTTAACGGGAGATTCAATTCAATAGATTGTCTATGCCTACTGTTTAATTCTGAGATGAAATAAAAGAGAAGAAGTAATAAGAACATTATTCCTTCTGAATGAACCATTGTCACCCACACACACATGTATATACATTTAATTGGTCCCATGATTTATTCGGTGTGCTTGCCACTCTTTTCCACACACTCATATTATTACAATATTAATCATTTTCCATGGTCAATTATAGGGAATTAAAACAGAGTGCTGTTATGACCATGGGCAATATGACGTCACATAAAAATGGGCTCTGAACTGTGTTTCCTTCCATTTTCACCTCAAGTTACTCTACACCACCATCAGATCTTTACAGTCAAGAACCACACAGAAAAGCAAATTAATGAAACAGAAAAGAACAGATAAGGTCATGTGGAAAGCTTGCAAAGAGTAGAAGTATCTCATACCTGTGCTGTGGTTCAAGATATCAGAAGATGTTAACCTTCAAATGGCTAAATAAAGAAAACAATATCCCGTAATCCACCTTTGATGGTTTGTCTTAGTTGTCAACTTGACTCCACCTGGAATAAACTGAAACCTAAGCTTCTGGTCATGACTTTGTGGAATTTTCTTGAGCAGATAGTTGAAGGTAGATAGACCCACCCTGAATCTGGCACACATCTTCTCCTGGCAGCTCCTGTGTAAGGTCAGGGAATTTTGCCTGCTTTGCCTCACTTTCAATGGTAAGCTCCTCTCTCCTTTCACAGTATTGAACAAAATTCTTCAAGATTTTAATATAGACTTTCCCAGAATTCTCTGGAATGTCATAACCAGATATGGCTGCTCATCTAGCCTCAGGGACTAAACAACTAACAAATTATTGACCTTTCTATCATCAAATGGCAAACACTGAACAATGTAGACAACAGCCTGTAAGCCAGTTTAATATGTATATATATGTAATTATTCTATTAGTTATTATTTTTGTTTCTTTAGAGAACCCTGACTAATATATTACCAGTGTGGCTACAGCCACACCTGCTCCTGTTACTTCATTTAGCTCCTGGCCCTACTTACTCTACCTTAGTAACATACATGCTGTGGTCCCAGGTCAAAGACAATGATTATATTTGAGCTTCTCACGAAATCCAGCCACTTCCCCCTGTGTTTCCTATAACCCATGTGCCTCCAGGATCACCCATGCAGGAAGTTAGCATTTCTAATTCACAAATCACTTGTGTAGAAGTACAGTATTTTGTGTACACTCTAGATAGTAAGGGTATGATTCCACATGAACCAAAGTGGAATCCACTCATATTCTGAAAAGAGACTGCTAAAAATCATGGGCAGAATAGGGACTCCATTTCATTGTAAGAAGCCTGCTTATATCTGGATAAATAGCCATGTGGCTAAGCCTGTAGTATTCTTGCAGAGAACATGACTCTTTCTAGCAGTTTTCACAGGTACCCACACACATGGACATATACATACAAACATATGCAATACACATAAATAACAAAAATTAATCTCTTCAAAAATCTTTAGAATTTTGTCTATGTTACATCCTTTCCTGTGACCTTTGTTAAAATAGAAACATTGACTGTTTATAAAAATGGTTTTAGACAGAGAAGAGGGTGAGCATGGTTATTGTATACAATGAAATCATCTCCTCAAGCAATTGAAGCAGAAACCTAGATTGGATCCAATTGTATTTTATTTAATTTTTGGCTTGGACCCATCTCCTTCCTTCCATTCAAACCAAATCAACAAACCTCTTCCTTGTCTATACTCTTGATGTTTTCTTGCTCATACTTTAAAAATATTTTATTTTTCAGTCTTCTACTGTTATTCTGTGAATTCCTTGGAAGGAAGTAATAAATTTGGTAAATTCTCTGGTGGTGTCTCTAAAGCTTTTAAAATAATTATTGTCTTCAATTCATGCTTTTTTTTTTTTTACTCATATTGATTCCAGAATTTACCTTGATTGAGCCCTGGTTTAAAGAGAAGACATCAAAAAAAAATCACAACTAATGACAGAGAAGCAACATATATTGATATTATATTGACCAAAAAATGAGAGGAAAAAAATGAGAGGAAAACGTGACCAGGAGTCACATCAGAGCAGAAATAGCACAAGAAGAGGTGATCAACTGAATTCTTGTTGTTGTGGTGGTGGTGATGGTGGTTGTGGTTGTTTAAAGTTTCATGCCTATGTTCAGCTAACAAAGACAGAGGGTTCATAGTGTTGCAGATACAATAGACAGAAGACTTTCTAGAGAGCAGTGAGTGTCCAAAGCCACTGGACAGATATAACATGTAGAGAATTGTATAGGGAGCAGTGAGTGCCCAAAGCTATGGGACAAACAGCTTTTAAAGTTATTTTAGTGAACCAAGAGCTACTTAAGATATTTACTCACTTTTTTTTTAACTTCCATCTAGTTATCAAAGATAATTGTTAAAACTAAAGAATTAGGCTATACAATTCAACCACCCCATTTCACATATGGCAAAATATTTGGTCTGGGCTGCTTTGTTTTATTCCTGTTACATACCTTTGGTTTTTTTACTTGAATCATGCTCAAATTGCATGTGTGCATGTGTGTGTGTGTGTGTGTGTGTGTGTGTGTGTGTGTGTGTGTGAGTGATATTTTTATCAGGGTTCTTTTGCAGCAAGTGTTCAACAGCCTCTGCTCTGCCATAACTATTCTCTTCTTGGCTTAATGGAGCATGTGATTAGCTTGTTTCTAAAAAAAGAAATTTAATAAATATCCATGTTTTTTCTCTCTATTGTTTTTATTCTCACATGGGTATGAATTGGGGAGAGGGACTGAGGGTTCATCCATCTCAGTAAAATTTTCAGGAGCTTCAAAGTCTCTGAAGCTTTGGTTCCACAGTTGCAGGAACACTGGGTAAAGATGGGCACTTTGAATTGCACTAGGCAGGGAGTCCCTGTTGTCTTGATGTTTGAGTTTTCTTACCTATGGTGTCAAGAAAAGAGAGAAGCCAGAAACTACAATTCCCAGGACATAAGTTTTACATCAGAAGGCAACTCATCCTGCTTTCCAGTTTCAAGTGCCTATAGGTTAGTCTGCATATCTGCTGAGTATTTTCAAGTACTAGTTAAACAATGGATATCCACAGCCTCTGTATTTCAGAGTGGTGTGCCACCATAGTCCCTCACAGTTGGAGACAAAATTAATACTGCTTTTCGAAGAAACTTAACTCAAAGTTGGATCCAAAACTAAAATTTAACAGATAGGTCATTTCAGTGTGTCTGGGTTCCGCCAAAATTAGGAAGTCACAGTTTTGTTATGAATCCATGAAAACTCAATCCTTTGAGATATTTGCATTATAAATCCTCCGGGCTCATTCCAATCCTCAGAGTTACTGTCTTCAAGATCACCATTGCTTTAAAATATATATACATAGTGAAGTTAAAACATGTTTATGATAGCGAGGGCAAGCATTTTGCTCACATGGATGCTGGAATGAGCCAGTGCGATCATAATGCTTAGAGCGTGCATTTAGTCTGGCGTCAAGTAGTACGTATGAGTGGAATCGAAGATCATCACATTAAGCTAAGTGAGCCAGGCACAGAAAGAGATGCCTATCTCGTTATCCCTTTCTTATGTGCAGAAGCTAGGAGACACATACTCGAGAACAGAAAATGAACTGTTAAGAGGAAGGGGAGGGATGAGGAGACAGGAGAAGATAATGAAGAGGAGAAACCGGTGATCAAAGTACATGTCATGCTTGAGCAGAAATGTAATTATGTAACCCAGGATTTGGTACAACAAATACAGACTTAATGAAACGCTTGCTGTTTTCTTTTTCTTTTACAAACAGAAGGAGAGATGAAGAGAAAAGACTTGCTATTTATACAACTGTTCCTGACAGAACTACCCCTTGTAACAGAAATGAAGCATTTGTACACAGAAAGACAAACAGTAAACCTTGGCCATTGCTTTTTCTCTGTGCCTGTACATGTTTACCACGATCGTTACTCGGGGCCTCTCACAGATCATCTCTCTGACCTTGGCTTTGTGATACCATAAGATCAAAGCCTCCCTGGCTTGGGAGCAACTTTTCTGCTTAGTTTATTGAAGCACTTTGGGGCTGTATCTGGTCCGACCATTTAGCAGTAAAATTGGGTGATTTCTACAGAAACCAATATCCAGAGCTCGAGCCACACATTTGGACTATTACACTAAACAGAAAAATAGCACAAGCAGGGAATTGATGGCCTGATCCAGTGGCACAACATTTATGAGGCTTTTCCAGGTGAAACACACAACCAGTCTTAAGCCACATGCTTAGCCCAGCCTAACAGAATTCTATTATCTCTCTGTGTATCATTTATGGAAACCCTCTTGGCCTTTTAGTGTTGTCTGGGCATTTGAAAATGTATGCTATAAATCTCTTCTGATATTTTAAAAGAAGAATTTGATTATCTCTAGGGAGACAGGCATTGGGTCTGTACTGTCTGGGATGCTCCGGGGTGATGGAGTTGGGAATCAAGTTCCTTTTTACCCACAAAATACAAACACAGTCTCTGACAAAAGAGTCTCTTCAACCACAGTGTATAGAGAGCTTTTCCTATCAATAATCTTAGGGCCAGTTTCATTGCTGGGGAAATTTAATCTTCAACAGAATGGAAGTTAATAATATAGTGGGCTTCTTACTTATTTCTTTCTCTCCCCTACCACACTCTTCTCCACTGCCAGAGTCTCTAAAATACATGTGCTTAAAATTTGCCTTGGTCTGTCTTTCAGTATCATTCCTTCCCTAGTCTTTTTTTAGGTATCATGTCTCCTACCGAATACCATAGTTTCTGGGTCTCCCATCTAAGTTTACGATCAACCTCCGTTTGTGTTCCCAAATTATGTCACTGAAGAATGCTTGCTTTAAACATAAAGCCAGATTCAGGCATGGCATTACATGCCTTTAACTGCATCACTAAGAGTTGTAGTTAAGTAGGTCTGCATGAGTGTGAGTTCAAGGCCAGGATGGTCTATTAATGTGATTCTAGACCAGCCAAAGCTGAAAAATGAGACCCTAATTATCAAACAAACAAATAAATGTTAGAAGAGCTTAAGCCTTCCTTTCAACTTGCTAATTCTTAGACAGATGTCATCTTTGCTCTTCTTATTAATAACCCTTTTCTTCCAGCAACTCCCCCATCTTTGCGTAAACTCCTGGTATCCTGGGCAACCGCCGTGGCTTTGTATCCCTCCTGCATACATCATCACTGAGACATATCTGCTCTTGGATATTGCCCTTTCAATGAGCTTTCACCTTGCCTAGTGTATCTTTTTATTTATAGAATTGACATTTATAAAGCTATCTGTTTCCTGTATGACTCTGAAATCGTACAAGATACAGGTAGGTACAGCTGCCCAGGAATCCATACTTTGTATTTGTCTTCATGAAAGTGCACTATGTAGCCATCAGTGCTACATAGCCAGGTGCACTGTGAATTACCAGCATGTGTATGTGTTCACTTCATTTAACACCACACACAAACACACACACACCACACATACACACACATACTATACACATACTCACACACACACACATATACCACACAAACATACACAGACACATATTCACACACACACAACATTGAAATACACTCACACAATCTCTCACAACACATCCAATACACACTTACACACTCAAATATAGACTCACATACTACACACACATACACAAAACACACCACACTCAAACACAGACTCATACACACTACACACATATACAAAACACATACACACACAACACGCATACCACACACACACACACTCATACACAACACAATAACACATATAACACTTTCATATGCACACACACACATACCACACATAGTACAACACACACATCACGCACACATCACATACAAACACATACATATACAAACACACAAAAACATATATATTCACACAGATACATAACACACACACACACATTCTCACACATACATACCACACATCCACTCACACACAAACACATTCACACATATAACACACTCATATGCACACACACACATACTACACACACCATACCACACACATACCATATACAAATACACTCATACACATACAGCATACTCATACACACACACACACACACACACAAACACCTTTTTAAAAGTTTTCTTCACTGGGAAAAATGCCTACAGTAAGGGGAAGACATCAAAGCAGTATCTCTAAGACATTGCTAACAATGGTGGGTTTTTTTTCACAATGTTTGATAAGGGTGGTTATTTATTTTAATTGCCGTAGTATATTGTTGCAACCATTCTGGGCATGCTTCAGGGAGAGAGAGAGAAGTGGGGCTTTCCCGGGAGTTCAGTTTTGTTAACTAAGACAGGTTTTGAATCAGTCTGTATGCCTACATCAAAGCAACTGAAAACCAGTGAGCGACCTTCAGCTGGATTATAATGGGGGTGGGAGTGTGGTTCAGAACTCACACAGAAAGGTGAGCAGAGAGAATTCTCTTTTAAACTTTTGAATTAACCTTTATTCCCAAATACATGAAACTTGGTCACATGTGGGCTAGGAGTCCCCAGAGTATGTGGCAAGAGCTGTCTTCCTAGATTTCTGTCCTGCTGTGCTACTTAACAGTCACACCTATGGTTGAACAGACTGCCACAAAATGTCTATGGGGAATCACTCCCACAACTGTATTTATCATATCACATGTCCACATATGCATGCATGCATATATACATATGTAAACACAAAGATACATGCATACATATATGCATATTTCAACCCAGACTTATGCATATATACACATGCATACAAATATACATATAAACACATATGCACACACACATATATACATATATACATAAGTACATACAGGCACATACACACACAAACACACACACACATACACAAACACACACAATGAAGGTGAGTTTCTCTGCCTTCTTTCTTACACACGAACCACAATCTGCAATGAGCAATGTAAGTAAGAATCAGTAATGGCTCTATGAAGAAAATGAAGAAAAAAATGAAGAAAAAAACATTTGTCCTGATTGTCAAGGATGAGACCTGAAGATACCCTAAGACAATTGCTGATCTCAAGAAGTATCCTGCAACGAAAAGTTCTCAAGGTGACATTAAATTTATTTCTAGGATATTTCTCCACTGGGGGAAGCTGGAGTGGGGAGTAGAGGAAGATGTATTGCACACACGTAGGAAACCTCAAATATATATAAAAACTATTATTAAAATTTAAATTACCAAATTTATTTTTAAAGTTATTGCACACATATATTTCTCTTAGCCTCTAAATATGGAATAGACCAATGACAACTATGTCCATTCACAGAGCTAAACACTTAGGTGTTATGCATACATATGAACACACATAGAAGTAAATTATTGCTTTCTTGAGGATCCTGAAGCCAAGAGTCAGAACAATAACTGGCTTACACAACAGCAGCAACATTAGTAGTAGTAGTAGTAGTAGTAGTAGTAGTAGTAGTAGTAGTAGTAGTGGTAGTGGTAGTAGGTAGTACTGGTAGTAGTGATAGTAGTAGTAGTAGTGGTAGTAGTTTGACATAGGGTCTTCCTATGTGGCTCTTGCTGGTCTGGAACCTGCTATGTACACCAGGCTGACCTTGAACTCACATAGCCCCACCTGTCTCTGTCTCCTGAGAGCCGAAATTAAAGGAATGTGACACCATACCCAGCATCTTCAGCATATGCCCTGCCTACAAACAGCTGCTTCTTCCAAGCTTCCAAAGGATCTGCTCCCATGTGTGGGCTACAAGCACACCAGGGAGTCGAGGGTCTGCAACCTTAGTTTCCCTTTCCTGTCTCAGCCCTGACAGTGTTATTTTCTGCTGAGGTCAGTGACTGGCTTGGCACTGTTCAGCTCACATAGGAAAGAAAGAACGCTGTGGTGGCCGGTAGGGTTTGTAAACCAGGCTCTTAGCCCTAAAGACATGTACGAGCTGGCATGAGTAGAGAGTCAAATAAGCCATGGCTTAAAATACCATTAAATAATTATTACAAACAGACACCTAACACACTCCATGTTCTAAGCCAAACACATAGTAACTATAGGTTTTTTTTCACTCTGTAACTATAGGCTCTTTCTTTCATTGGTAGGCAGCAGGAACAGAATAAAAATTTCCTTCCTAGATATCCAAGGGTAGAAATTTATTTTTTTTGTAACTGTTGGTCATTGCATACTATTGGCCCGGTTTCAAAGACCACGTTGTGAGAGTCACGTGACTTAGTTTGTTTCCAGTTATTGAGTTGGGATTCTATGTAGCCCAGGTTGCATCCTAGTTTCACTATGAAGTTGATTTGAGAATGAACTTAAGCTCCTGAGCATCCTTCCTCTATTTACCACACACTAGAGTCTCATGTGTACACCGCAGCTGGATGTCACAATCTTATAGATGTAAGCAGAGCATCCTCTACTTACCACACACTAGAGTCTCAGGTGTACACCGCAGCTGGATATCACAATCTTATAGATGTAAGCAGAGCTTTGTTTCCACATGGAATCAGGTCCTGGTATATGGTCCTGGTGTATGGTCCTAGCACATGGTTACACACTAGCAGAAATACTTGCAGATACAGAAACCTAGGGAGAGATGCTTCATGGTGGGCCTTATGAAGAGTGATCAAAATGGTCAGAGTCAGGGGACAAATGTGGAGAGCAAAGAAAAAGCAGCAGAGATAGAGAAAAGCCACAAACCTCTTGGACCAATTTGCTCCTGGAGGCTTATGGAAGGAAATGGCTTCTCCCAAGAACTTCCCAGGAGAATAGAGTTTGGTCACATCTTGACATAAAATGCTGGGTTCTCAGAAATCTATGATATGATTTCTGTTGTTTTAAGTGACCAAGATAGTTAGTATATATTAATTAGAATAATATAATATTTATATATTAACATAATATATAAATATGTATATTAATTATATAGTTATATATTAAAGGTAATTAGTTCAGCCCTGGGCAGACACAAATATACAAGTAATTTTTTTAATTGCTATCTTTTTTAATTGATTGTGTATAGGAAGTTGTAGGTATATGTGCCAAGACAAGAGTGTGGAGGTCAGAAGCCGACTTACATCAGTCAGGTTTCTCCCTACTTTGTGAGTCCCAGGATTGGAACTCCAGTCATCATGCTTAGCATCTTTGATGACTAATTTTGTGTCAACTTGACACAAGCTAAAGCCATCTTCAGAGGAGGGAATCCCAATGAAGGAAACGCTTCCATCTGATCCAGTTGTATGCAGACCTCTAAGGTATTTTCTTAATGAGGGATAACTGAGGAGAAACCACCCACTGGGAATCGTACCCTCCCTGGGCCAGTAGTCCTGGGCTCCATAAGAAAGCAGGCTGAGTGAGCCAAGAGGAGCAATCTCCTAAGCAGCAATGCCCCTCCTCTCCATGGCCTCTGCATCAGCTCCTGCCTACAACGTCCTGCCCTTTGTGATTTCCTGCTCTCACTGCTTTTGCTGACAAACTGTTACACGAACCCGTGAGTGGAATAAACCTTTCTGTTGTACATATGTATGAAATTTCAAAAAATACAGTTAAAATACTACTAAAATGCAAATGACCAAGTTTATTTCTTCATGTTAAAAGCTATCATGTATACAAATTGTACTTAGCCTCTAAATATGGAATAGGCCTGTGATAGATATGTTTCTTCACAGAGGTGCACACTTAGATGTGCATATGTGCATGCATGCATACCAACATGCTTTCAAACAAAGTCTGTATCACTTTTCTGAGCATCTTGAGGCCAAAGAGTCAGAACAATATATGGTGTCATCTTTTATCAAAGTGATTGGCACAAAAACAATCATCAACATTATTATATACTATTACATATTACTAATATAACATTTATATTATAGGTAACAATAATAATAGGCTTCCCAATTGCTTTGCCCATGATGTTTCATTACAGCAGTATTGATCTTAAGACAGTAGCAGAGGAGATGCCTTTATCCTTTGAACATGCCTACTCTGGAGATTCATGGAAATTCATACGTTCAAAAAGTTACATACGTGAATGATTTCATCGCAAACATATTCTCTCAAGGTTGTCTTCAGGAGGTCATCTATGTGCTGTATACATGTATAGCTCTAAGACATAAGGTGTATCTAACGTTAATCTTCATTGTCAACATTACCAAGTTTGGAATCACTGAGAGGACACACATCTGCGCATGTCTGTAAGGATGTTTCCAAGTAATTTAAACTGGCAAGGGGAGAAGATATATGTTGAGTGGTGGCATCTCACCCCATGGGCTGAGATACCAGCTAAATAAAACAGGAAAGCAGAAAGCCAAATTAGTACCAACGTTCATCTCTCCTCACTTCCCGGCTGAAGACAAACCATAACCAGCTGTCTTCACTCTCCTACTGTCATGTCTTCTCTGCCAGGATGGACTCTACTCCTTAGAATCATGGGCCAAAATAAACCTGCCCTCCCTTCAGTGGCTGTGATATGTGCTTTGGCACAGAGTGAGAACAAGAACTAAAACCAACGTGTCCATGGCTCTTTTGTTTTAAGCTATCACCTGCGGAATGGCTGGGCAAGGAGTGCCTTATTTCCCTTTCCCAAATAGTCCTGGACCCCAGCCCAGAACAGTCTAAGCAATGTGCCTTGTATGCTACACAGCGCATCCTTGTGGCCATCCTGGATCATCTCTCTGCTTTACCTTTGAGTGTCAGGCCCATGGATACAACCAACATGGCAAAACAAATTTCTGCCCCTCCCCCCATGGCTTGAAAACATAAGCAGGACAACTCCCAGGGTTGGTGTAAATACTCCTGGAACAAAGGTCTCTGTCCTTCCATTGGCTCATGTGTCTTTCTAGGAAACAGGGGTGTTCTGCTGTTGTTTGGTTTTATTTGGTTTGGGTTTTGTAAATTTTTCTTTCCTTCTAAAGCTGGTCTTCTAGGTTCTGACTCCTAGGTTGTCATACAGACAAAAGCTGGCCTGGCTAATTAAATTTCTACCTCCATTCCAGGATTCTTCAGGTCCCTGAACCAATGAAAAAGGCAGTAAATAATCTCAGAGCCTGCTTGGGCTGTGCCCTGGGGCACTGGTAAGAAAGCAGAGATGAACAAATTTATTCCTGCCATTAGTTGTTGAGGTTTCCATTGTGCAGGTAGGTCGTGGGGTTCAGTTTCAGGTAGAGATAAATCTCTACAGGTTGTACTCTGCTGTGTTAAAAACAAAAGCCAGCAAACAAATATGAGACTATTTGTACTTTCCTCTTGTTGAATGAGAGAAAAAATATCACAGGCCAAAATTCTGGCTCTCAACACGGAGGTTTATGAGGTATGACCAGTCTATAAGGATAGAGATTTTGGGAATGAAATTAGTCCTCATATACAAAAGGATCTAAAACAGCAGTAGGGGATGAGTGGGTAGCAAAGCTTGTCAGCAAGCCTGACAGTCTGATCCCTGGGACCCATACAGAAGAAGGAAAGTAACAAGTATTTACACACACACACACACACACACACACACACACACAGACACCACTAAATAATAAGTAAATAAATAAAGGACAGTCTGCCACCAGTACAGTGAGCCTTGATGCATTCTTGAGAAGATATACACATTTTTTTCTACATTTCATATCATTAATCTACATCTACACCTACATCTATATATATATATGTGTGTGTGTGCACATTTATACATAGATAAATATATGCATGCCTGGTGCCCCCAAAGGCCAGAAGAAGACATAGGATTCCTTGGGGTTGAAATTACAGGCAGTTCTGAGCCACCATGTTTGGTGCTGGGAACCAAATAGTCACCACTGCAAGAGCAAACAGTGAGAACTCTTCACTGTTGAGCCACCTCTCCAGCTTCTTCATCTGCTGGCCTTGATGCGTCCCCTCTCTACCTTAAGCAGCCTACTGCAAAAGTACATCGACACCCTAGCATTGCATCTTTTCATTAAATCTGTGCTTCAGATGGGTCTGTGGGCTCCAACACTTCCATTTCAGGGTCGAGCTGTTTCCACAAAACAACTAAACAACTCAAGGAAATGCCTTCCCCATGTGTGTGACCTTCAGATGTCCTCCCAGGATGGCCACTATAAAAGGGTTTTTAAATAGATGATTCTGCTCCCTCTGAGGCTACAGAATAAGGTCTAAAAAAACATGGTGACAAAAGGCAGGTATTTGAGAAATGGCAGAAACAGGAGGAAATGCAAAACTGGATTGAGACATTAACTGTGTCCCTGGTGATGAGTGACTTCCAGAGGCCTAACCTGCGGTGACATCAAAGCGTCCCCATGTGCTTTTGAAGGAGACTGTTTCTACTGGCCCAGATAGATTTTGAAATGTTATACTTAATGATAACAGCCATCCTCCCCCTCACTGGTGACAAATTACACCAGGAGGGATAACAATTAAACAGCCTCAGCGCTTGTGGTTTGCAGGGTTAGCATGCAAGCTCTCAGAACTCATTCTGGGTGGCACGGCAGCAGAATTCACGATGAAACAACAAAGGTTTGCAGAACCACATGACCGGCCCATCAGGATGCTCAAAGTCAAGTCCAGTTAGGACTCTGAGCCATCTGAAGAGGACGTTGTTTTGCTGAGACTTCGTTCTTCTTCCCCTGCCAAGAAACATTTCCCTGGCCCACTTCTCTTTAGACTCGACTGTAGCAACAGGCAAGAACAATACATTTCCTTGCTAGTTAGTGGCTATTATGGTTGATCATTTATACGAGTTAAATAAATAAGTCCTTTATGGATGACAGCATGGAAGGATAGAGAAGCTTGCCCTGCTTTTCTGGTGGGCTGTCTGGTGGCTTACGAGCAGTCGATATCAGACAATAAGCTTTGGAAAATAACCATAGGAATCTCAGAAAGATGAGTATCTGGGGACAGAGACTTCTAAGCAGCATCAAACTGTGTTATCTTCATTCTTGCTGGTAAGTTGAGCCGCCTTCAAAGCTCTTCTTTTAGTGGATAACCCTGGGAGGAACCATTATCAGAGAGGGGGAGTTAATTAGAGTGAGTTATTAGAACGGTCTGTCTGCTTTAAATGGACAACAGCTGCTGTGCCACAGTGGAACTATGACATGGGGCCACTCTGCTTCTGTGGCTTCTGGGAATTGGAGATCCTGACTTTTAAAGTCTGATATTATAAGATTAAAAAAAAAAAAAAAGAAATAGAATTATAGTTCTTAGAAAATCCCAGTGTAGGATCTTCTCTTCCCGTACAGCAAATGGGTGGCTCTGTGGTTAATTTTAACACTGTGGTGCTTGAACTGTTTTCGGCATATTCTTTATCACAGGAAAAATTCGCCTTCTATAAAACAGCCATTGTTCCCAGGCATGTGTTTTAGTGGCACGGATAATGACCATACTATTTGGAGTAACACTGCTCAGTGCCATCACTGCTGAAAAGGGAGATTTGGTCTGAAGGTCATAGTATAATCAAACCATTTTTCCTCATTGCTGCTGAAAGAATTTTACAGGGAACAGGTGCAGGGTTTGAGAGGGAGGCTGAGTTATATAAAAGACCTTCCTCTTTGCTCCTTTTGCTTTTCTTTCCTTAAAACATTCTTCGATATGTCATTATTAAACAGTTTGATGCTGCACATATGCCTAGCCTGAGAAAAACACACATTGATTATAAAGAAACCGAAAGACACAGACAAGTTATATATTTTAAAACACAACACAATACACACACACACACACACACACACACACACACACAGAGGGAGAGAGAGAGAGAGAGAGAGAGAGAGAGAGAGAGAGAGAGAGAGAGAGAGAGAGAGATGAATTTTTCTTTCCCTCTACTTCAGTGTGGACATCTGGGAATGAAGAGTCAACCTAAGGGTAAGAAAGGAAATAGGTGTCTGCTGTCCCTAGGCATCTCTGGTGGATGAACTTTATAAGCCCAGCTGCAATTTACCCAATGGCACCTTTCTTATCAGAATGTCCCCATAAACACTCACATGAGTAAGTGCTCTAGCCTGCCCAGGAAACCTTCATCTGGCAGCCATCAATCCATAAAACAAGCCCATGAGGACTATAACAGTCCAGGTGTCTACAATTTCCAATGCCCAAGCACCTGAAAGCAAGCAACCACCTCTCCATTACCGTTTCCCGTCTCAGCTCAAGGACTGACAGCAAAAAGGGCCAAGGTACTATAGCTGAGTCTTGCATGCTTGGGTTCAATGAAACATTGCTGGCTTCCGAGGAGTCAGCAAACGCCACTGGACAAAGAAGAATGACCAGCTGAGGAAGTATGAAAGGAACTTGGCAAATATTAGCAACACACCTTGCATAGTCAAGGAGCTCCTGGTCTTTACCAAGATTATCTTGGCTCCTGAATGCTTTCTCTATTCAAGGGCTAGAAAAGCACGCTGGTAGTACCCAACCCCATTCATCTATCTAAATGGTTTGATGTTGCTGCAGGAAATGTGGTCATAACAGCTCAAAATATTTCTGGTTGGATTCATGACATGGCCTGGAATTTCAAGACACCAACAGAGTTTACAGAACCCAAAGCTTCTCCTGAGTTAAAAACTAGAGAAATGGTACCTACGGTGGTAATGGTTATACAATGATGTGAAGGCAGTAAACTCCACTGAATCATAACTCTTTAAAAGAACTAAATCTATGTTATTGTGCTCAAGTTCTAAAGAAGGAATTTGCTGAGGAATTAAAACACACATCTTCTGAGAATAGTTATCAAATTAATTCTTTCTTACTCCCAATTATCCCCCTAGACACACTCACTTAATAAGAACCACACACTAAAATGTAGGGCTTAGAAAAGTAGGGTGCTTGTTCCTGTATTCTCGCATTCTCAATGGATTTATACTCAGAGTTTTTATTCCATTTATGCCACCAGAAAGAGCAGTGGCAGGTTTGTCATTACACCACTGATAATAAACACAAACCCCTGAGTACACCAGTACGTCCACTGTCTGCACTGAGATGGACACTTCCAGGACTAATCCCCCAATGTAGGCTTAACAACTCTAGAAAACAAATGTCATTCACCTCCTCCAGGATAAAGAGCCCCCTCTCTATTTTCATCACTTTTTAATCTATCTCGGAGTTTAAAATGCCCACAATAACTAAGACATTACATCAACTTTTGGAACTCTCATCGAGTAAGGTCAAGAATCTGAGACGTACTTGACTATCTGAATTCCTGTACAATTCTGGTTTTATCTTTCTTTTCTCTTGCTCCAAAATAAGGTCTGGTTTCATCTCAGCAACGATTAGGAAAATGATAGCCTCCACGTACATTTAATACTTTGCTGTGCTTAGACCAGTTCAGGTGGCTGCTTTTGTCTACATCTGAATGTTGTAAATCAATTTGACCACAATCCAGACCCAGTGTCAGTGGACGGCCCGTAGCCACCTCTGAACGTAGCCATGCTAAATGACACCTTGATGTGGTAGTTATTTGGGGTTTCATTTCGATGGCAAAGAGCAATACAATAAGAGGAGGTGAAGAATGAATAGATGGGCTGGGAATAAGAGAAAGAGGAAGAGGAGCTATAACAGCAACGGTTTGGTTTGTAAAACCCAGATCTTTAGTCTCTGACTCTTTTCATGGTAAGTTTGCTAATTCTTGGTGTCGACAGGCAGCACAGCATCAAGGGTTTGGGATGGAAGCAGTTCAGCTGGTAAAGTAGCAGAGACAAGAGGATCACCACAGGTAAATGGACATCAGCCTTTACAACCAGGAAGCTCTGAGCCATCCCACAGTAACTCTGGTCCGTATGGTATCAGCATTGAAGAGGTTATGGAATCTTTAAGGAGGATGTAGTCTTAACGGAGGAAGTACATCACTGGGGGGGGGGGTTGGGATTTAAAAGTGGATAGCCTCCCTTCAGTTCCTGTTCACTGTTTCTGCTTCCTGTTGGTGGTTGAAGATGTCATCTCTTGGCTCTCTGCTCCAGTCTCTTGCTGCCATGCCTCCATCATTACTATGGGGTGTGTGTGTGTGTGTGTGTGTGTGTGTGTGTGTGTGTGTGTGTGTGTGTGTCCATCATTACTATGGGGTGTGTGTGTGTGTGTGTGTCTGTCTGTCTGTCTGTCTGTCTGTCTGTCTCTCAGTCTCTTAGTCTCTCTCTCTCTCTCTCTCTCTCTCTCTCTCTCTCTCTCTGGAATTATAAATCATAAGTTATGGTAACTTATCACAGCAATGGAAAGCAACTGATACAGCCACTAAGGGTGAGACTTGTGAGGATGGTCTGGTCCTGCTCCTGATGTCATCTCTGCTTCGTTGCTAGTTACATCAACAAATCACAAGCTCCCATCCCCTTGGACCAATCAGCAGCAGCATGCCAGCACGACTTCCCTGATGGAACAGAATGTATTCTCTGAAACCATGAGCTGAGGGAAGCATGAACTTGTTACTGTCAGGTGTTCTGTCAGAACTACAAGAAGAGTAGTGCATGTAAAACTCTTAAAATGTTACAACAACAAAAACAGAAAGGTACAATGTAAACATCACGTATACTTCCTGTAAAATTCTCAATTCATTGTGATATTGAATCAAAACACCGTTGGAAACTTTGCAAGACACCAGTAGTATGTATGTGTGTGTGTTGCATGTCTATATATAATATATAGAAATAGTTGAGAAAAAGATTAATGTTGATTTGAGGTGATGGATGACTCCAAGGAAACAACATTTTCCAGAAACATCAAGGCAGATGCATATATGAACACACTAATTATAGCAGCATGTCCAAGTATCTTGGGCTGAGACATTCACAATCTCAAACCAAACAAAATCTCAGCCTGTGGCAAGGGAGATGGGCACAAAAATCTCATCCCAAACTTAGGAGCTGTTGACTATTGATAGCTGTTGGAAGAGGAAGAATCAAGTGTGTTGCTGTTGTTTTGTTGTTACCAATAGTGTAATGTTTGGTGTATTGACCACATTACAAAGCAAGCCCCATACATAAGAGTAGTTGGCCAACAGGAACTGAGCTTGATGAGGTTAAGAGACAGAGACAGATTCACAGAGCAGGGTGGTGGGCAGATTAGAAGGTAGGGGCATATCTGACAGAAAATGGGGAAGGGGTGAACATGACCAAATTAAATTATATAAAAGTTGCCAATAATTAGCAAAGATACTATTTAAAAAACAATTATAAACAAAAATTATAAGAGAGAAATAACTACAATCTACTATACATGTCTGATGTGACCAACATTTTCATAGCTACAATATGTAAGTGAATTCTATATAAGTGAACATTGAGCTATTAACAATTATCAAATAACTCCCCTATAATGAAGCAGTAGAACTTGTTTCTTAAAACAAAATAAAACAAAGAATGATATTATCTTACAATAAGTTGATACGCTCGCGCACGCACGCGCACACGCACATACACACATACAAATATGGAGTGTATGTAACAAAGAAATTAACTCTGGAGAGAGAGTAAAAGCAGCTGTCTTCAGCAACAACACAAGAAGAAAATTCACCCTTCTAATATCTTAATAGTCTTATCATCATCCCATTATTAAATTGGCCAATCAGGTTTAGCAAGGAATCCCAAGCCTGGGGCAATCTCCTTATGGTCATTAGTCTGGAGACCCAGTAATTTTGGTTTTTAGCTGACTGATTTTGAACAGTATCCCTTCTTAGGGAAAATAGTTTGTATGTATGAAACTAAAAGAAACATCTGTAACAATCCTGATTTTAGGAAATAATGGGAAAAGAGAAAGGAACAACACAAAGATTAATCTTATCAGTTTTGTTTCTGTTAGATAATTATTTTTCTAAAGATTCTCTGTCTGTCAAAAAAATCTTTGTGAGTGTGTGTGTATTCACACTTGCACTTGCATATGTATGAGTGTGCATGCCTATCTGTCTCTTAGTCTATTCTCTCTCTAAACACACACACACACACACACACACACACACACACAGAGAGAGAGAGAGAGAGAGAGAGAGAGACAGACAGACAGACAGACAGACAGACAGAAAGAGAGAGAGAGAGAGACAGAGAGACAGAGAGAGACACTGAGAGAGAGACAGAGAGAGAGATAGAGAGAGACCACATTTCTCTTTTATAACTACCATGGAATGCTGTTGATAGTTTCTAGGGATAAAGCTGAGTTCCTCACATATTCCCATGATCAATACATTTTAATCATATCTGCATATGTAGGTGGAAAACACAGCAACAGTAATGTAAGTCAGGAAGTAATTTCCAAGACAGTGCTGGAAAATAGTGTCTGCACGCTCTGCCAGACACAGGCTTCAACTTTCTCTTCCCATGCTAACTTTGGACCACCCAATCCTATCTACGTAGAAAACCAGCTTCATGTTGGAGTCGGAACCAACTGTCTACTTACCAATTTGCCAAATTCTCAACATGGATTGGATTGGGTTTCACATATATTTTTTTTCATTTAGAGAAGGGGACTGACTTATTCAGGCCTTGGCCTGAGATTATCTTGTTCTGTGAAGAGTTTCCAAACCAAGATAGGGTGTGGTGATCAGAGCTGGCACTTGAAGGAGCTGAGGAGAGATGCCCTGTGGGATCCTGCCATACATCACTCCCACACACCCCATTGTCATGAGGACACATTAGACAACACCACCACACCCTTCCCGCAGTAGTATTCAATTAAAAAGAAATCTCCTGGGGTTTCCATGTAGATTTGTTACTCGGGGTAGAACAACTTATGAGAACTTCTAGCTGAGGCTGAGAGTGTGTGGTCAGATCCACAAATGCTGGTGCTCACTGAGCAAAATAAAAACGGTCTGTAAACCTCTCACTTGTTCTCTTGCACTTTCCATCTTCCTGTTCCTCTCCTTGTCACCCCCCCCCCTGTCCTTTCTGTCCCTGTCCTCCTTCCCTCCCTCTCTTCCTGCCCCTCCCCCGTGCATGTATGTGTGTTACAATCCTGAAATAGAAAATCTTGGAACACTCTATCTAATTTAAAAGTATAAAGGAATGTAAGAAAACAACTCAGTGTCAACCAAAGTGACTAAGATTCAGAACCTGTAGCACCAAAGTCCCATCTTCCCACAATCCATCAAGTCTGTTAGAAAGCATAATTTTGTTTTCTATAGAGTAGTCCGCCCTCCAGGTGAGTGGTAACATTAGCCTCTAGCTATGTCAGAAAGGCTGAAGTCTATGACATAATAATTTGCTTCATGTTTATTTTTCATAAAGGTTTTCTTACACTCTTCCTGTTGTCACTATAAATTTGGGAAGTGGGAATTCTGATCAAGGAAAAACTTTATTGTTCTTTGATAATTTCCCCCCATTGAAAGAAAAATGTACCCAGAATGCGTCACTTCTCCCTGCCCTCAATCTTTACCCAAAGGGGGGGGATAAGACAGTAAACAAGAGATTCCAATCAGTCATCTTTCCCCCACACTACCCTTTCCCTAATTAATGACCATCATGACATAAAGGTTGGGATGCTTGCCAGCTCTTAGCTTCAGCATCGCACTGTTTCTCAACATAGCTGCATCAAACAGTTCAAGACTTGCTGGGGTTTCAAGGCAGAAAGTCAAAGCCAAAATCCTCGGGATATTAAAACCATCCATGGAACAGTAAACCAGACCGGGAAATATAGGAATTGTCCCTGTTGCTTCTACTAAGCTGCTCACGGAGGAGGCTGAACTCACAGCCCCGTCAGGGAGGAAGCCCAGGCTTAGCAAACAAGAGGAAGGAATGCACTGACCTTCAGGTACCCTGCGTTTTGGGGGCTTTCCTGACATACCTCTATCCTGCACCACATGCCTCTCTATCCTTCAAGCCAGGGTTTGATAGTGGGGCTTAGGAGAGCGAGTGGTGTTGGGTGACTCATAGCCCATCATTTATTTCCCATTAGGGGAAAGTAAGACAGAGTGTCTGGTAACATGCTCTTCAGCAGATGGTTGCCAATGGCTTGGTTTCTTTTTTTTTTTTTTTTTTTTTCCATTTTTCCTTAGATGAGTCTTTTAAAGGCAGTGAGCAGGAACCATAGGGCACAGTTTAGAAGTCAGTGACTCCATGTATTATGAAGATTGCCATGGGAGGTGGAAAGATGGCATGCACAGCATTGAATGCAGGAGTTCCAAGCTCCAGAGTTCATACTAAAACACAGGCTGGAAAGCCCAGTGATGAGCTAAAGAATAAGAGCAGGCATATCCCTGGAAACTTCCGGTTAACTAGTCTAGCTCATTGACCAGTGCCGAGCCACCCAAAGCCATGTTTCAAAGCAAAGGTGGAAGACATCTGAGGAACAATTCCTTAGGCTGTGCTCCGACCCCTACATGTGAGTTCACATGCGAGCATAGACAGGTACAATCACTGTGCCATTTCTGTAGTGGCCAAGCATAGTGCTGCTCTGGTGTTGTTATACAAAGAGCTTCTACACGCAAGGCCAGTAAGAGCGGATGTCACCTGCATGAGGATGGAATTGTCACTTGTAGGAGGGCCGTAACTGAAACATTTAACCTCGTGGAGAGCACATATTCTCTTCCATGTGTGACTCTGTCACAGACATTAGGTACATTTTTGTATGGCTGGAAACATCTCAAAAATTAAATCCATGTAGTAATTCATCACGAAAACTGCCTGAATACAGAAACTCTTTTTCTTTTCAGAAATGCTTCCATCTCCTAAGTTGGAAAGATATCTCATTAATTAAGAGCTCATTGCTCTTGCAGAGGACATGGATTTTTTGTTTTCCAGCACCTCCTTACTTGGGATTTCTATTGCTGGGATGAAACACCATGATCAAAAGCAACTCGAGAAGGAAAGAGTTTCTTAGTGTATGTTTCCACTTTATTAAAAGATGTCAGGACAGGACCTCAGGCAAGGCAGGAACCTGGACTCAGTACCTGATGCAGAAATTATGAAGAAGCACTGCTCACTGGCTTGCTCTCCATCGAGTGTGCAGCCTGCTGTCTTAAAGACTCCAGGACCACCAGCAATAGCACTGCCCCACAATGGGCGGAGCCCTCCTACATCAATCACTAATTAAGAAAAGGCTCTATAGGGCTGTGTGCCACCCAATCTGATGGAGGCAGTCTCTTAATCGAGGCTTCATCCTCTCTGATGACTCTAGCTTGTGTCACGTTGACATAAAACTGGGCAATACAAGAACAGATAGAGTGGCTCACCACTGTTTATAGCAGCAGCTCTAAAGGAATCTGACTTTTCTCTTCCATCCTCTGAGGGTCCTGCACACACATGGTATATATACAGGCAAGCAAGCCAGCAATCACACACATGCTCTAAAAACAAGTAACTCCATTTAAAAAAGAAATGTCCACACTCTTAATTGGCTAGTTTGTCCAACTGCCAGACTGCAGGTCTCTAGGGTTGTGTATGTCTTTACTCATAAAGAATGAGTTTTAGAACACTGAACCGTGGGAGACGCCGTAGCCAAACTTCAGGCCTTTCCCCACACAGTGAAATTCTTGCCTTCGATAAAGCACATTAGATGGAAATTCTTATTTTCCTAGCTTCCTTTGTAACTAGAAAATTAATGTCAAAAATTAGACATAAAAAAGTGGAAGATTTTGTGGTAGAATGCAGTATTTACTATAAAGGGGCAAGGAGGAAAAAAAAAAGCTCTGTTCCTCATGTTCGTATTATAGTTGAGAGTGAGCTAACAGAATAGTACTTAGAGATATAGCAGAGGGAGGGGGATTGAAGCACCAAAGGCAACTGAAACAGCCTCAAGGGTTGATGCTTTTATGGTATTATGAGTCTGAACAACCTGTCCAAGAATTGCCATACCCCGAGAATAATTTACAAATGAGTTATTGATGCGTGTTTTCAATAGTTTTAGAAATTCTGCTTTCGGTGGGGAGTTCTCACCCATGAAATCCAGAGTAACTGATTGGCTAGGAAGTGGGAAGACAGAAGACAATTCAAGCCAGCACAATGACACAAAAAAGACTGTCTTCTGTGAGCTTCTGAGTAGAAGAATGTACCGAATATGAATGTTGGTGCATATTTCTTCAAGTGTTGCAGATGGCTACTGGAAGACCTTGGATTGAGCCAGCCTATGGGTGAGCCAAGAGACCCAGAATAGCTGAGAGGAAGCTGGAAAGTGACTCTGCCCCTGACAACATTTAGGCAAAAAGCTTAGCAGCCTATGCTCCATTTTGGCATCCTGGCCCTTTGAGATAATTAATCTGAATAATAGGCTTAAAACAACTTCTCTTTGTCTGTGGCGAGTTAAATGCATTGATGGTCCCAGTTAACGCCATTTCTAAAGCCATGTTCTGCCTAGTTACTTCATAGGACCTGCCATTTGTGGTTATAAGAATTACTTTACCCACTAAAATGTGGCAAATGTGATAGCAAGCTGGCTATCCACAAGAGGCCTTGAGTGTCTCTGTTCTCTTTCCAAATCCTGCCATGTGCATGATCTCCAGACTGGTCCAATCTGTAGATAACAAAAAGCCATGTGAAGACAACCCAATATTCTTAACTGTAGCCATTCTCGACCAGTCCAAAGTAAGCCCTCAGACTAACATGATAGACACTTAACCTAAGATCAGGAGACTCACCTACTGAACCAAATCTCCATAGGCTTAGGTGTGAGATGAACCAAGACCAGAGAATCCTCTTGAATATCTATAGAGTCATGAGTGATGTCAAACACTTATTGTTTAAGGCCACTGAACTTGGAGGTATGGAAGGAAGTGTCAATGGATAACTGTTTCAGGTAATTTTGTTACATTAGATGGCAATATTCTTAGGTGAAAAAGATACAAAAGGGTCCAAGAAAGTAGACAGTACTGAACTGCTTTGTAATGTATTCCAAATACTCAGACAATCTTGGAAACATTTTGGCTATTAAAGTTGCCAGCTGTGTGTTGAAGGTGTATCACTTGGCACAAATGTTGCTAAGCAAGGCTTCCTGGAACCTAGTTCCAGTCACTCTAATACAAAGAGCAATGGCAGATCAAAGACATGATTCCACCAAGTCTAAGTTTTATGTGCCAATAACTTACTTGGGCTTACTTACAGGAGCATAGCCAGCTTATAGGTAGCCATATTCCAAAGAAATCTTTCTTTTGCTATGAACTGTTAAACACTAATATATCTCAATACCTCTTCTCTCCTTCCACAAGGACAAGTTAATGAGTCCAATCTTTCGAGGGTCTATTGGGGGCGATTATAGCTGCTTTGTTCTATAGATGTTAGTCATATAGCACCCAGAAAACAGGGCGGGCAACAGCTATGGAGGGGAACACTAGGCAAAATCAAAAGACTCGGTTTTCACAAAGAAAGAATCAACCTAATTATCAAGAAAAAAAAAACAGGCAAGAAAACATTGAGAAGCACAGGGGATGGGTAGTAATGACCACATCTTGATCCTCACCCTGGCAAGGACATTCATCTGAAACCTAGATCTGGTGTTCAAAGTTGAATCTCCATAAAAAGAGGGCTAGCCACACCTGGAGATGTGACAGAAATGCACATTAATCTGGCCACACCAGATCTCTCCTGAATGAGCTACTGCTGGTGGGCTGGCTCTGCTTTCCTGAGCCCCTCGTATGATGCCACTTCACCTGAGTGGGCACTGAACTAGACCATTGGGTAAGAGTCAGATAAGAGCCTCACATTATTCAGGACACTAGGACTTTTTTCAGGCTTTCTATAAGACTGTCCTTGGGATGAAAATTGGTGTGCTCTGTGTGGTTGAAATCTTACTGTAATCGGTGGAGTCTCAGTCCCGGATTTTCTTCTCTAAATGCTAAGTTTTCAGTGGCCAGTTTGTTAATGGTAGTTCTAATGCCCTGTACTGACACTTCTCTTAATTTTTAAATTTTTTACCTTATTTATGTGCACAGCTGTTGGTACCAATTGACTGTGTACCAATTGTATGCGGATGTCCAAAGATGTCAGAATGCAGGTCCAGGAGGTCAGGTTAGATCTCTTGAAGCTGATGAGGTTCAGAGTTGCTTGGTGTACCTGCTGGGAACCAAGCAAGTCCTCTGGGAGAGCAGGAAGTACTTTTGACCTCTGAACCATCTCTGCAGCCTAGTGACTTTTCTTTCTGATGTGGTATAAAAGTACATTCTACTGAAGCCCTGCCCTTTCTCCTTATGGATGGTAAGGAGTTAGAAAACAGGGAACACAGAGAACATATGTTTGGATGAAGGAAACACTATTGAAAAGACCAGAAGATTATTGACCTTCTCAACCCAAAGGGACCAGGCGCTGACCATCACCCATTGGCAATATGCTGATTGGTCAGATTAACTTCCTCTGAAAGCTGTGCTGCCCTTTCTTTTTAGTGTACTGGATCTGTCCGGATGTTTCTGTATGTATTTAATTCCTCAGTTTTTCTAAATTCCAGGGACTTTTAGTATAGGTTTTAAACATAAAGACACAGCTCTTCTAGGCTTTATTCTACACTTTATGAAAGAGAACTTAAGAGCCACTCTCTGTAGGTGTAATTAAGGAGAGTAATTAGACTAGGTATGTGTTTGCCACATAGGGAGTGGCACTGTTAAGAGGTGTTGCCTGTGCCCTGGAATACTCACCACCTGACCCTGACTGCCTAAGGGTTGGAGGGTCATGGTGCAGAGTCAACAACACAGACTCCAGGAGCAGGTGAGAAACACTCCTTTTAATACCCTCCTTCAATGCCCCATTAGTCCCAAGAAAGCATCCTTTCTTAACAGCAGTTTCTATTGGCTGGCATCGTCTGCACCAGCAATTCTCCTGCAGAAGCTTTTGTGGCTGCTTAGGGCCCCTGGCATTTACATAGTGACATCCCCACCTTTCCTGCTACAAAGTGGTATGGCCTTGTTGGAGTAGGTGTGGCTTCAGGATTGGATGGTGGTCAATCTCTTTGAGACACTAGCAACATTTCTAAGGACAGCAGATAAAGGGACTGGAGTGGCTTCAACAGAGGCTGTTGTCCTCTGCCTAATGTCACAGCTCATCTGGGGCAGCTGCATTTTCAACATTAGACCCAGAAAGTGAGGAGGCAGAGGGCGACTCAGATGGTCACAATCTTGAGAAGCAATTACTTTGTAAAACATACTTGTTTTTATTAGTATTTTAAACTAATATATGGTCGTATGGACTATATACATAATATATATATATACATGAGAGATACTGGGCCAGGTAGCACAGATCTATAATCTCAGCAACTCGGGAGGTTGAGGCAGGAGGGTTGCTGGCTGGATTAGAATGAGTCATGATAGCCTCCAGGATACATCTAAAGCTATGGCTTAGTGGGAAAAGTGACTTTCCAAGATATGAAAGGTACTGAATTCATTTCCTAGTGCTGGAAGTGAGAGAGAGAGAGAAAGAGAGAGAGAGAGAAAGAGAGAGAGAGAGAGAGAGAGAGAGAGAGAGAGAGAGAGAGAGAGAGAGAGAGAGAGACAAACAGGGAGCAGGGGAATTCTGGAATTCTTTCTCTGCGATCAGATATAAACAACATGGTAGAACTGATTACATAACATTTGGTAAGAAGTGCTTTATGAAAAAAATAGCATTGTATCAAAAATCAGAGAGACCTGGTGGGGTTGAAGTCTTGATTGGCACATTAACTTGATTTAAAGGACTTTAAGACAAAAGCATAGAAATCTAGTTCTGTTTTGTTTGCTTGTTTTATTGACATGCCCCCTTTATCAACACATCTTTTAAAATATTTGAGCCAGGGTCTGCTGGTGTGCTCAGTTGGTAGAGCGGTTGTCTGGTATGCACAAGACTTTGAGTTCAATTCCCAGAACGGCATACACGCAGGCAGTCAGCGTATCCCTACAACCAAAGCTGAAGCAAGAGAATGAGAAATTCCTCCCCAGGTGCTAAGGAGATGGCTCGGCTGTTAAGAGCATGTGCCAGAAAAACGTGGGTTTGATTACGAGCACCCACATAGCAGCTCGGAACTATCTGTACCTCCAGTCCCAAGAGATGTGATATGCACTTTTATCATTTATCTGCATTTAAGTGGTGGACAGACAGACATACAGGTAAAACACCTACACACAGAAAATGTTTATAGAGATAAATAGATAGATAGATAGATAGATGATAGATAGACGATAGATAGATAGATAGATAGATAGATAGATAGATAGATAGATAGATAGATAGAAATAGATATATATTAAAAGCAATGTAAGATAATCCTATTCTGTCCTATAGAAAGAGTTGGGGCTACTTTAGACTATCACAGAACCAAACCAAACCAAAGAGCACTAAGTACACTCAACGAACAACAAATTATTTTGAAATTCTATATTCTATCCAATATTTCTCTACAGGATTTCTATTTTACTGTTTTTCTTTTCCCTCCACTTGGTCCAAGGTATATTTTTGAACCTTCGTGATTTCTTTCCACCTTTCTTACGCTGGCTCCAAATATTAGTCAGACCACAGCAGCTTGGACCAGGGTCATAGGCAGAGGCACACTCCGCTGGCAATTTCAACTCCTGTTAGCATGAAGGCTTGTTTTCCACAACGAGTGCCTCTAGGCGCCATATCCATCCTGACCCTTCATCGGACAACAGCCCTGGACTCGCTGAGATGTAAGAGCTCTAATCCAAGAGAGTTAGCAGTGAAAGGAGCCGGGAAAAGGTGCTGTTTGTGCTACGCTCTCCTTGGCTGGCAAAGGTAGATGCCAACCCATGGAAAGGTACAACCTTCCAAACTTGGGGCGGTTTAGCGATTCTGGAGCCAAGAACGAACACGTGGTGGCTGTGTGTGGCAGTGACACCTTCAGGAAAATTACTTTGAGTCCTGAGCCTGAACCTCTAACTGCTGTGGGCACTGGCCCAGCTTTTCCTCCCAAGTCAAATGTAAAACGGGCTTAAGGAAGTTGGTGCTCCCAGCCCCCATCCTCTCTGCACCTTTTCTATGGCAAATGTCTGGCAACCATTTCGCCGTGTTTACAAATTACGAAAACAAGGGGGGGGTACAATTATGAAAATCTTGAGAGGCTGTAGGAGAGAGGTAACTCTTGGAACAGGTCAAGGTAGAAAACAGACTCAAGTTTTTTTGAAAAATGATCTGCTGGCTTTCTGCTTCTGCTAGAAAACGTTGGTGTGGAGGCATATTGCTATACTGATCTGAAACTCCAAAAGAAAGATGGACGCAAAGTTAACAGAAAAGTGGAGGTGGGAACGGACCATCATGGCTAAGCAGCTTAGTTTCTGAATCATTATGTATCTCTTCCGTGGATAATTGGCAGAAAAGTCCAGGGAAATAGATGTAAAAAAGAATAAATTCTGTAATCTAAAAGAGAGGCGATAAATTTAAAGTTCCCTCTAAACAGGACAGCCTGGCTTCACGTGTGACCTTGCTGTGTTCATACTATCTGGCATATAAATCTCTTTGTCTACCTCTATTTGTTTTCTGTTGAACAAAATGAATGTATGTTCAGTAGTAATGAAAAGAATAGAAGTATGTTCTAGCTTCGAAAGCTGGTTGGAATTCACAATAGATCATCATAATTTAACAAATGTTTTTTCCCCTGACAATGGCGCTCTTTCTTACAGAAATTTTCTATAGCTAATTTTTTTCTGTTAACTGAATATAGATACAAAATACTACGATTATTCATTGCCCTGTAAAAAAGATGAACCACACAGTCAAATAAATATCGTACAGATCATAGATGCTAAAATAATTTTAGAGTATAGCTATGTCTGGCCACATTTAGGAACTAAGACCTTCTGTATTTAGATAATATTGCATAAATCTCACTTTATAGTTCATGCTACAACCTGACAGATTGTCATGGTATAAGGCCATCAATAATGCCTTCAAATGCATTAAAATCTTAACAGCAACCCATTCTAATAAGTCCCTGGGTTACAGTAGGCCTATGTTTGAACCCCTAATGTAATGCATCTCAAATTCAGAATCTTTTGATAACTAAAACAGTCTTCCCCACTGGATCCTTTTGTGTTCTTATCATTCTTGAATCTGACTGATGTGTACATTGTTAACAAAATAATAAAGACTTTACTAGATGCTAACATGTAAGATGTAGTCTCATTTTTCAAAACCCTTCCCTTTGCCATTTGCTTCCACAAGAAACGAACTTAGCTCTGGTTCACAGTGTCCATTTTGACGTCAGAGGATAAAACACTGACCAAAAGCCCCTGGTCTTGCCATCATAAAGACGTATCTTGTATAGAAAGTAGAGTATGGAGCAGATGAAAATGAGGAAGAAAGCCAAGGGATGAATTCTATGTGCATAGCTGAGCTAATCAAATCCCAAAGCAATATATACATAACTTATGAAGCCCAGTCATCTTTCAATCAATATCCAACAAAGTACGGACACAAGCAACTTTAGTATGGTAAAGATGGTATGTATCTGTATGGCCTGCTGCAGCGGTCATGGTGAAGGAGAAGTATGTTTGGCTTGACAGTGCTCATTTCCAGTGGGGGCTGAGTTCTCGGTGCTCCCAGGAGCCTGTTATATTGGTACGTAGTCAGAGCATCTTCCTTGGGAATTCAAACAGCCCTGTATCTGAATGAATTCTCATGGGAGTTTGAGTTATCACAAATTCCATCTCAAAGTGCCCTGGCCAATTGAGGTTCTTTACAGAGAGAAGATTTCCACTTATTGTTCACTGGCTTGGCTGTCCTGTGGTAAATTGCAGGAAGTAATTTAACTGAGCCCTTATATTTGAATTCATAATAACTGCTGGGAAAGTATGTAAAATAAGGTATCAAGGTATGGCCCACAGGCTGGGGAGATAGCAGAGGAGGTAGCTGCTTGCTTGAATAGGCATGAGGACCTTGGTCCAAAACATAGAACCCACTTATAAATAGCCCAAGTCAATGAGAGACTCTGTCTCAAAGGCCAAGGTAGACAAAACCTGAAAAACCAACCAAAAGTTCTCTTCTGGTATGTGCTGATGCTAAAACATCTGCTCAGACAGACATGCAACTGCACACGTAGAAAACACACACACACACACACACACACACACACATACATATACACACACAGAGAGTGGGTGGGAATAGAGTCAGTCTTTGCTCTCACTGTATCCACAGCACATCCTGAATTTGGCCTGGCCCCTTTCACGCCCAGTGTCTACAATACATATCTAGAAGTAAACATGTCACAAAAAAAAAAAAAAAAAAAAAAAAAAAAAAAAAAAGAAGAAGAATCCAAGTACCATTTAGTTCATGGCAGAAAATTTTAGCTTAAGAACCATTTAGTTTGGAAATTAGAATGTATGAAGAAACTCAATTACAAAAAGAAGAAGAAGAAGAAGAAGAAGAAGAAGAAGAAGAAGAAGAAGAAGAAGAAGAAGAAGAAGAAGAAGAAGAAAGAAAGAAAGAAAGAAAGAAAGAAAGAAAGAAAGAAAGAAACACCAAACTTTGCCCTTCCAAGTCAGCCACATCTCACTGTTTTGTTACAATTTGAAGCACTATCCATGGACTGGCATTTTAGCTATATACAAGTCACCTGATTTTGATGACAGGTGACAGTATTTAAGCATTTGGACATAATAACCATTGTTTTACCTTGGGCCAGACATGTCTAAGCCAAGCCAACTCTGTCTATGTTTAATTCTCAAAGAGGCTAAGGTGAAAGCAGAATGGACTAGTTATTTTTTTAAAGACAAATTTAAAAAAAAAAAAGCAGGTTCTTCATTAGAATTGAGGCTCACCTGATGTGCTGAGACAGGAGATTTTGGCTTCTTTCTTTTGCTCCTCTTTCTCTCAAAGCCTTTAATAGAATGAGGCAGCTGTGGACTCCTTTTCAATTGCTGTAATCAAGTTAGTCTACATTCTTTCTGCTGAGGTATAATTTTATAGTTAACAGTGTATATCTCCGCACATGGATATTTTGGGGGCATTTGGGCACAAACCAAGAACACCTTGGAGCCTATTTTCAGCTCGCCAGCAGTACTGCAGAGATGCATGCTACCAAGAACCCTTACCCCAGGCTCAGATTTACAAGTGGGAAAGGCAGCAATCTAAGGACGAGAAATCATCTGGAAAACAGAATACCCCATCCATAATCCCATGGAGACTTGTTAAAGCTGCCGTCTTCAAACATGGTTTAGTTTGGGGCTTTTACCGTCAACTCGTGGCTGTTCAGAATGAGCTTGATATTGCCTTTCAATGTATCTGTTTCATCTACCACTGCTCAGTACAAAGACATAAAATTTTTCATCGTTATCAGAAACAAATGTCTCACTGAGCAACGTTCCTCACATACATAAGTTGTCTTTACTGATGCATAGCTTCTAACTGTGGCGTAGGACTCCAAAAACCTTTTCTGTATGCAGCAACCTAAGGTCTCATGGTTCATCAACCACATCACATCCCAGCAACCACTGACTCTGCAGTCATAGCCCCAAGGCATGCACGGTAAATGGAGGGATATAATTGTGTTCCAATAAAATTTTATTTATTATATATGAAGCAGCTAGGGGCTAAGGAGGCAGTTCCGTTGGTAAAGGGTTGTCATGCAAGCATAAGTTCAACCTGAAGAACTCAGGAGAAAGGCTAGTTGTTATAGGGCATGCTATGCTTTTAACCCCAGAAGAATTCTTGGGGATCACTGTAGCCTACATGTGATGTCCCAGGTTCAGTGAGAAACTCTTTCTTCAAAAAATTATATAAATAGCGCCTTCAGAAATGACACCCAAGAGTGACCTCTGGACTTCACAGGCATGAACACACACACAAATACACACATGCACATACACACACACACACACACTCATACACACACACACACACACACACACACACACACACAAACTCACACACAAGACTAGGTTTGGCATATAAGTCTGAGTTTTTTGAACTCTTGCTTACAATACTGAATCCACCAATCCCTCAAAGCTTTGCTGAGCACTGGTAATTTCATGTTAGTAGGTATATTGATGGGTTTAGAATCAAACTGTGTCTTGTTTTCTTTGTCAGTTAGGACAGATAAGTTACCATGTTGCTCTGCTGACTCCGTGTATAGTCTTCAGAGTCCACTGAACTCATGTCACTATGTCACACCATCACAGTAGCTCAGATGAGGTGACTGCATGGCAGTCTTTAACATTTATTTTACAGAGACATGAAGGGAAAACAGTGGAGATGGGGACTTCCATCCTCTGTCCACAGCCTCTGTAGAGACACATTTCTTTCTCTTTGTCTCTCTCTTCTTGGTCTTCACTATCATTTTCTTTCCTTCGAAGTTTTTATGTCTATTGTATTCTTTGATTTCAGGCACATCACTTTAGCATGAAAGTATATGACTTTGGTGTTCACAGCCAATACAACCTTTGCCTTGTTACAATGGAATCTTGAGGGACACAGACTGTGTCTAATTTCTGATATGCCTTCCCAGTGTAACCTGGAAAAGTATCAAATATCTCTTGATCCCCTTTAAACAACTCTTAAATGTATCTTGTATTTTTCTTGGATTTGCCTGTCTTTTAAAAAATGTTTTAAATTTTTTTAAAAATGTTCCCACCCCCTTGACACTTCACATTCTCTCTTAGAACAATTCTCTATTGGTTCTAAGCCTTCTTCACCTCTCTAAACACACATACCTTGTCAATCTCTTTTTTTTTTACCATTTCCTCTTTCTGTAGTTGATAATTTCATACATGCATACACTATGCTTTGCTCAAATACACCCACCATCAATCTTCCTCCAATTTCTCCTCTAGCTCTGTCTTCCTTGTCTTAACCCACAACATTTGGAAGCCTCCCCTATATTTAAAAATATCAGAACAATGGTCATCAAACCATCTTCTCATTCTGAACAAGTGTATGAGTTTGCATGATAGTGTGGGAAGGCGCTTGTGGGCATGTGGAGGCCAGAGGTCAATTTCAGGAGTCATTCCTCAGGTTCCACCAAAGATAAATAGTAGATAGATAGATAGATAGATAGATAGATAGATAGATAGATGATATATAGATAGATAGATAGATAGATAGATAATAGGTCATTAGCTAGATAAATAGTTATTAAGTCAGTTATATAAATAACTTATGTATGTGTATGTGGGAGTTATATCTTCTCTCTTTAAGAAAAGATTTATTTTACTATGTGTATGTGCATGGGTATGTTTCTATATCTCTATGTGCCCCCTGTTTATGCAGGTACCCAAAGAGGCCAGAAAAGGATGACAGAACAGGAGTTACAGACATGTGAAGTTCAGGGACCAAACTGGAGTTCTTCTCAAGAACAGTAATTGCTTTCAACTTCGGAGCCATCTACCCAGCCCCCAAGAAATTATCTTTTGGTGCTTATATGCTTTCTGTCTATTTCATGAAAAATATTTTCATATTGTTGTGTACATATACGCCCCGTGATTTAGCTTAAAATTTTTTCTTTGGGATAACTTGCAAGAAGCAGGGGTATGTCAAAGAACATAAACATCTTTGCTCTGTCATATGTTTTTAGAGACCATTTATACCCCTGCTCTGCTTCCTCAGCCTAGAATCTCATACCCAAAGAATACCCAGACTCCCTTGCGCAGTGTCTCCTTCATCTGCTCAAATATCCAGGTCCCTGTTCTTCAGCCTCATTCCAAATAAGGTTTATTATTGTTTCCTAATCAAAGTCAATTATGTTCCACTTGAAGAAAACCACCGAGTTTCTGGGAGGCCCCATTAGACTAGAGTATGAGGATAAAAATAATAAGTGTTTTATAGAGTTGCTAAGTTATATATAGATTGCTTGAGAAGGTGCCTGGAAAATAGCAAGTCTGTGCTAGGAAGGGAGGTCGAATAAAGCTTCACTGTAAAATTACAGTTGAGTAGCCTCCAGCGTTATTACAAGGCGACACCCTATTGTTAGAACAAGAAAATGATCATTTCCAATCTTTCAATTTAGAATTGGAAAATAAAAAGGTAGATGTCAACAGAATATTTCCTCTCTGGGGTAAATGCTTAAAAAGAACAACTCAAAAGCTAAGTGAAAGGATGGGTTAGCGAGACGTCGATGGAAATGACCTTCTGCTTGTCTATATCTTGGCACTTGTAAAGCCACAGCAAGCAAGCCCAGCTCTGCCCTGCAGGTCGCCTATGGACTTGAAAGGACAGAAAGGACCCAAACTAGGTGGAATGGCCTCCTTCTGGATGATAACACTGCATCTTTCCATTCGTGAGCAGGAATGTTTAAAAACGGAAGGTGGAAAGGCAAAATGTCCTCGCTAGTTTTAACTGTCAGTGTGGCACAGAGGCACCCGAGAAGGATGTGAGTGAGGGCTTGCATGCTCACATCACATTTGTCTGTGAACGTGTGTGTGTGTGTGTGTGTGTGTCTGTGTGTGTCTGTGTGTGTCTGTGTGTGCTTGTGTTTATGTGTATGTGTGCTTGTGTGTGTGTTTGTGTGTTTGTGTGTGTGTGTGCTTGTGTGTGTTTGTGTGTGTGTGCTTGTGTGTCTGTGTCTGTGTGTGTTTGTGTGTGCTTGTGTATATGTGTATGTGTGCTTGTGTGTGTGTTTGTGTGTGTTTGTGTGTGTGTGCTTGTGTGTGTGTGTTTGTGTGTGTTTGTGTGTGTTTGTGTATATGTGTATGTGTGCTTGTGTGTGTGTTTGTGTGTGTTTGTGTGTGTGTGCTTGTGTATATGTGTATGCATGTATGTGTGCCTGTGTGTGTGTGTATGTCGGAGACATGTTGTTTTAACTGATGGAGGAAGGCCCAGTCTACTGTGGGGTCATTTCCTGGAAAGACAGCCCTAAGCTACATAAAATGCTAGCTAATCCTAAACCTATGAGTGAGCCAGTCAGCAGTGTTTCCTCACGATTTCTGCGTAAAGGTTTTTGCCCTAACTTCTCTCAAAAAATGGACCACATGCAAGCTTAAATAAATCTTTTCCTCCCCTGCAACTAGAACACCACAAGACTACTTGGGGATAGATGAAAGACTTTGTTCTCCTAAGCCGTCAGTATTAGTCTTTCAAGAGTACAGGGGAAAAAAAGTATTGGATAAAAGGATAAATACCAGTGGTTACATCCCCAAGTCCTCCTTGTGACCAGAAGCACCGTGTCAAGGGACAGCCCAGCTTACAGGGAGGATACTGAGCTGATTTGAACACGGCACAAAGGTGGGCTTCAGAAATCAGCTCCTAACCCCTTTGCAATCCCAAGATCAGAGGCTGCACATGCTGGTTTCCCATCCTGCTGTGTCTGTGGATGCCCTCGTTTCCAAAAACCCTTGAGATAGATAAGTCCTTGGAAACACAACTCTGTGCTGTAGGTGGGGATACATGGGCTCCTAGTCCCAAGCATATGGAAGAACCGCATTCTCTATAGTGCATGAAATATCAGTTGGGCAAGCTCCGTCTAGAGCTAAATCGATCCACATGATTGGAATTTTGCCCAGATGCTTTAACCAAAGGGAAAAAAGAAGGTATCATTTTAAAATTAGCATTATCAATACGGTAATACGTTTTGGATGCTAGTTGGGCCTGACATAGGAAATGACGTAATAAGAGGGTGCTTACTGCTCCAGTCCCTTGCACAGGAAATATTTTCCTTGAGGAATAGAATACTTGAAAACTGCAGATTGCATTTTAATATTAACCAGATTTCTACATTAAACATGATTTCCTAGAACAATTTGATTTTTCTCTCTCCCGCCCCTCGTTATCCCCACTGCGCCCCTCAAGTGAGTGATCAGAACTGCGTTCAACCGCAGGCAGCTCCTGAAACAGACCCAGGGTTGCCTGCAATTTAAATGTCAAAGTCTGCTATGGGTTGGGAGGGACTCGCTCAGTGACATGTGTCAGTCATTGCTTCCTCCCTCCCCATCTCAGTGTTGCCCGATGCGCTCAAATGGCTACAAATTCTCTCCTGGTTCCTCCGATTGTCTCCGGACCTCCAATTTCAAAGCTTCATTTCTCCTTTACTGGCCTTGAGATATTCAAGTGCAATCGACTTTTCGAACTTTCGTGAAGGAACAAGAAGATTGTCAAACCCGTTTTAAATTTTGAAAGGTGCGGAAAGAAGCTTTTTTTTTTTTTTTTTTTTTTTTTTTTTTTTTTTTGTGCCCTTAGACTCATTTCTGCAACTAAGTGTAGAGCTGAGAACCTTTTTAATGGGCTAAATAGCATCTATCCCCGGTGGACAGATACATCAGAATTTAGTTTAAGCTACCAAAAATGGCTCCTTTTAGGGCAGCTGTGAGAGCAAGGACCGCACGCGATTGGCTAATGGAAGCATTTCAAGATTTATGGGTTTTGATTGCTTTCGTCTTTGGCAGCCCGTAAAATGGTGAAACGAAGACAATTTAGCCACAGTGGTGCAGAGATGGGGAGATGGAAGACGGGAGAAGTGCTTTCAAGTAGTGTGCTGGCATCCTTGATTCCCTGAAAGAAGATTGTCACAATGTGGAGGACGAGAACCGGAATCCAGAGAGGTACGGTCGGCATCACGAAGCAGGAGGGACAGACGCGCACAGCGGCCTTTGTGAGAATATTCCCTGCAGCTCAGTAACATGATTAAGGGCCAGTGGTAAGTAACAGTTACTAAAAGAGCCATGGCTTGGAACGAGGCTCAGTGGGTAAAGTGCTTGCAGCGCAAACACAAGAACCTGAGTTTGTGTCCGCCTGGTGTGTGACTTGTCATCCTGGTGTTGGAGAAGCAGAGACTGAGAGGATCCTGGGAGCTCACTGGACACCTAGTCCAGCTGAATCAGAAAATTCCAACTTTAGTGAAAGAGCATGCTTTAAAAATAAACTGGGGACAAACTAACAACTTAGCCTACTCTGTAGGGGCAGTGAAGTCATGGATCTTATAGGAAATCAAAAAGCACCCTCAAGGTTATGCTACAAATCTAGGACTTACACACACACACACACACACACACACACACACACACACAGCCATATGCAAAGGACCTGGTGAAGCACAGCATGCCTATGAAGAATTATTTCTATAGGTTAATCAAAGTAGGAAGATCTGCCTGTCCACCTAGAGTGGTACCATTCCCTGGGCTGGAATACCTTACTGCATTTTATTGAAAGACAGAAAGTCAGGTGAATAGGACCATTCATTATCTTTTTCTTCCTGGTTATTTATGCAGTGTGACCAGATAATTCAAGTTCCACAGTGGACTGTACCTACCTAAACTCTGTGCCGAAGCAATCTCCTCTCCCTGCCGGTATGTTTGTATATTGTTCCAACAGCAAGGATAATAAGTAAGGCATAGACCAAATCTAAAATAAGAAAACATCCAGAAAGACCCAAGCTCTTCTGAGACAGAAAAAGTAAAAATTACAAGTTCAATGAGTCACTGAATCAGAAACTTGACCTCTGGTTGCTTGAATCAAAGATCAGTGTCTTTACCTTTTGTAAAATTGCTGGCCACTTTACTATTAACCTGCTCTCGGTGTGACACGCCATCTTAACAGTGGACACCAAGGTCTTGGTCATCTAAGCCTTGACTCAGTGCAATGGAGCCACATTGCACCATGAGTCTTGACATTGTGACCTTGTTCTAAATAGTCTGCCTGATACTGCAGTGGGCTGGGTTTACAGTTAGTTTTGATCTGCTATACAGGTCCTGGGAACTCAAGTATAGTCCTCCATAGGAGTTGCAAGCATTATGAACTACTGAGTCACCTCTTAAGCTTCATGATAGACATGAAATTCTCAGTGGACTAGCATAGCAAGAAATAGAAGTTTAGTCTGCTTCAGGTGTCTGCACAACATTATCTGCTGTCTCACTTCATGATAAAATATTGTTTTGAGCTAACAACAGTAACCACGCAGGGCTCTCACTTCCAAAAATGTCTATTCAGCACGATATTTGATTTTTGACCAATGCAAATAAGACATGGTAGGCGGGGTATTCAAATGAATAGGAGAAACTGATATATTATTCATTGACAATGCATTAAGCTCACATTTCTTAGAACTTCAAAGTAAGCCTATAATGAAGTGACCACAACTCAATAAATGGCTTTATGAAAATCAGCAAATACAAGGTACATTTTATACCATGGATTTGTATACACTTTGGAGCAATACTTGAAAAATAAACTTGAAAATATTGGGTGAATATTTCATATTCCAGTGGACTATGGTGGGTGATAAAAACAGCTCATATTGAGAATAATCAAAAAACTTAGATGAATCCAAATCAGGAGAGACATCTTCATTTAAAGTAAGTCTTCCACACAATACAAATCAAACAATAGAGATAGAATTCCTGCTGTCAACTTTAGAACAAAACATAAGGGCAGGTCTACGCTGCCAGCAACATCAGTTTCAGGCTTATGAAATGGAATTCCAGCATGCCAGACACAAAATGCCAGTTACAAGGGAACTGACATGTATATTCAGAAGTTCCGAACAGAGGTGGGAGTGATGGCTCAGCAGTTAAGGGCCTTTACTACTTTCCCAGAGCAGTCCTCTGGTGCCTTACAACCATCCATAACTCCAGCTCCAAGGTATCTGGTACTCCAAGGTGTATGTGTGCACATACCCACATGCCTGAAAAACACTCATACGTACAAAATAAAAGCAAATACAGCTTTTTAAACCTACGGTAAAGAACTTCTGAGCAAAGGGAATATTTGGACATTGAATCAGTTATGCAAAGGGATCTCACGTCACTCCGGCACCTGTAATTTGTCATTATTATTAAGCCATGAAATGAAAAGGTGGGCCAGGCAGTATGTGTTCTCTTGTGGTAAGTTTATGTTGGAATGAGATACTAGGCCACCAGAGCTGCTAAAATATTTTTTAATGAATTCATAAAGAAAATCCAGACACTTAAAAATAACAAGGCCTACAACATTGAGTTCCAACAGGGTTTGCTGAAGGGCAATCAATATTTTTCCTTGAGACTTTCTCCTCCTCATTTTCTCTTGCAACACAGACATTAAGAGGTGAGGAGATCATTAGTTGCATCTTAAATACTAATGAGTTCAAAGCCAGATGTTTCAAATTTAAGGCTTCAATGTTTGATAGAAAAAACCTTCTCAAACAGGCAACTTTACCTCAGCACTTCCAGGGTATGAAATAGCAGGGGTTATTTTTCATACATCCCCTAAGTAGATAAAATATCACATGGGCACAAAAACTTCATCACAGGATTTAAAGTGATCACAGTTCTGCATAAATTACAAAAACATAAAAGGATCACACTCCTTTTTTTATGGAAATGCGTAGCATGGTATCAAACAGCCCTCTAAGAAATGCTAATCAGTATAGTTTCAACTAACATTTATAGAGCAGTAAATTCATATTGTGATTAATACTAAAATATCAATAGCTCTTGCTTTACTTTCACTGTGGACTGATTATAATTTAATGCACCACGGTACACCCAACCCTTAAAACAGCACCATGAAAATGTCTCACCATTACTGCTCATCTTAGAAGCAAGATGAATACGTTGACATGTTCAAATTTTAGCCATAGTTGTGTCTTTCTAAGGAATAGTGTAGTGTTCTTACTTTTAGCCTGGGTTGGCTTTGAACTGGCTAGGTTACCAAAGGTGACTCTTGACTTTGATCATCCCTACACCACCTCCCTCTATCCTTCTTTTCCTCTCTCAGTGTCTCAAACCCAGTTTATGTGCTGCTGGATGTTGAATCCAATGCCTTACACTTTAGGTACTTTAGACAATTTAGACAAGCTTCATAGTGACTGGACTACCTCTGAAGCCCTCGTAGGAATGTTGGTGTCACAGATCAGTGATCAGCATTCAGATTCACGAACAAGTGTGCAGTGCTCTCATGTTCAACACTGTTATTGTAGCATGAGAAGATACATGTAAATACATAGAAGTTCTACATGTTTTGTAGCTTAGATCCCATCCCCAAAAGCATCATATATGAGCTAGAGGTCTAAGAAGCTGCTATGGCAATTTGAACTGAATAAGAAATCTCCACTCATTTAGGCACGCTGTCCTTGCAAGATTCAAATGCTTATATAGATGTGAGTCATACGATACTACTAAAATGATCACAGTAAAAATTCACTATCAGAAGAAAATGAGAATATGCCCTAAGATACTATACCCTCAAGGACTTAGAATGAGTAAAATATATTCTAGGCTATATGAAAAGATGTTATGATATAATGCTATCAATCTCTCCTTCTCCTCCTCCTTCTTTCTCCTCCTCATCTTTCTCCTACCCCTCCTCCTTCTGTTTCTTCTCCCTCTTCTCCTCCTCCTCCTCCTTCTTCTCCTCCTTCTTCTTCTCTTTCTTCCTCTTCTTCTCCTTATTTCTCTTCTTCTTCCTCCTCTTTCCCTTCTCCTTCTCCTTCTTCCTTTTCTTTTCTTCTCCTTCTGCTTCTCTTCCTTCTCTTTCTCCTCTTTCACCTACTTCTTCTACTGTCTCCCTCCTTCCTTCCCTCCTCTCTCTTTTTTCTTTCACTCTCTCCCTCCCTCCCTCTCTTCTTCTCACCCCCCACCTCTCTACATACTCACTTTTCTTACAATTATTTGAGACCCCAAAATAACTTTGCAAAAGTAAGACCCAAATATCTTAGCGATGCATGAATCAGACAGAGTCTACAAGGAAGGAAAATGACAGTAGAGGTAGAAATACAGACAGAGCTCCAGCTAAGATCTAACTAGCTCAAAGGCAAATTATTCATGTAGAATTATGGAGGCAGAGCAGAAGGCATCCCTGGAGTTGTAGAAATCACTCCCTCCAGCCCTTATAGTAGCAGGGAGTCTTAATCCAAACAGTTCTAAATAGATGAGTCTCTTCTTTGTTTAAAAGAAATCTCCAGGGTCTCAGCCTCAAATTTCAAACATGCATTCACTCACATCTAACATGCTTTTCCCAACCTTCATAAATCTCTTTCTACTAAGTAAGTCCAACATTCCCCTATGAGGATTGGGCTTCGAGAAGAAATGTTATATAAACCTTTTTTACTTACCCATCCAAGGGAATAAAAACACTAAGAAAATGAAGCTCAACCTAACCAAAGGGAAATACTCACTTTTCCAACAGTTTCTGCAGACCAAGGTGTTTGTTGTCTGCCATCCTTCTTTTCACGCATCCACTCTAATCAAAACTCTCATGGCATACAAAAACATACACTTTCCATCTTCCTTGAGGTTTCCCCAAACACAGACCCTAGAATTTAATCTTAGACAATAGAATTCTGCTTCCAAAGTTTATATTCTGGGTTGGTACTTGTTAAGCACATAGATGCTATGATCTCTTTCTGTCTGAGCACATGGGGTTGGAGCCCTGAGATCTGTCTTATCAACTGTTCTTGTATACATGTGCATACTAAGGAACAACAGGGAAATAATGAGTGAGCTTAACATTGTGTATCAGCTGATCGTTGTGTAGAAAAGCTTTTTCCTTCTTGGAAAGAAACTGTAAGACATATAAATGTCTTTAGCAAATGATATTGGGTTATTAAAGCAGTATCTGGTTGCTATGGTGACCATCATGAAATTATTCTTAAAGTTGCCAGATGACTCCACTGACTATTACTCACTCAAAGCAGACAGTGCTTAGCCACTGAAGATTGGTTTACCCAATATGGTAAGTCTTTAAGTACTAGCTTGGTGTAGTCCTTGTTAGTTAGAACTAACTACCTGTTAGTTCCTATGAACTTGACCCAAACTAGAGATATCTAAGAAGGAACCTCAGTAGAGGACTGCTTTCATCAGATTGTCCTGTGGGGCCAGTGGAGCATTTCTTGACTCATGGTAGACATGGGAATTTCTGACCAACTGTTGGTAGTGGCATCCCTTAGCACATAGCCCTGGATAATATAAGGGAGTTAGCTGATCAAGACAGTAAGCAATATTTCCTCTGTAGCTCGTGTTTTCAGTTCCTGCTTCTGGGTTTCTGCCTTGGCTTCCTATGATGATGGACAGCAACCTGTGAGCCAAATTAACCCTATCCTCTTTAATCTGCTTTTAGTAAATTTACTATAACAGCCGTAAAGAACAAACTAAGACACTGCAGGAAGAAACCATATCCCTTCTCATGTTCTCTTGACTCTCTCATTGACCAAATGGAACCATAACAGCAATGTAACATGTATTCCTTATCAATAATAATCAGAAATTATACATTCCTGTCATCCATGAAGGGGTCATTTAGTTCTCACTAGAACTTATAGTGAAAACAGAATAATACACATAAACTGACTCTTCTCTGATAATACCACTAACTTCGTATATTTAAAAACTGAGAGGTATCCTCTACATATCTCATTATTTCTGTGTCTTCTTGGACTTTCACACAGGACATGAAAACATGCCTCAAATGTGTAAAAATGTGACTTTTAAAATTATGTATCACAACACACAGTAAATGAAAACATAGCCTCTGATACTATAAAAGATATTGTACAAAAAATACTGTTATTGCAAAGTTCAGGATCTGAAATTGCTACATTTGTGATACTTAACAAGCTACAATGCCATGTTTCCTATAGAGTTTCTTATGTCATTGTACACACCAAGCTAGGTAGCCAGGTGGAGCTTCTGAGGATTGTCTTGTCTCTAGCTCCCATATCATGTACTTTATAATTTCTATTTTCAAAATGTTTTCTGATATCATAAAAGGGGTAAATTATACAAATATTCTCCTTGTGTTCTTGTTCTATTGATATTGGCACTGTGTGTCAGGAACAAACGTTACATTTACACCAGTTATTTTGATGTCAAGATAAGGCAACTAAATCTTTTAATAACAACAAAAATAGACAGACAGAAAATACCCAAAGTAATATTCCACATGATAACTTTTGTGGGCCCATTCCCATTCAAAAGCCTTAATGACAGTAGGTAACAGTTGTGGACATAGAAAAATTTAACTAGTCTATCTCACTTAACACCAATATTTATGTGATTTATGACCACATGTGTTCTATATATTCATATCCACAGGTGTATATTGCCATATTCTGAGGTGATACACAAATTTGTACTCTGGTTTGAAAACATCCCTTTACAATCAAAGGAAAATCTTTTTGTCTGTCGTTGTCTTTGTATCTCTATCTCTCTCTGTCTGTCTCTCTTTTTCTGTCAGTCTGTCTGTCTGTCTGTCTCTCTCTTTCACACACACATGCACACACACACACACACACACACACACACACACACACACACACACCACCTTTTTATCCTCTTTACCTTTCTCCTTTATGTTTTTATGTGTATCTGATGTGTATATCCCTGTCACATATATGGAAGGCAGAAGGCTGAGGTGAAAACTTAAGGGTTTTTTTTGGAAAGTCATTTGTGTTGGATGGTGTTTTGCTGGGACAAACACATGAAGGAATGTTTCCCAGAAGCACACAGATGAAAGAATATTCTGCTAAGGCAACCGTGTAAAAGGACACATGATAAAGAATTCTTCCCTAATGACACTCGTGTATTGGTCTGACTTACATTCCATAGTTAAGCTCCATTTGTTGGGACTATATAGAGAGAAATTCGCCAAAAACCTACTGGTGGTATGCTGTGGCTTCTCGCTGCTTCTGCAGACTCGGGCCAATTGGCAGAGTGACATCAGTTGAGAAAGACTCACGTGCTGAGGCAGGACACATGGTAAGACAAGACCCCTAGAGGATATGTGATGTTTGGAGGGCGTATAAGTAGGACTGGGGAGACAGTGGCAGATGGTAAGTTTGACTTGCTTAGAGAGCTAGCAGTCCAGTGCTTCTTGGTCTTGAGTCTTCTCTAATCTTCACTTCACTACAACTTTTCTTGGCCTTCCTGTTGACCCTGGTCCCTCCTGCTGACTCATACTGAGGATGAGGCTTGTTTCTTTCTGCTAGGTAGTACCATCATTGCTCTCCAGACTCTACCGAACAAGACTGCTGGTATATCCATGCAGTGTTTGTGAGCGGATCGAGCTACGACTGCTGACCTGTGAACTGAACTGCCGATTTCCTGACAGCACAGATTGGATTTGCTCCCAAGAACCATTTCTAAACAGGTCCACTTCCCCCATATCCTTTCTTTTCCACTCCCTCTGGTGGGTGGTGGGGTAGAAAGGAGGTTAAAATGTTTAAGAGCCATCATTAAAAGTAGGCTTTGAATTTTTAAGTTACAGATGTTGGTATTGAACCCTCCACTTTGTTTGAGAGAGGGCCTCTTGCCCTGCACTGCATATTCCAAGCTGGTTGGTCCATGGACCTCCAAGGACTCTTCTATCTCCATCTCCCCCGCAGTCATTACAGTGCTGGGATTGCAGACGTGCTCTCTTGCATCAGGCTTTGAGTGGGCTCTGGGGATCCAAACTCGGGTTCCCACGCTTGCACAGCAAGTGCTTTGCACACCAAGCCAACTCCCCAGCCCAGGAAACATTTTTTGAAGTAGTTTCCACCTTCAAATATGCAGTGAAATTGTCCATTATTTCTCTAGCTCTAAGCAATAGTGTCTAGAGTGGATATGTGCTTTTTTTATTTTTCTCTACAAAATATATAGCATTTTGGATTATCATTTGATGGACAGATTTTCTTTAGATAAGTCAGCCCTAAAGCCTCAGTCTTTAGACTGCAGCTTTAATTACAAAGCTGGGCTTGAAATTGTGTGGCGAGGAGGGAGACTTGTCAAAGATGTTATCTTGTGATCACACATCTATTCAAGACTGTGAATTTGTCAGAGAAACCCACTGAATGTTCCTAAGGGAAACCAAGAAGGTTGCGAAGGAAACGCTAGCCCCACACAAGTGTCACAGGCATGGGAAATCAATGTCTGCAAAGTCTTTAGACTGTCAGAAAAAAAACATGGCTGGGGCTGCCTTGGCTCTGACTCCCTGAGACACCCACAGGAATTATTAGAGGCTCAGAATGGCAAGCCTCATTACCATAGATGTAATAAAGCTTATTTTCTGCAGACTTCTTGGTCATCACCCCTTAAAAGTGGTGAAATGCTGATATCCCCCAAACTCTCATGAAAAATGGAGTAACCAAATCTAATTTTTGAGTCTAAAATTGCTAACTTCCTAGAAAAACCATCAAGAGTCACACAGAGGACTACTTCTCTGCATGTAAGCCAAAGTGGGGTGTTATCACAAGGCCTGTTAGAGTTAAAGAAAGAAAGGGAGGAAGGAGGAACGAAGTATGCTATATATTTTATCCTAGACAGTTTATCATAATGAGTCACAGATAAATAGTTCCACAGTGTGCCACAGCATTGAATGAACATACCTTACGGCCACACTTACAGTGTCTTGCAGAGAATTTACCTGCACTTTGTGTGTAAGGGAGATGAGATGTATTCATGTGTATATATGCATATGTTTTCATCATGTACACATGATGAGTCTGGGGAGAAAGTCAAAGCTAGACTTCTTCCTCTATCAGTCTTCCTGGGATCTCTCAATGAACCTTGGGTTCACTGTCTAAGCAAAGCTATTAGGCCAAGACCTGTGACACCTTTTGATTCTCTCTTGCCCTTGAGACTGTATGGATTTGCCAGTGTGCTCAGGTTTTTACTTGGCTGCTGGGTAGTGCATCCAGGTCTTCATGCTTGCACAGTAACCATTTAACAGACCGAGACATCACCTCAGCTCTCAACTGTTGCTTTTACAGCACACGAACAAGATAACAACACATGGTCATCTGAAAAAGATACAGGACATACCGTCTATACTGGCAGGCATTAAACTTGTCCCTATTCCATATACCGGACACAGAGGAGAGGTACTAAACAATATGCTTTCGTGAACACACAGGGGTTAGACTGCCCTGTCTCCAATGTTTATTCCTATCACAGATAAATCATGTGCATCTAATTTGTTTACTGTCTTCATGCATGTGATTTTCTTGGTAACTGATATGGGAGCAAAAGAGACTGTTGGACACTCAGAGCTTGCAAATAAGGTGGCTGACTGTCTAGGTGACTGGAGATGCAGCATTGCTCCTTAAAAATGCATTTAGCCTTTCTCAGTGGCTGCAAATCATAGACCTGCCTTCTGTCACAGCATAATTCTCTCAAACTTCCCAATTACGGAAATTTTCTGAATGGGCCAGATAATTTGCTAGATACCACTACCCCCGAGGAAGATGGGAAGATGAAAGGCCCTGATTGTTTAGCTGGTATCCAGCCACCAGAAAGCAAATGTTGGTGCCATATAATTGTCCTGGGATTGGCAGGGTAAGTCCAGTTACAACCAGCTTCTCTGAGCTTCATTCTAATGTTTAAGAGACATACTCTTTAAGAGATGCTTGTGAAAAGTTATCCATATGCTGTTTTCAAAAAGAGGGAGGGAACATGAAACTAGATCTATTGAAACTGTCTCTCCACATTTGGTGTTGCATGTTACTATTTTGAAGGACGAATTGTCTTTAAATGCCTTTGGACTCTGGACTTTATTCATTTCTAGGATACAGACTCTGAAATAGAGATATGCATACATCATATTGATTAGGAAGCCATAGGGACCAACATCTTTGGAAGAGTCAAAGGAGGAGAAACAAGTAGAGAGCTGTGTCAAAAAGCAGGAATCGGGGAACAGCCCCGTTGACCCTAAAGTTCCAAAGCAAAGAAGGTCCTCCAGAGTATTTAGATCCTGATTCTGGCCTGTTTGTGTTTTAACAGATGTGGGATGCCCTTCAGGACCAGGCCCAAGACAGTTGTCTTCTCCAGGAGACTTCAATCATGATCCATGAACATACTAAAACAACTAGAAAATACATTGGCCTAAAAGCAGCATCTGGGACACCTACACCCCGGCACCCACTTCTTTATCAATTTCAATCTTCCTTGCCTTTGTGCATCTGTTTTTACTGCTCTATATTTCAATAAGTAAAGAAATACTCTTGGTTCTCCAATTATCTCTAAGAAAACTAAGAAGCCCCAAACATTCGAGACCTGTGATTTAGCAGTAAGTTTGTGCACAGTTTCAATGCACAATAGGGGCAGAGGAGGGGAGTTAACATATTTTAGCACCAAGATGTCAAGTTTCATTAAGGTTAGCTGTTCCAGGAGGAAAGCGAGAAACACTAACAAAGTCTCGTATTACCACTCTCTTTAAGAGAACTGACCATACGTTGGTAGTTTACATTGAAAAATAAGAAAATGTGCATTTTGCACATCTCAGTGAATTGGCGGTCCCATTCACTGAGACTTCTCATCCATCACTGAGGAGTCAGACAATCTCACAAGCAATGAGAACATCCAAGGTCATTACTGTAGTTATGGCTGAGTTTCCAATGTCTCATGAGTGTTTACAGTAAACACTTTTACCTGCTACTGGGCAAAGTGTCTCATCACTGCCACTAAATGATCTGTTTCTCAAGTTTTCAACTAATAGTCACACTTAAGACAAATTGTCATCAGAGGTTTTGACTGACCTCAGAAAAGTCAGACCTTTATCTGTGTTCTGGCATTTATGTGTAGATGGATCTCAGTGTTATTCAGAGCTAAGAGATCTTTTCTTGCTAACATAGAAGATTTTTCTAATAAAATGACAAGTGTGAATAGATCTCAGACTCACCTGAATATTCTGTGTGAAAGAAACAATTCTTAATATAAATGGTTGTCGTTCTGATTAATAGTGAATGTGTGTTAAGCCTTGAACCCTAAATCTAAGTCTTTCTAGACCCAAAATGGACAAAAGTCAGTGGATATAATTGGTTTTGATAGCAAACTCCAATGCCATGTTCAAATAAAACATATATAGAAATTATTCAGGGGTATATTATAAAAGAAAATAGCCCAGTAGCTTTTCACACTCAATGCAATTGACATATGATGTCTGGTGGTTTTAGCCATGTTGATATATGGCAGTACACATTCAAATTTTAATCTCTCCAGATGCATTGTGCAGTAAGATACCAAGAGGTCAGGTTCTTTGTAATTCTCTCTCAGCGTCCCCAGTATTTCCCCAGTTTCCCTGGTTTATTTTTCATTACACAAAGTAAGTACTCTAAAGTATAAACTTGCAAGTAGCAAATGAAATTCTTTTTTTTTTTTTTTTCTGCTTTATATTGAGTAGCTCACAGTAGACTTTATGATGAAGCCATCATGTTTTTGCTGTGAGCTAAGCCTAGATGTGTGTGTTGGGCTGTGTGTTGGCACAGAGATGGAAGAACTGTCACACCTTTCTTGGGAGCTGAGGAGAAATTCTGTCCTTCCTCATCTGAGACAACTACAACTTAAAATCTACCTGAAGGTCAAGTGGTTTTTCTCTGTCTCTTTGTACTTATTTTGGAATCTCCCTTTTTAAAAAGGAACTGAGGTGGTCAAATACGCACAGTTTTTTTGGGGTTTTTTTTTTTTTGTTTGTTTGTTTGTTTGTTTTGTTTTTTTTGTTTTTTTTTTTTTTTTTTTTTTTGGTTTTTTGTAGGAATCTATTTTTTTCTAGGTGTGCTAGGTTTGCCGAAAATTCACTTAAGTAACCCAGTTGGAACTGGAACTCATGATCTTCCTTCTACAGCCTTTCCGGACTGAGATCACAAGCGTGTGCCTCCACATACAGTTCTTAATAATTTTTTAAAAATCAAAGTAAATAGATTTAAAGACTACCTATGTGTGTGGTAGGCCCATATATAAGATACCAACCATATGATAATTGCCATTTGTGTTGATGTCAGAACAATAACATGTTTATTGATCTCAGTAAGTTGTTTTAAAACATGTATCTAGAGGCTGCGTTGGTAAAGGCGATAGCCCAGATTGTTGAGTCTGAGTAGAGTCGTAGTTATATCCCATGTCTTTGCTTAGAAACAGTCTACATGCTTAACATACAAATAGCAGAGAATTGCCATGGTTATAGGATCTGCTTACAGAGGCAATATCAAGCAGACAAGGCTTGATTTCTTGTTCATAATCGGAGGTCTTGGCTGTAGATGTGTTTGGTTGGCTAGTCATTTGACTTATGAATGAGGGCAATTAGTTTTCAAGTTACAGCCTTTTTTTATTGGGGGGGTGCTCTATAAGTCTCCACATTTAAGCTTATTTTTGTCTTAAACAGATTTTTTTAGAGACCTGAGCTGATATTTTGATACCTTGATAATTTGTGGTCTCGCTAAGCCCAAGTCTTTGCATTGCCTCCAGGACGTGATTTGTTATTTCAGACTTCCCATTATTTCACACCTCCCTCTGAGGCCTTTTCTAATTGGGTTGTATTTTCTCAATTGAAATTAGAACTGGACTGAGTTTTCCTTCAAAATCCAAGGCCACTTTGAAAGATTAAAATTATATCCTTGTTTTTAAATAGATGTTACTCTTTTTGTAATCTTAATTTCATCTTGTGGGTTAAATTAGGACCCCAAAGCAATCAGAAAATATTTTCCTACACAATCCTGATACTCTATTTTTATTTCTAATAAAGTTTAGGTAAATAAACAAAAGGAAATGTTTTTTGTTTCAAAAGTTTAGAACATATTGTAATAATTATATATGATCCAGCAAATGAATTTTGTGAGTCATGACTATTTTCAGCTTCATATCTTCTACAGGTAGAAAAGATCTTGTTACAGCAAAGAGTAATCAAACATTGTGCCTAAATCAAATTAAGCTAATTACATGGTCCTCTTTCTCATTAGAGAGAGAGAGTTAAGAACAAAAATGTTTAGCTGTTCTTGCAAGACATGAGGGTCTCAGTATCATTCCAAGAATAAAAGTTCTTATTCAGTCTCTTATAGACTAAGAGTGAATGTTTTGAGTTACTGCAACTTGAGGGGTGTGATTTTTCCATTATTTTCCATTTCCTGGAAAATCTTAAGAAAAATAAAACCACGGCCCACGTGTTATACAGCTTTTCCCTAAGCTGCTAGGTGTCTAAATTGCTTTCTAAAAATATACCTTAATTTCTATGTATATCTCTGTCCATGCAGGTATTTGAAAAAGTAACTGTTTCTGTATATGTCTGTTCACCTAATCATATTTCCAGAATATTGTTTGGTATAATTAGCAACTTTATAATAGTCTATCAGACTCTGATTAAGAAACTGTCATCAGTCAGCTAAGAACAAAATTCCAACGTTCATATCTTAAATCTTAAAGTCTCATGAGAAAGAAGAGTTGTTACATTTTTCAGCTAAGCGTTCCCCCTTAATCACACCCAGAGTTCTAGTTATCTTTTCAGTGAATTCTTTGAGGATTTCATGCAGTGTATTTGGTTCATATAACCTCCTCCCATCACAACACATTTCTCACGGATCTGCTTCCCTTTCATAACCCTCCCAATATGTACCCACCGGTGTGTCTTTTGAAGTCTATGGGGTCGAGTTTGTCGTCTCCATGTCCTCTTGGGTTTCCCTGGATTTCAGTTGACCTACCTGGAGTAGCATTCTTAAAGAACCTGGCCTAATTCCTCCAAAAGCTATCAGTTGTCAGGAGCTTCTCAACTACGGGTGGGACTTGATGCTCCACTCCCCCTCTCCGTGCTGAGATTGTATTTGTCTTGAGCTTATGGAAGTCTTGTGCATTCTTTCTCAACCACTGGATTCATCAGAAATATTATCTTGTTTCCTCTAGAAAACAATGTTTTCTTCTACCCATCAGCCAACATCTGGCTCTTACCATCTTTCTGCCCTTTCTTCTACAATGATGGTTCCTCGACCTTGAAGAAAGAGAGTGTATAATACAGGCGTCCAATTTAGGATGAATTAGTCACCTGTGTGGAGAAGACTGGAGTTAGATTCTTATCTCTCGGTCTGTGTAAAATTTAGCTCCAAATGGATCAAGGACTTCAATGTCAGACGTGATTCCTTGTGTTTGATAGAGGAGAAAAGGAGGGAATATGATTGAACTTGTCGACACAGGAAGTGACTTTTTGAACAGGACAGTCAGTACGATAGGCATTAAGATCAATAACTGAAAATGGTACCTATGAACCTAAAAGGGGTTGCTGTATGATGAAAAACACTCATTTGAGTACAAAGTCATCCTATGAAATGAAGGGGGGGAAATTAACCAGTGGCTAAGTATCCAGAATATACAAAGAACACAAAAACAGAACATCAAGAAAACAAACAAACCAATTTTTCAAAAAATGCATGGCCTGAGACTAAATAGAGAATCCTTAAAAGACAATACAAATGGCTGAGAAGTGTCCTTCACTGCACAAAATGTTCAGTCATCAGGGATTTGCACGTTGAATCTTTGATATTTTATTTTAGCCTCTTTAAAATCTTTAATGACTTGGAGATTCCATCTTACTCCTGACAGAATGTCCAAAAAATTGTGACAGCAAATGCTGGTGTGAATGTGAGGACCGGGAAAGACGTATATACTGCTCAAGGGAGTGTGAGCTGGTATGGCCAGTATAAACTCATGATGAAGTTTCCTCCAAAAGCCAGAACCTACTGCATGATGCAGCTCTACCACACTTGGTCATACTCACGAAGGATTCTGCTCTAAGCTCTTAGTAACACATACCCTTCTCTGCACAAGCAATGCTTTAAGGACCTAGGCCTGGAATATTCTAGAAAAAAAATCCAAAATTATCAGCAACATAAAAAATCAAATACCATTTATTTCATCAAAATAGCTGTGGCTTTACATTTAGAATAGAGCCATCTTTCCTCTGTGCCTAGCAAATCTTACTGAGCCACTCACAGAGGACACAGAAGAGTCATGGTTTCTGTTTCAAGGGAAGTTTGTTTTGATAATAGGTTGGGGGATGAGGGGTTACAACAGAATACCCTACCAGAAGCCAAAGGCAGAGATCCTCAAAATCCTTTTAAAAACAAACAAACAAATGACGAAATGAAAACCAGCGACGTCTACTCCAATTTGCAGAGGCAGGAAAAGAAAAACACTTACACTAAACTAGTTACTACATTCTCCACAGTTCAGAAACGTAGACGGGAGCTAGAGTGACTGAGAATTAAGAACACATACGGCCCTTCCAGGTGACTTGGGTTCCATCACACACAATTAAAAATACATACATCCTTAGAGCCAGAAATTTGATGTACAGAAAAGCACTGTCTTGCTTCAGCTTGTTGCATTGTGACTAACATTTTTATGTAGGACAGGGAATAAGAGGAATGACTTATTTTTAGTGTGAGATGATGGTAGAATAGCATCGTCCAATAGAAAGCAGACTAATTCACAAGTGTGAGCTACACATGGTTTTGAGTCTGCATAGGCCTCAATAAAAGGCGAGAAAGGTTAATATTTTAATATAAATAGATAAATAGAACTATTATTTTTTAATACAGTATAGAAATTGTCAATGTAATTTTTACACCAATTGTTTTAAAACCTTGTGTGGATCTCATACTTGGATACAAGTTGTGAGTAATCATATATTTTGTCCCAGGCAGACTTCTAAACTGGCATTTGTCATCCTATGTTTCTGAGCAAGAGACAGGAACAAGCATCAGATACAATGTGCCTACATTCCTGCATTTGTTTTATATGTTAGTGAGTACATATCATTTCACTGCAGTTCAAACAGAATAGTAACGATGACCACCATGGCCTCCAGCCATTAAACGTTGAAGTCCTCAATGCTGGAAGTAAATCAGCAAACACATTAGAGAAGGTGAGGAGAAAGTACTTATGGATGGGAACTGACTTCCATTCTTAATGGCTCTCTCTATACTCTTCATCATGGTGGAGAAAACAAAATAAACCTTCACAAAAGAATCATAATTATAAGAGGACCAAGTGAAAATGTGTCCTTCCAATCACAAATGCAGTCTGAAACCATGAAGGGGTGGTTGCTCTTTTTCTTGACCTATGATTTTTTTTTTTTTATTTAAGTAAAACACCACTAATGTTCAAAGACTCTGGCCAAATGAGAAAACAGCCGAGCCAGGTGTGCAATGGAAACACAGGCAGGAATTAAAATCATATTTCACAAGCATATTTAATGACACGGAAAATGCTCATAATGTATATTTACATTTGAAACAGTTTATCGGCTTTCGTTCCAAGTGAATATGGGGGGGGGGGTGAGGACTGGAACTACCCCCTCTCACTAAGAAATGTGAACATCACACAGAACCTTGAAAGGACCCCCTCTGCGGAACACCAGCACTCTCTTTGTACCTTCCCTCTGTCTCTCAGACATTTCAACTTGCTTCTTCCTCTGCCTTTTCTCAGTGCAGTCCCTGACTTCCTTTCACCCCCTCTGCCTATGAGATTGCTCAGAGAACTTTTTAGAGACAGCAAGCAGGAATCATCCCTTGCCTCTACCCTTGTTCCCATCTCTCTCTGACTGCATACCCATATGATACCTTGTGAGATGTCTACCCTCGGATAGTTTGTGTGAAAAGATGAGGATGAACGTTCAGAGTAATTAGATCCCTTATTTCTTCAACCAAATATGTGCCCATAGCTTGTTTACCACTATGAGAGCAGTTCATTTTCTCATGGGTCTCTCCCTGGTAAGTCACCTTCCAATCATGAAGACTTTAATGTGTGGACCACTGTTTTTTGTTGTGTTGTCATGGTCATAAGGGGTAGTCATGCTAGTGCCAAGACGTGTAATATCTCACTCCACTGTGCAGAAGTAATGTAGCATCTTCTTGATGGTGTGAATCCATCACCACAGATGGGACAGACATCTGACATCTTTGCTTGTTGTTCTAGAGGCTAGAGAGATTCAGGGTGATTCCGTAAACATTGTGACTTCTAGTTCTGTAGAAACAGGTGTTTGCTTGTTTCTGGAGATGTTTCCCTGGTTTGTTGAAGCACATAAAGCAGGCAAATATTAGATTATGGGAATAGAAAGCAAAAATTTTGCTATTAAGAAAGAAGGGATAAGAGTAAATGACCCCACTCCTGTTTCTAAACCTTTATTCTGAACCTTCAACCCTGGCCATGACAGAGCATACAGCTGCTGTTAGGCCCTGATCTAGAATGTGTACACCTTATAGACACCTTTGTCCTAGCCCTGCCAAGTGTCACCACCAGGATCGCTCACCAACACTCTCCAAAAGTTCATTCCAGGTGGTAGATCTACAGTTGGCAGAGGGTCTTCCTGGCATGCACAACCCTTTGAGTTCTACCTCTAAGCACTGTTTAAACTGGGCACTGTGGTACACACATGTGGCTCCTGTGCTTAGGAAGTGTAGCACATGCATGTGACTCCTTCACTTAGGATGTGTGGTACATGTGTGTGGCCCCCTTGCACTTGAGAGCTGTGGTGCACACGTGTGCCCTGCATGAGGATAATAAAAAGAGGAACAGAAAATGATCCTCAGCTATATAGTGAGCTAAAGGCCAGCCTGGGGCATAAGAGACTATATTCTGATATTTTTTAAAAATCTATTCTTCAGATTTCAGTTTCAGAATAATGGATAACAAGGTAGTAAGATCCTTGAATTCTACAAACAAAGGCCCATTGTTCCATGCCTCTTAGCTGCTACCATGATCTCCTGTACTGGTCAACCTAGGACTGTTGGGAGAAATTTAGCTTTGACTATATTTGCAAGTCTATATATTTACCACTTCCCCAAATTTTTATGACAAACGAAATGGCACAAACAAAATAAGACAAAACAAAGTGAAAAAAAAACCACACACACACACACACACACACACACACACAGCCGAACAGTGATGGAGCTTGGAGACTTTTATGGAAGAGTTGGGGGAAGGATTGGGGGACCTGAAGGAGATAAGAACTCTACAGGGAGACCAACAGAGTCAACTAACCTGGACCCTTGGGACTCACAGATACCAAACCACAACCAAAGGGCATATGGGGAGGGATGGAAGGAGAGGGTACACAGTCAGTCAGAGGAGAGAGGGAGAGGCTAAGGAAGAGAGAGTGTGAGATGGGCAACTTAGAGTGGGACAGTAAGAATGATGGAAAGTGAATAAGTGTACACACACACACACACACACACACACACACTAACAACCAAAGAGCCCTTCAACAGCATGGTGGAAGCCATCTGATGAAAGCTTCTGGGTATGTGATGCTCAGAGGTGAAGGACTGAAAGGTTCCCTTAACATCAGGACTAGGCATAGGAACCCTGTTCTCACTGTTGCAGCTGAGCATCCTATTACAAAGTCCAATGTGAACAATCAGACAAGAAAAAAAAATGAAAAAAATGAAAAAAAAAATCTAAGCTAGAAGCAAGAAACTATCTCTGCACTCTGGTGGGTGGGATTTCAAGCCTAGTCTCCCAGATCCCCACCACCAGTGTAAAGATCAGGATTTAGGCCCTCATCCTCATGACTGTCCCCTGCAACCATGCTCTCAGCCGTGATGGTCACAGGCTAACCCTATGAACCTGTAAGCAAGCCCCCAGTTCAATCTCCCATTAAATTCTTTCTTTTCTTTTTTTTTTTTTTTTTAGAGTTGCTATTGTTTCAACTCAGCAGAAGAACAGAGACTAAGACAGATGGTGTGATTCCCATATAGAGAAAATTCTAGAAATTCCACAAAATTTCAATATAGCTGTGCAAATTGATTCAGCAACGTTTCAAAACACAGGGTGAACACACAAAATAGGACATATTTCTGTAAACTAAATGTGAACAAGACAAAAGTAATTGTTTTGATGCCAGCGGATACAAGGGAATAATATGAGGAATGTTTTGTGACTCGTTCATTTTTATTGTAATGTGTTGGAGGGACTGCATGTATGACTGTGCACCATGTGCATGCAGTGCCCACCATGGCCAGAAGAGGGCGTCAGATCCTTTGGAGCTGGAGTTATGAATGGCTATGTACCAACTGGGTCCTTTGTATTCCTATCTGCTGAGCCATCTCTCTACTCCAGTGAAAGAGATCTGTAGCATGATTATGATGGAGGGTATGAGGATGTACATTTAATAACCATATGAACTATGCACTTTAAATGGTCTTGTGTATAAATACCACAAAAGGATGAGCAAAGAGGTCTGAAAATCAAACATATTTCAGAAAGGTCTTCCGAATATGCAGAGAAAAATAGCAACCGATGGGCTTGTGACTGCCTGACGCTAGTTACATTTTTCTTTTTACTCCGGATGGTTTATAGGGCGTATCCTTTGCTTTACAACCATAAAAAGGCTATTTAAGAAGCATATGCAGGATCTTCTTTCGATTTATTTCCATATAAGAGTTAATACTGTAAAGCATCGGGACCCATCCTGTAGAAGGTACCACCAGCCTTGGACCATGGCAGATGAAGAAAGGTACTGCAATGTATGGAGCTGACATCAAATATTAATGCTCGTTGTGCATTCAACCCCATAAACATCTGTGGATCAGAGTCTTATTTTTATATGGGTACAATCGAAGAGAGTCCAGAAACCTAAGTCATAACTCAAAATTCAAAAACCATGCCTAATAAAATTGTCTAATGTGTTTACCTAGAAGTCTGGAGGAGGCTCTGACTATTGAAACTTCGTGAAACATAAGCAAGGGAGATTTAAAGAACCTAGCAAACAAACCACAGAAGAATGCACGTTACCTTGGATATAAACAGACAGAGACAGGGTATTTCTTGGGCTCAGAAAAAAAAAAGCTATACTGACAGAAGAGAAGAAGGGGGGTTAGGACAAGAACCTGGGTTTGAATCCTTAGTTCCTGAATAAAAAGCCAGGTGTCCTGACTGGGAGTCTGTAACGCCAGTGAGAGACTCAACCTAAGAAAGAAAGGAAGGAAGGAAGGAAGGGAGGGAGGGAGGGAGGGAGGGAGGGAGGGAGGGACGAAGGAAGGAAAGAAAGAAAAGAAAGAGTGAGGGGGAGAGGGAGAGAGGGAAGGAAGGAAGGAAAAAAGGAAGGAAGGAAGGAAGGAAGGAAGGAAGGAAGGAAGGAAGGAAAGAAGGAAAGGGAGGGAGAGAAGGCTGAAGAAAAATTTTTTAAAAACACCCAAGTCAACCATCAACCTCTGGCCTCCATATGCCCCTCCCACATGAATATGTATGTTCATGTGCACATACAGGTACACCCCCATGTAAAGAAAAATGAGAATGTGCCTACAGAAAGATTCAAGCTTATCAGGAATGATAGACACTGGAGACATTTCACACAGCTAAGACGAACTCAAAGCTGGGTTTTGCAAATACCTCTGAAATTCAGGCATCTGGCCTAGCTTCAGAACACTGAAAGGAGTCTTATCTAGCACATTCGGTACAATTACAGGACGCTAGACCCTGCTGTGAAAGCCTGTGGACAGATACAGTGGGAGGATAATTGAGCTAAGTTCTCTTGGGTCCAGGAACATGTTTTATAGCACTGAATAGTCAAGTCAATGGTGCCTCAATGTGGCTACTATACAGTCTCTTAGAAAGCCTCTCAGAGTAGTGAAATGAGGCCATGCCCAACTTCCATGTGCACAATGCAGGTATATATATTAAAAATCCTAACAGGATACATGTAGACCCCAGTTGTGGATAGCCCTGGTACTGTTTTTATTTTGATGCTAATTCCGGCTTTCCTAAGAGGGACTGCATGGGAGGAGGAGTGAATCAGGAACTCAGAAGACTTCCTGTGAACCTTCCCCTAATGAATAAAGATTTCTAGGAACCAATCACTGGACAAGGAGTAGGTGGGACTTCCGGGCCTGAGAGAGGAAGGGGAAAGGCAAGCAAAAGGGCTTGATTTTGGAAGCGGGTAGATGTTGAGGCCAGAATGTAGGTACAGGGAGCCCCTGCAGCAGACCCCCCCCCCCCCACTCTAAATGTTCAGATGCATCGACAAGTTGGTCATGGAGCAATTGGCAGAAGTCTCTACAGTAAGAGACCGAAACCTCAGACCTGCCCCGCTCAAAACCCTGGGCTGCCTCCAGCCTCACCCTGCATCTTCCACGCTTGGCTGAGAAATTAGAGTCTGTCTGTGGTTAGCAAGAACACAGACAGGAGGGGCCACGAGCACACATGTTCTGTCTCCTGCATGTACCACATAAAATATCTCTGCTGCAGTATGTTCTTTGGCATTCCTTGATCTTCTTTCTCATGGGTCACAAATTTAGTGTGTGTGGCTGTTCTTTTATTTTTCTACATCCCAGAACCGGGAAACGTGAAGATGAGTCTCCCTTGCTCTGAATGTATTTTGTCTCTCCATCCTGTTAAGTTTAAAGGAACCAGTGATCCCATCTGGCTTTGTCAGGATCTGTCTAATAGTGAAGTGGTCACTGTCTGTTTTGTGTGGAGAGGAAGAATTCACTACACTTGAGATGGCATGAGACAGTTCTTAGTATAAAGTAAACAAACAGGCTGTGGTAGTGTGTGTGGAGGGGGTTGGGGGGTATGTTTGCATCAGCATGCACTTGAGTGTAATGGTGTAGAGGCGCCTTAACTGTAGCTCTCAAGTTACTGTTCACCTTGGTGTTTTGAGACACAAATCCAAGATTTGACTAGGCTAATTGGTCACCAAAACCTGGGCTCCTTCTGCCTCTGTCTCATCAGCAAGTGGGGATTACATACAGGTGCAATCACACCTAGCACTTATGTGGGGGGATTTTAAATTTGGTTTTGTTTTGTTTCCTTGTTGTGTTGCTTTTCTTTTCTTTTTGGTGGTGGTGTTGCTACTGGTTGTGGTAGTGATTGTGATGGTTGTGATTGGGATGGTTGTGATAGTGGTAGTGGGTGGGTTGGTGGTGGTGATGGTGGTATTGGGGATGGTGATGACAGTGGCAACAGTTTGTTTTGGTTTTTGGTGCTGTCATTTTTTATTCCTTTGCTTGCTTGCTTGCTTGCTTTAATGTGCTGTGGGTCTTGAAATCATATCCCTAACTACACCCAGCCAGCTCTTTACTGAGTGTACCAACCCCCTTCCTGTGGTGGCTGTTACTGACATCTGTTCTGTCACTGTATAGAGCACAGAGTACCATCAGTGTCACATCACCATATAAGAAACCCCCAACAAGGACACAGGGACCTGGAGCCTTCTGCAATGTCTTCTCTGAGTTTCTTTTATATGTCAGGTGGATGTTTCCTCCCCACCCTTTAGCTCTCATTTGATGCCTTTTGAATCCATTTCTCCAGGTTCTGACCCTTCCTGGGCTTTTATGCACCTGCACTGAATCTCCCCAAATGGGTCCTTACTTTATGGGAACAGAAAATTGCCAACTAGCTCAGGTGTGAATTAGTCACTTTCTCCTTTTCTTTCCCCTCTGATACAGATTCTCATTATGTAGCTCAGGATGGCCAGGCATCCACTCGATAGCTCAGGTTGACCCAGACTCTTAGCAATATTGCTGCTTCAGCCTCCTACAGCAAAGACCTCCAAATAGAGACACCTCACTCAACGTAACTTAATTTTTCCATGTGCATTTTAAAAGGAGATGAAGGAGTAAAGGGCCTGACCCTATGGGATCATAACAGTCATCGGCCATGTTAAATGTAATCATTGTGTATGTGAGGTGGGCAGGAAGGAAAGAGAGGAAAAGGGAGGGAAGGAGAGGAGAGGAGAGAGAGAGAGAGAGAGAGAGAGAGAGAGAGAGAGAGAGAGAGAGAGGGAGGGAGGGAGGGAGGGAGGGAGGGAGAGGGAGAGGGAGAGGGAGAGGGAGAGGGAGAGAGAGAGAGGGAGAGAGGGGGGGTGGAGTGAGAGAGAGAGAGAGAGAGAAAGAGAGAGAGAGAGAGAGATTTACCTCAGCACAGTTTTTGAAATTCAGACTCTTTCACTTTGGGTTTTTCCTGGCGAGGATACTAAAACAACCTTCTGAAGAGCTGCCACTGCTGAATTTACAAACCCTCCCAGCCATGCCCTGAGCCGCATTCTGATGGCGTACCAACACACATTCGGCTCACTGGGAATTTAGGAACCTATCTTTAAATATGCATTCATTCTATTAAGGAGAAACAGCTGGTCCCAGCATGGGCCCGGGACGTGAGACTGATGCCCCATATAGGCTGAGAAAGAGAAAGCGACAGACATAGATAAAGATAGGTTTGTAATGAAGACTTTGAGACCTATGGCAAGCTTTTCTGCATCCTTTTTGTCTTCTTGGGACTCTTGCTGCTAAGCATGACTTCCTAAAGAAACAAACAGCTTAGGTTGTTTGCTAAGTAACTCTAATGAGTGGAATTTCACAGACAATATCTCCAGGATTTGAATCAATTAAAAAAAAATGCCTTTGTTTTTATTGTGTGTTTGTGTACCGAGGCCGTGTCATGTGTGTGGAAGCTAAGGGACAATTTGGGAAGTAAGTTCTCTCCTCCTGCCACGTGGGGCCTTGGGATTGAACTCAGGTCATAAGACTTGGTGGTGAGAGCCTTAACCAGCTAAGCCATCTCGCCAGGCCTTAATTAAGATTTTTTGCTGGGCACATCTCGTCTGGAGCCATTGGTTCTTGTAAAATAACAGCCGGTTTTTAATCTCTGTAAACACACAGCCCTTTCCCTGACCACTGAGATCTCAGCCTACAAATGTTTTACATAAAACAATTTCTCCAGGTTCATCAGCCGTCACATGGGAACTGCACATTCCAAAGCAGAAGGCCATATTTATTTTTTCAAGCCCCATCATAGCCAATTACCATAGATTCTGCTATTCTAAGGGATCCTTGTTTCAGAGTCTTAGGACTTGCCAACAGGTGACTGGACACTCCAGTGAGTTTGCCCGGTTCCTCCAGGATCCTCGAGGCGAGTACTACCTGAGGGCAGGATTCCGAAGGGAAAAACCTGGTCCCAAATCATCAGACCCTTCCAGGGCCTCGTCTGACATTCACACCAGCAGCAGCTTCTTCAAAGTGTTCTGAACATCGAATTGGCCACAGAAGGTAGAAACTCGGGGAACATCAGGAACAGTGCCATGTCACCTAAGGTCGCTGGATCCCTGGAGGCTTGGATAAAATTGGCTCCTGCTACATCCTGCAGGACATTCCTAGCTTACTCCGTGATTCCTGCCAAATACCGGAATATCATGTTTCCCTGGTCGTATCTTGCCGCAAATTCTTCTTCTTTCGGATTTTTTTTTTTTTTTTTTAAATCTCAGTTCTCTTTTAGCCTCTGAGGGCATTTGCTCTCCTTTGCCCCAGGCATGGAACCTAACTGTACCTACTTGGTTAGCTGGCTGCTTGTTTTTTTAACATGGATCTCTTTAGGAAGTGATTTTTTTTTCCTGGAGGGGTTTGGAGGTGAGTGAGTTATCCTGAAGAAATTCGTGTTCGAACACAAGCCACAAGTATGGATTTTAATGGTCTTGCTCTTAATGGCCCCGCAGACACTATCACCTTCAGAATCTCTCTCTTCCCCCTCCCCTCCCCCCTCCATAGTCCCTCCTGTCTCCTGCTCTGTCTATAATTCTCGTTGGTCCCAGGTTCCTTCTGTCTCAGTGCTCATGTGTGTACTTGGCAAATGCAGGTTACCATTGTTTTACTCTCAGAGCATACTCCCAGATTCTCCTTCCCACCGAGTCACTGTCTTCTAGAAAGGTCTTTGCTTGCATAGAGTCAGTTTATTACCAAGTATTGAAATACTGATGCTTTCAAATAATTGTGTTGTGTAACAATAAAACAAGCCCACCCCATAAGTACCAATAGCCTATGTAATACTTAGTGGTGAGATCTTGAACTCTTCTTGGGGTCCGATGTCCTTCCCAATGTGTCCTTTCCACCCATTCTAATAACACCAGGAACAGCCTCTGGGTTTGTACCTTGATCTAAGTTTTAAGGCTCTACCAGCAGCCGTCTGAGACAGATGCAGATACTCACAGCCAACCATTGGACTGAAGTTGGGGCCTCTATGGAAGAATGAGGAGAATGACGTAAGAAGCTGAAGGGGATGGCAACCTGATAGAAAAACCAACACTATCAACTAACGTGGACCCCTGGGAACCCCCAGAGACTAAACCACCAACCAAAAAGCCTACTGGTCCAAGGACCCTGGCACATATATATCAGAGGACTGCCTTGTCTGGCAGTGGGAGAGGACACACCTAATCCTGTATAAATGTGATGCCCCAGTAAAGGGGGATGCCAGGAGGTACCCTCTCAGAGGTGAAGGGGAGAGGAATGGGATGAAGAACTCTATGGTGGGGAAACAGGAGGGGGCAATATTTGAGTTATAAATAAAAATAAACATAAAATGCTTGTCTGGTAGTTCCCACAGTTAGTCTAGGGTTCCGGGGAGTAGGTGTTTCCTCTTTAAACTGCCCTCTGCTGTTTACTGAAGTCCGTGCTGCTTCATTCGATGGCTACTCATTTTCAGGAGAGCATCTTGTTGTAGGGCCCATGCTAGCCTGCCTCTATCTCTTGGCCATCAGTCTCTCTGGCTCCCGCATCCCAGGATGTGCCACCATGTCCTCTGCCCTTTGCTATTAATATTACGGCTTCTTACAAATAAAACTGAGTCCGGAAAAGAGATGCTTCTCTTCTTCATGGTAGAGGATAAGGGGCAGATGGGGGGCACAGAAGGGAAGTAGAAAGCCTCTCACTCTTCTCAGAGATAAAACTTTTTCTTAAGCAGATCATTTAACCTGGCTTCTTCCTACACGCAGGTACCAGAACAATCGCTCTGTTTCTAAATGTTGACGACGGAGCTGAAGAAATAGCGCTGTGGGTATTCTTGCAAAAGATCTGGGTTCGGTTCTCAGCATCCACAAGGCAATTTTCAGTCAACTGTAACTGCAGCTATGGGGACTCGGACGCCCTCTTCTGGCCTTCCTGGGCATTGTACCCATGCGGTGCATTTACATACCTGTGGGCAAGAAATTCACACAGTTAAAATAAAAATAAAATCTTTGATGTAAGATTCAAAGGTGACAAATGCCTCATGATTTATCCATATACGGTTCAATTTGATCTTATGACATGCATATGCAGTGTGCGATGGCCAACTAACATAGTCCTTACCTTAGCTATGTGAAAAATGCTTTGTGCTCCACTTTACCTCTCTTTGGAGAGAACTGAAGTTCTTTTTGGAGATCTTGTTCTTAGCAGGAGGCCGCCAATTGCACAGCTTTCTAAACGTGCCTGCTACATCCCGACATTGGTCTCATCTGTGTCTTGACTTATCTGGAGCTTTTTACATGACTGCTTTCACATCTTCTAATTGCATAGGAAACGCCAGGCGAGAGCTGAGAAAATGCTTCAGACAGTTAAATGTTTGCCATACCAAACACGAGGACCTGCGTCTGATAATCAGAACCCAGGTTTAAAAAAGAAAAAAAGGAGGTACTGAAAATAATGCAGGAGGGTCCCTGGGGCTCACTGCCCCATAAGCCTATCTGAACTAGTTAACTCTAGGCCACTGAAGAGATCCTAAGTCGAATAAACAAATAAATGTGCACACACACACACACACACACACACACACACACACACACACACAAAACCACCAATAAACAGAATAGATGACACTTGAAGAGTGACACTAAGATCCATGCCTGTCCTTAGCCCTGTATATGTACCTATGTGAGCAGTACACACATACACACACACACACACACACACACACACACACACACACACACACACCACAGGTTTGGGATAAACTTCTGGTGATGTTGACATTGTGGTATGAGGGGGCTCCATTTGACAAGTAGTTCTATGGTATACTTTACTCTGGGTCTTCCTGACTATACAGAACTTCTACAGATAATTATCTGATCTTTTGATCTTACAATCTCCCTTATAGTCTTTTTTAATTATTATATAGTGTATACTTTTATCATATATTTTATACTATTATTATTATTATATACTTTTCAATTTATTTTAAAAGACATGTTTAATTGGATTATTAATTTTCTCTCTCTCTTTCTGTCTCTCTTTCTCTCTCTCTCTTTCTCTCTCTCTCTCTCTCTCTCTCTCTCTCTCTCTCTCTCTCTCTCTCTCTCCCTCTCCCTCTGTGTGTGTGTGTGTGTGTGTGCTTGTGTGTGGGTCCACACATATGAGCACCATGCCAATGGAGCCCAGAAGAACATGTCAGAGACCTATACTCACTAGTAGTTGTGAGCTGCTAGACATAGTTGCTGAGAACAGAACTCAGGACCTTTGCAAAAGCAGTACCAGCTCTTAACCACTGAGCCATCATCTCTGCAGCCCTCCACTTTCAAGGGCTTTATTAAGTCAACCAGGATCAGCTTTTGTTGCTTGCAATAAAGAAACACTACCTATCACAGCTTCCTTTGAGTCAAACTCAATGCATTTGAAATTACACATTATACAAACAAGTATGTTCCCAATGAGACTATGAGTTCCATGAGAGCAGGTAATAGCTTTGCCTTAATCAGTTTTAACCCTGGGATTTGGGCCAATGCGTGACACATGGTAAATCCTCAACAAAGTCTTAGAGTGATGAATGAGGTCACATAAAATCAAGTGAGCTCAGCCAAAACACCACAAATGGAATCTGAAAATGCTCCCCTACTCTGCAACTACACCCGTTTCTCTGTAGTTCTCAATAAAGTTGGGGCATCTTCTTTTCAATTTGCCTAAACTTTAAGTGAACAGTTAAAATACCCTCCAATTTGCTTTCACACTAGGTGCCAGCCAATGGAAGTCACCAGTGGCTGATAGTCACACCTCATCTCCATGCTGTGGCAAACTATGGGAAGCTAATAATGTATCTGAAGACAGGTTGGTCCAAACATGAGGCAGAGATTAGTGCCCCAAATGTACAAATAGAAACTTTTTGCCCCGTGTAATTAATAAACCTGGGGAAGTGATGTAGCTCTTCCCCTGAGTCAGACCAGAAGAAAGGACAGTCAAAACTCTCATAACACTTCTTTCCATGAAAGGGTGTTAATCCCTTCCTCTTCCCCTGGAGAGCGGGCGAGGAGAGTAAAGACAATGTGTACAATGTCAAGTTTCTGCATTCTCTTATTCAACTGGGAATCATAAATGAACCTATTGTCCACCTGACTTTGGTTGAAAGACACGAGTATCACCTCTGAAGAGTAAAAATCTTTCTTCTCTACATATCTCTTGACTCCTGTACCCACCGTTTCTGCGATCCTGGGATTGGGAAGCCAGTAAAAGTCTGAAATGTGACAAATGGGAGCAGCTTTAGTTCTTAGACCAGCTGTCTTAGTCGCTGTTCTATTGCTGTGAAGAGGCAATATAACCACAGCAGCTCTTATAAATTATTTAGTTGAGGACTTTCTTGTAGTTTCAGAGGTTTAGTAATTATTGTCATGGCAGGAAATAGGCAAAAGTCATATCAGGCACGTTGCTGGAGATGTAGTTGAGAGCTGCACTGTGATCAACAGGCAGAAAAGGGTGACTCTGGGGCTGGCATAGGTTTTTAACATTTAAAATCCCACTCCAGTGACATGCCTTTGTAAGGCTTATTAAATGCTTTAATATCTCTTCTAGTCCACCACCCACCAGAGGTAGTAGATAGCTAATATTAATAGAACAAAGGGGGGTGTAGACTTGTTGAGAAATATTTCTTTTGAGCATAAAATATTCATTGTAAGGATAACAGCAGTTCAGTTCACACAGATCATCAGTAACAGCTTGATCCACTATCAAACACCATCCACAAGCCAGCAATTGCAGGACTCACAAACACCATTCACAAATCAGCAGCAGCAGATAGATCCAGCAGGAACTGTAAGGTTCTGCCAATTGTTCTGTATCTGCAGAAATTGTAAGAAGCATTTGTCATACCACCAGAAGTTTTTTTGGTGCATTTCTCTCTATGAAGTCACAGCAAATGATCATCAGCAAAGAATGACAAGGAATAACAACACCATCCACTGTTGTAAGGCGGACACTGGACTATATTTATATCCTTTCCAAACATCACATGTTCACCTAAGCATCTGCTCTAGCAAAACATCATATGCCTTTTTTTTAAGGCTGCCTCCAGAAAAACATTACATGTCTATTTTTAGCAAAATGTTTTCCTGCATGTCTGCTTTAGCAAAACCTTCCTCTCATAAGATAGTTTCCAGAAAAACATCACGTGGCACAATTGAACCTCCAAAAAAAAAAAAATCAGAAATTTCCACTTCATATGTTCTCTAAAAAGTCCATGCCACCTAATTAATCCTTCTAATCTTCTTAAACAGCCCTATTCCCTGTTGACTATACATTCAAATATGTGAGCCTATGGGGAACCATTTTTATTCAAACGACCACACTTGGAAGATAACTTCTCAGAGTTATCTACCAAGGAGTGTTCTATGATAAACATCACAAATTAATATGAAACACACCAAATAAAACAATGCTAGATGCATTCTAGTGCCCAGCTGTATAATATATCCTGAAAAAATGAATTAAAGGTCCTCAGTAAACTCTCCCATTTACAGATCTTAAATAAAATTCAGTTCCAACTTTGGACCTTTTGGAGATACATAAAATGTCTTCTCTGATGGATCAATTCCAGGTGTTCTGAAGAATGATTCCCTGAAGGGTCATCTCTACTGGTCATCAATCTGCATCAGTTTTTATAGTTATAAATCTATCTGGTTCCAAGACCTTTTATGCTTTACTTTCTCATAGATCCATATTTACCCAAAGTTTAGAATCTTCAAATTATTAGCTTTTAAGATATGTAAAACAATACTCATAGAGACTCTGTAATGTACTAGTCCAATTGTCTGAGTTCCAGACAGCATAAATTTGGAGACCAGGAAGAAGACAGGTTACATATTTTTCAGAGGGAGGAAACGTTTTCAGCCTCACCTGCTCTGTGACCTCCAGAGCTAAACTCAAGTGAGAGAAATATTCTGTGGAATACTGCACTAATGTGCACTGCTTTGGTCTGTAGATTCTTTATGTAAACCTCTACGTCTCACGCATTCTGGCACACGGAAGTGACACTCCTTGAACATGGGGTGAACCCTCACATTTTAACACCTTCGAGTCTCTTCATCCCCTCCTAGCCTCTTGTTTACAGATGGATGACTAAAACTGAATTAAAGGTGTACACATATTACTGATCAATATAATGATGAATTTGCATTCCACCCTCCACAGTCCAGGTATTGTTTTTCTTCTTTGTCTTTCTGTGAGAGAAAACTTACGACTTCAGTTAGCCCCATTCTGTTTAAATTCTCATCTCCTTCTTTCAGAATTACACTGGGCATGCATCCTGAACTTTCAAGCCACCTTCAGTTCTTTGCAGAGATAAAATTATCTTCCCTGGATCCTGAAATGTGATTCATTAATGGCTTGTTAGGGGGGTCCCTTTTTTGATGACTCAAAAATACAGTTGACATTGAAAAAATGGCTTTTCTTATGTGTCCTTCCTTATCTATGACTTCTAAGCCTGATAGTATTCCTTACATCCTGGGACCTTCTTTTTCCACTCTTGATTCTCTTTACCTCTAAGACCAATAAGTTCTTTGCTCCAAATACATACCTTTGCCTTCTGTTTGTTGATGTTCTCTCTCTTGGAGAGCTGTGAAAAGAAAAGTATCTCTCGCTTACCCTCATCTTGCCTTCTTTATTTACCTAGATGAAAGGGCTAACTTCATCCCAATATACCCCTTCCATCAGCCAATCATCCGGTTACGGTCTGCATGACTCTCATGGAACTCACAGTCTTATTGGGAACATATTTGTTTGTATAATGTGTAATTTCAAATGTGTTGAATATTGTCTGGCTTGATCTTGTGCAGGTCTTCGACTGGCAACCACAGCTTCTGTGAGTTCCAGTGTGCAGGGGAGTATGTTCATAAGACAATGTTGTAGCCCACTTCTCCCTGTCAACTGAATCTGATAATCATCCATCCCTCTTCCAAAATGCTCCCTATGCCTTGGAAAAAAGGAATGCGTTATAAAAGTCTCATCTGTGGCTAAAAACTCTACTGACACTGTCTGCACTCTGCCCAGTTCTAGATTCCTACATTAACCACCAGCCCAGTTCACATAGAAATATCTCTGATGGAAAAGAGCCACACTGACTGACCAGTAGAGAGAAATGGATGCAGAGGGCAGTTTGCTACTCTGTCCATTTAGTAGAATCATAGCAGTAGATTGACTGTGGGGCTTGAAGTTTCTCAATCACAACTCCTAGATTTACAGTACGGTATGTGCTTCCCGCTGTGGAGTGGGCCTTAAATCCAGGCAGAGTGGTTGGTTACCCTGATAACTCTGATGCCTCTCTTATCCATGGGCACAAATTGCCATGATGATCGTGTAGCTCATGGAGTTTACACCTGGTTAAGACTTTTCCTCCACTAACATGTATAAGAGTTCTGTGCTATGGAAACTAACCAGCAAGGGCAGAGCTTGTCCCTGCTTGTGGTCAAAGCATAACACTAAGAATGCTTGAAAAATCCATAAGAAAATCCGTAGTTTACAATCTAATAAGTGTTTTAAATACGTATATGTTCATATAGCAGAATTTTCTTAGAAGTAACCCGCCACCCCTTTTTTCTCTTTTTTTAATTAGATTCTCTGTATTTACATTTGAGATGTTTTTCCTTTACCCAGCCTGCTCCCGTCCAGTCTCTCCGTCCAGTTGCCTTCACAAAGATGTACTTCCTTCTGATCCCCCTCTCCACCCCCTTGCCTTGGCATTCCCCTACACTGGGAAAACATGTCCTCTCTGAAACAAAAGCCTCTTCTCATATTGATGCCAGACACCGCTATCTTCAGCTACATACGCAACTGGGTCAATAGGTCTCTCAAAGTGCACACAGAGGTTGGTATTTTACTCCATGGGAGTTTTGGAGGGTTTGGTTGGTTGATAATGCTGTTATCTCCCCATGAGGGTGCAATCCCTTTCAGCTTCTTAGGTCCTTTAGCAACCTCATTGGGATCCCTTTTTCTAATCAAGTAAGCTTATGTTGTTTTATTATCATTTTCTTGAGACATACTATATAATACAACTCACTGATTTGGATTACATAATTCCATGGGATTAGACTAATAAGAGGATTCTGTTAGCACCTGTCACTACAATCTAATTTTCATCAAATTTATAACAAAAAAGTCCCCAAAATTTTAGCTGCCATCCCAAACTCCAGCAGCTCCAATCTAGCCATAAGTAACCATCATCTTTTCTGTCCCTATCAATTTCATTATTTTTGGACAGTCTCGAAAATGAAATTGAATAGCCTGTGTTCTGTCTGAAATCTTTCATTTAACACAATGTTTTAAAAATTCAACGATTCTAACTGATATTCATCTTTTTCTTCAGCTGTTCCATATTCCGATGTATAAATGTCCTACATTTTGCTTACCTTTTTATCAGATGATAAACAATCAGGTTTGATATTGTGATACAATCATGTGCAAGTCTGTGTGGACTTGTGTTTGTCTTTTTCTTTCCCTTCTGATACGGCTGTACCATTGTACATTAGCCCAGCAGAAGATGGGGGTTGAAATCCTCTACAGCATCATCCATACTTTTTAGAATCCACATTTGATTACAGCAAACCTATGAGCATCTCACTGTGCTTCAGGGTTTTGTTTGGCTTGATGGAAAACAGAAGGGAGTCTTTTTTATGCTGGTTCAACATCCATGTATTTTCTTTGCAGAAATATTCAGGCGGCTCTCCCATTTTTTAATTGGATTGTTTGCCTTTTTATAAGTGCTTAAAAAGATTTCTTTATATAGCCCGTGTGTACTTATTCCATCACATATATTATTGGCAAATTATTACCATCACCACAGCACAGAAATGAGCCTTCTGATACAGATTATAAATAAGGCATTATATTCTGTAGATATTCGTTTTTATATACTACTTTAAACCATATGTTTAAAATCAGGATTAAAGTCTCACCAAAAATATGAGGCTAAGCACCCCAAAACATGTGTGTGTATGTTTGTGTGTGTGTGTGTGTGTGTGTGTGTGTGTGTGTCTACAGAGAGAAACTACTGTTTAACCCAATGAGACTATTGCAGTCTTGGTAAACCTTGTTTTGCCAATCCACATATCAGAATCACATCTTAAAGCCTTGAAAGGTATCTGGCCACAGGCTGTAACCATTAAAGTCATGCTGTGCAGTGCAGAGAATGTGTTAGAGATACCAAGATTTCAGGAAGGACTAGAGGATTCAAACTCTCTCTTCAATGAGCTACATCCAAAGTCAGAAGCTCACCGACCCAGAAGATATGCAAACACTGGCTCATTAAAGCTCTGGTCTGGGTTACGTGCAGAGGATTCAAGCACCATTCACTGGTGTTATTAGGAACATCAAACAATTTCATTTCTGAGACCATATCCAGGAAGAAAAGGATGTCATTAGGCCACAGAGCTCAAAAAGCATAATTATCCATGCCAAGCTGAGTTCGAAGTTAAACTGAGCTGCCTCATTTCTGCTCTGATCATCCCAGCTCGGGTGTCTTTCTCTAACCTTACCTTTACATTTCAGGGCTTTCCAGGAACCTCGGATGCTGAAGGGCTCCTGAAACAGGCAAGTCCTTCTGCACTGAGCTGAGGCCCAGATCCTGCGTAGAAAGAGCTGGGAAACATTAGCTCGCTTCTGGTCTGGCCATAATGAAAATAAATGAGGGCTTCAATTTAAAGTCGTTACTAAAAATTTGTTCTTTCCTCCGTTCTAATTCTGAGCTCCACTTGCAGCTAATTAGAATGGTTCCCAGCGTGGTCTCCCGACACAGAACTAGTGTAAACACCAGCCATCTGAGTTTCATTACAATAAAGACATCAAATAAACAGTGGACCAAAAAACAGTAGTTTGGGCATGGCTCATTACAGCACAATGCAGTTAACATTCCTCATTCCTGAACTAAAAGAAGCCATCAGGAAAGGGAGGCCAGAGACCCAAAGCTTTCTATTCTTATTAACGGTGGTAGTGGGACCAGGGGAATTATTTTTTGCCATTAAAATTTTCTGGAGAATAAAGAGGGATTTTTTTTTTTTAAGCGAGAAGGAAAAAGCGAAGTGTTCTCCGGCTTGTGTTGTAAATGAAGAGAAAAGGTAATTATTTGTTTTGGACCGTTCTTTCTTTCTCCAGTTCCTCATAGGACTATTTACAATTTAAATAAGGAAAAAGAAAAAGGAAGAATATAGTGTTCATTAATAAGCTTAGGGCTTTTTATTACTCATCTCAGGTAGAAATAAAACCTTACCAGTGTAGGCCGGCCACAACTACATGATTCCTGATGCACAGAAGTTTTGTTTTAAGGAAAGGCATATTGAACTGTCACTCGTGCATTTAGATGTACCAGGCATCCCATGCCCGCTTACTAACATTTGGAAATACTCACATCAGTGGTTATTGTCAAGGTTTTTCTGCAGTCTTTTGGCATGACCTTAGAGTCATCGAAATGGAGGAGAGAATCCTTAAGATTTCTGTCCATAATATTTCAGCGTGCTTTTAGGTAATTTTTGGAGTCTGAAGACTTGTACTGAATTTGACAGACAGACTTAACACAAGAATGGGATTCTCGGGTTTTTCTCTGTGTGTTGTTCTTCATGCTTACCTTCGGTCCACACACGGAAAACATGGAAAAGGGGACACAGCACATTATGATAAGAATAGAGATGGATCTCGAAGACTGTTCTTAGTCTGTGCTTTATTAGGAATACCTGCCCCCATTTAGGTGTGAGAAGTCCCTTACAGTCTCTACTACTACGTTATGTTTATATGGTTAAGGAAGGGTTCAGGCTCAGCTCTTCCTTCAGACCTCGATGTTCCACTAGCCTGTCAACCACAATAAAAGAATCTCATTATTTTCTCATGATATAGTGTGTAAATTACTCTTTCCCTGGTGGAAGAAAAGTCCTATCTTTTCAAGTCCCCTGTGTATCCTTAAAGAGGGTACGGGTGCCCAGTTACTCCCAGTCCACGCAGAGAAAACAAGTAGATTCTATCGGAATTTCACTGTGCCAAGTAGAAGATTGAGAGAGAGAGGAGAGAGAGAGAGAGAGAGAGAGAGAGAGAGAGAGACAGAGACAGAGAGACAGAGACAGAGACAGAGAGACAGAGATACACAGAGAGACAGAGAGACAGAGAGAGTGTGTGTGTGTGTTCAGTATGTGCATATAGATTAGCCAGTCCCAAGTTTGATCTCCTGGAAGCTGAGATGGTTCCATCCACAGAGCCTGCTGTGGCCACATCTGGTCGTCTGTTGTTGAGGTCAGTGGGGGGACAGTCTCTGTTTACTGTGTCTTTGCTTGATACCATGTGGTGTTCAGTATATCAACAATCTTCTTCAGTCTCACCACAAAATTCTCTAATGATTTACTTTTCAACTGTCCTGAGTCCATCAAACCACAGGAAAACCCATTCCTTTTGTTATGTGCTGAAAAGATGACAGTCAAAACACAGACAGAAGAGAAAACACCCAGAGGAACCCAGGGTTCCTGGTGTTTGCCCACAGTAGCCACAGCTGAGCTTTTATCATCAGAGAGAACACAAGCCAGGCTGCTTTCTTCCTGTGACAACTTTCTCCATAAATGACACATGTCAAGATGCAGGAAACTTCCATATGACAGGCAACATAACTAGGAAAAAATGCCATGAAATGAAGCATGTTGATAATTGGATATGAAATAGTGTGTGTGTGTGTGTGTGTGTGTGTGTGTGTGTGTGTGTGTGTGTGTGTGTGAGTGAGTGTGTGTGTGTGTGTGTGTGTGTGTGTGAGTGTGTGTAGCTTCACATGTATACACGGGTGCATTCACATGCATGAATGGCTATGTGGGCCAAAGGAAAAGATCAGTTGTTGCTTCTCAGAAGTTGTCTACCTACCTTGGCTTGTTGTTATCATTTTCGTTTCCTTAATTGGTTTTATTTTTTGTTTGTTTTAGTTTTGATAATAGTGTGAGGTACATGCATGTGAGTGCAATTGTCCATGGAAGCCAGAAGAGGGAGTCATAGTCCCTGGTGCTAGAGTTAGAAGTGGTTGTGTGCTAACTGACCTTGGTGCTCAACAGCAAACTCAGGTCCTCAATAAGAGCAGAAAATGCTCTTAATACTGAGCCTTCTCTCTAGTCCCTGTTTTGGTGTGTTTGGTTTAGTTAAAACAAAGTCTCATGCTGTCCTGTGGTTTGCCAAATAGGCTGTTCTGGCTAACCTACTGCCTCCAGTTCCCCAGTATTAGCATGACAAGCACTTGCCACAACATCTGGCTTCTTTTATATGAGCACTAAAGCACTGAAGCCATACCTTCTTACTTGCAAAGGGAGTACTTTACTTAGTATGGAGTCTACTTTTAATTTCCATCTTGACACAGTCTTGAATTCTCTGGGAATAGTGTGTCAATGAGACAGTGACTAGCTAAGTTGGCATGTGTAAATGTCTGTGGGAGACTGTATTGATTATTTTAATAAGCATGGGATCCATCCCACTGTGGGTGGCACCATTCCCTGGGCTTGGGGTGCTGGAAGTATTAGAGTGGGAAAAGTGACACTAACACACCTACATTCAGTTTTTCCTTGCTCTTCACTGTGAATGTGACTAGTCCCTGCTTTAACTTCCCCTGTCAATGATCTGTAACCAAAAATTGCAAGTAAAAGCATCTTCCCCCTCCCTTAAAGTTACTTTTACCTGGATATTTTGTCCACAGAAAAAGAGATGAAGCTAAAAAACTGATTTATTGCCTCTGCCCTAGATTTGAAATATCTTAATGAATTCACAATTAAATTCTTATAAAACTTTTCATGTATGTCACATTCCCATATGTATGTATGTATGTATGTATGTATGTATGCCACATACAAAGGTGACTTGTAACTTGCCTGTTACTAAGAAATCCCCCAGACCTTTAAGGGTGTTTTGGATCCTTTCGTCTTGCTTGGTGATATGGTTATTTATGAGTCACGGAGGTCATTCTTGGAAAATGACAATGTACATCCTACAAGGCCCAAGCCCAACTCACTCTTATTACCTCAGTCTGATTTCTCCCACTTACACACTGGCTCTGTTCATTTCTGCTCTTCATCTACTTCTCCACCAAATATGCCTCACATAGACTCATTCCTCTCTCCTTCTCGGTCCTTGCCTCTCCAAAGACGCCATCCCATAACTTAGACTCTTATATATGTTTTCACATTCTCTTTCATGCAACTTTACTTGTCTACCAGGGAGACTGGATACACCAGCATCTAAATGAAAATCTCCTTATGTTACATCTACACTCAAACCCTTCAGAGTTTCACATTGGTGCTCAGCTGATGTATAGTCTGGGTGACATTAATTGAAGACCTGGTGTTCCTGCAGGGCTGGCAGTACACAGAACAAGCCACTAAGAAGATCCATGTGTATGCCTAACAGTAAATAGGGCAAGCAAGACTGAGAAGGAAACATTTATTAGCACACATCATGCCCCCTGTCATGGGAACCTCTCATGGAGGATTAAATGACCTCTTACTAATGACAAGAAAGGTGGAGCACAGGGACAACAGGACTTGTTATACACAATTCCATAACAAGTGCCAAGCTCATGCCCTCTCTCTGTTTCCAGTCTCATTGCTGTGTCCTCCCACCATGGAGCAGATGACATCAGAATGATTAATGCTTTCTCTTAGTTTCTGTGAGCTTCCTCTCCAGTAAGACTTTTGAGTTTGTCACTTTGGTGGCTTCTTTCTGTCTAAATTTGACTCCAAAGATAATTAATATTGGTTATCAACTTTATGAAATCTACAATAACCTACGTAGGCAATCTGTGGTCATACAAGGAAGAAGATTATAGATCAGGTTAATCGAGGTAGAAAGACTTACACTAAACATGGGTAACATTTACACCATACCATGGAGTGGGGCCATGGGTTGAACACAAAGAAAAACAGTAAATACTGAGTTAAAGGCCAGCATACATATATGTAGATGAATGTATATATGTATGTGTATATCTATCTATCTATCTATCTATCTATCTATCTATCTATCTATCTATCTATCTGCTTTTTGATCCTAGATTCAATGACAATAGCCACTATATGCCCCATCATCATGACTTGCATGCCACAGTGGACTGTACCATCAAACTGAGCCAAAATGAACTTTTTCTTCCTGAAGCTGATTTGCTCTAGGATTTTGTTACTGTAGCTAGCTAATATTCCTCCCTTATATTAAAAATGAGATTGAGTTTTAGTTAGTATGTACTTACACCATGTTACCCTCAGCTCGTGCCTCCAACATGTAATACAATGCTACCTATAGAGCCTCACATGAGCAGTTCCTATAGGCAATCCAAACATCACATCTCTTGCACTTCAAGTTCTTTTGCACCCAGTCTTCTTCTAGCATGATGTCTCAAGAATAAACCAATCTTTAGAGCATGTTCTAGTCTTGTTTATTTATTAACTTATTCTTGCATATGTGTATGCATACATGTATGGTATGTGCCCAATTTTATGTATGAACATCTATGAATGTAGGCACAAATGAATATGTGTACATATTTATGGTGAGACCACAGGTTGATTCAGGTATATTTGCCAAGTACTCTCCATCTTATTTTAGAGACAGGAGACTTAGATCTCATCAATTAAACTAGGCTTGAGATCTAAGGGTTTTTCAGACTCCACCCCCACCCACGCTGGAGTTACAGATTCGCACCACTGCGGGACCCAAGCTCAGGTCCTTATGCTTGTATGACACATACTTTAAGGATGAAGCCATTCGCACAACACCATGTTAGATTACTTTCTGCAGGTAAAACAGTATCTTTCACTACAACCCACTGCCATCCTTCTCCTTGTTTCCATTTTTAATTTCCTTGAGAATGCATTCTTGTCATAGCTTTTAATCCCAAATAATAGTCAAGAAACTACTCTGGGTCTTAATTTCTCCCCATGAATTTTATCTACTCTTTCACAAATGTAGTACCTAAGACTCAGACCGTCTTCCTCATCTCTGCACCCATGGTATTACACAACCCTAATATTTTTATGATTCCTCTACACACTCCTGCTTCTATAAACCCTGTGCCTTTGAGTTATCAGAGAAGATGGTAGCAATAAAAAGTACATTTTTACCTTCATTTTGCTCCAAATAAAGAAAGGCCAGATTTTAACTGGACACAGTGACCCTGTGCCAAAGGCTTTAAAAGATCTCTCAATAAAATTTCTCTTTCCATGAGTTTCTTTCTCTCCAGAAGAGCAACCATTATTAGCTGATAGAATTTTTAAAACGTGAAGTTTATACAAATAAGGAACATCTACTAAAAATCTCTGCCAAATCTTTTTTTTTTTTTTTTGAGGAACTTTATTTTAAAAAACAAAGATAAATGTACAAATTTTAGGCATTTTTGCATAGAAGTATACGAATACATTTTTGTCATTGCTTGGCTTGTTTTTTTTTTAAGGTTTAATAGTGTGCATTAAGATCTTACTAGTTACAATGAGGATAAAGTACATCTAAAACAGGAGGTAACCTGGAATTAGTCAAAGTTTTCTTGGTGTGTAAGGAGTAAACATAATGTGTTTTTTTCTTTTCTTGAACTTCACACAGTCTGTGAGTTGTTTCTGGGGTGTTCAGAGCTTTCTGGGGTTAGTATCCAATTATCAGTGACTGCATATTATGTCTGTTGTTTTGTGACTGGGTTATCTCACTCAGGATGATATTCTCTAGATGCATCCATTTTCTTAAGAATTTCGTAAAGTCATTGTTTCTGATAGCTGAGTAGTGCTCCACTGTGTAAATGTACCACAATTTTTGTATCCATTCATCTACTGAAGGACATCTGGGTTCTTTCCAGCTTCTGGCTATTATAAATAGAGCTGCTATGAAGATTGTGGTGCATGTGTCTTTGTTGTATATTGGAGTGTCTCTGGGGTAAATGCCAAGAAGTGGAATAACTAATCTCTGCCAAATCTTATTTAGTGTGCACACATATACATACACAACTCCCATCACCGTCACCATCACCATCACCACCGTCATTTTAGTAAAACGATGCTGTAAAGTGTAGTAAATCCTACTCCAGACATTGGTAGTCTCCAAGTTAAATACTCTGCCAATCTAGAGATGGAATTTTACCCCAGGAAGGATAGGTCATGTAACAGAATGTTTGAGGAGCATGCCAGACAGACAGGGTCAAAGCAAATGTAGTCTAGTAATGAAACTATGCCCCAGACTTGGAAGGCTATCATGGGGCCTTGGTTGTCATTGCCACAACCTGAGAAGAGTCTCTGCCTGATCCTTGATTGACTGTTGACAGGCACAGTCTTGTACAGGCTCGATGTCGATAACCAGAGCTACTGGGAAGTCCTGTTGGCAATGGCCTTGACATGCCCTATGGAAGCATCTTCTAGTCCTCTGTATCTGTGACTCTTATATCGTCTTCTATTTCCTGCTCTGTACTATTTCCTGCCCATGAGAAGGGGTGGAAGGAACACAGTGCTTAGGGCTGAGGACAGCACACAGTCAACATTTATTTTAAGAATTTTGAGTAGCCATGAGTATATGCATCCACCACTATCCACAGCAAAGGCATGCATCTGTGATTTACAGTGAAAGTAGCATTTGTCTGTGGGTGTAAACAAATATTTGGTCAGTGGTTTGGGGCCCTGCTATCTGACCTTCCATGGGATTTTGACTGGTTGGGCACCTCTGTAATGGCAGGACCACTATTGGAACAGTGGGCATATCTTGTCTGGTAGTAAGCAGAATTCACAGTTGATTAACACCAGTAATGTGTTATCTCCCTCAACAGCCTTGTATAGCACATTCTGATGCTATGAAAGCGAGCCAGTTGGGAGTAGGCTTCCAGCCCATTTCGGATTTTTTCCTCTGTATTGTGCAGCAAAATCCTGTGGTCTCTTCAACAACAGGGTCTTATCTTCTGCCTCTGTGATATCAAAAGGAATGGCAATAACCCGCAATGTTTTGGGATACACACTTCCTTGTAAACAAATCAAGTGTGTAATTCCATAGATTATTTATTTGTATACCTTATGATTTAGTATGAAAGTGTAGCCCTTGCTGGGCCAAAGCATACTACATAGACCATGCTGACCTATAACTAACTCACAGTGACCCTCACCTACGTCTCTTGAGTACTGTGACTCTAAGATCGAACCATCAGACCCAGTGTGAAGATATATATGGTATTGTGTCTTATAGATCAAGAAAGAAGGAAATGCTTCTGTTTGGGCAAAATGAGGATGGGTAAAGAAGACTTCATAAGATTAAGATAATGTTTACGCGCTACCATAATGAGAAGATCCTGTTTAAAGATTGAGATAGTTCTTAATTTTCTCAAACAAGAAAGGATCAATTATCTCTTCAATTTCACACAGAGAACTTTGCTCTCTCTCAAACAAAAGTTGAGAAATTAAGCAGTTATAGCACGAGGCTCGCTATTTCTATGTACAATTCCATACTATGATCTAATTCTTACATGTTTGAGTCAGGTTTTCTCAGCTGCCTTTCAGTCTGTCCAAGAGTTTTCTCTGGTTCGGCTTGCCAACAGGAGCAAGCTACTGTCGACTCTTTCCTCTGTGCTGGACAAGTCCTAAGGTTATCCTCTCCCAACAGAGAGTAAATAATCTGTGCAGAGAAAATCTGTAGATTTGGAGAAGACTGGAGAACTGAAGGGGCAAATGTTTTATGAAGTTACCAAGTAGAGAGAAGGGTGTCAGAGCAGCCATGGGCAGCCTGGCCCCAGAGCTGTACACCACACTAAGATATTCACCAGTATTCCAGGGAAGGCACTCAGAAGCCTGGGTGTTTGCAAAAGCCTGAAAGGGGCCTCATGTTCGCCTTGGTCTGAGAATCATTGCTCCAGCACTTTTCCTTTGGAAAGTGTGCTGTGGCTCTCACATCTGTGTTAATATTGCATTAGAGTGATTAGCAGTTAGGGGATGGGGGTGGGTAGCTTTTAAAATTTGTTTAGCAGGCTTTTTACTGCTTAATCAGCAGGTTCCCATAATGACATAAAAGGTATGAGTGTCCCGGAAATCTGTCTGAGTTCAGTAATAAGTTCTAGGACTACTGATGCGGCTCAGTGAGTTAGATATTTTGGTGCAAATAGGAAGGTGTGATCTCATTGCTGGCACCCATGTAGGACACTGGGCATGGTTGTGCACTTGCCTGTAGTCCCAGGTTCAAATGGCAGGGACAGGTGGATCATTGGGGTTTGTCGGACTCCAGCTTAGGTCTACATTTAGTGAAAGAGTCTGTATCAAAGAACTAAAGGGGCAGGTGAAACCTCAGGACACCCAGTGTCCTTCTTTGGTCTCTGCACATACATGGGCAAACATGCCTCCACACATGTATGCCTACAATACATACACATGTACTTTCACACACATGCTAGTCCCCAAAGTACTAATGGTCTCTTCTTATTGAGTCTTTGAATCATGTTTGTACTTTATCTAACCTTCACATGTTATCACCACTGTTTTTTTAAAGGTACAAATTAAGTCTGCTCCAAGGCCTAGAGTGAAAGTCTGACTTGAATTCAGCTTTGTTGATTTAAAGAATGGGAAACTATTTCCCCTAGAATCTTCAGTGGGGAGATGACCCAGCTGTGCTAAGACCTTAATTTTAAGTTCGAAATTCTCAAATATTGGGTGAAAATAATTTATGTTACCTTACGGCGCTTGATAATTCATTAGGGAAGCCCTAGGGAACAAGTGTACCCAACAAGGTTGGCATTATTGTTTCCATGGTAAAACTGGTTTCATTAATGATCAAAGAGATTAAGCCACCAGACATAGTAGAGAAGTATTCCAGCTCAGAAGCAAAACTGGACCTGTCTACCTTAAACAAGGGCTTAAAAAGCCCATCACAGAGCCAACTGACACATACCCTCTACCCCTGCAATGAGATCTCTGAATAGAGAGAAGCTTTTGATGTTCACTTCCGGCTAAGAGATCCTAAAAGAAGACTGGATTCCCTGGAGCTTTGCCGCTGATGTTCTCACGCACACTGAAGGAGTACGATGTCAAAGACCTGATGGACCACATGGCATCCTCGGTATGTGTTGGGGCATTAAGTTAGCCTCTTTATTCTCGATCGAAATGTCTTCCTTCCCTTCCATACCCTTTGCCAGGGAACAGCAGAGAACGGCAGCTACATATGGGGGCTCTTTACCTCCCATATGGTAGGGCCCAAGTTGAATGGTCCAAAGGATGGGTGTTGGTGGTGTGGGAGGGAGCCTGTATGGCTGCCGGCAACCATGCAGAGTAAATGGAGAGTGGACACTCACACTTTAGAAAAGGGAGACTTTGCCAAGACCCACTAGTGGAACCACACACTCAACATCTCTCAGTCAGAGCCTAGGTGGAGGCCAACCCTCCTTAAATTTAAGATTTTGGAAACTGCAGCATCTGCAAGAGTCGTAAATTAATTTCCCTAGATGGCAGCATTAAGAAGCTTAGAGGTCCCTTGTTTTTATTAGTATTTTTTTCCTTTCTTTTTGTTGTGAAGATAATAAAAGGCACACGTTTTGAGCTAATTTACCCACTAAAAAAGTAAAGGCATTTTTTTACTACTATTTACTTTTCCAGTTTCTTTAATTTGGATAATTGCTTAGTCAACTTTGGAAAATATATATCCTGCCTTTTAAAAACAGCCAAATATGACGGATCACCTTCATTTTCATTTCAGATTTGGCATGCGGGACCTAGATTGTGTATTCTTCCCATGGCGCCACACCAGCCTCAGATACTTAATTAATTTCCTTTAGCTGGTACAAGCGTGTACTTAAAGAGACAGTGTCCCATTTTGATGGCTTGTGTTTGGCTGAAGTTCAAAAATATCACTTCTTAAATCTTTTTTCCCCCTTCAAATTTTCCCAAAGTGCTATAGAGAAAGAAAATAAAATAAAAGCAGTCTGGTGTGTTTTTTTTTTTTTTTTTTTTTCAGCCTGATTATTTTCTTCGTCATTCTCTTTTTATTCTTTATTCCTTGTTTTACTGGAAATTTCCTTTAAAAGACAGAAAAATAGAGATAAACATGTGGAGGAGAATGAATGGTTGGATGGATGGATGGGTGAATGGGTGGGTAGGTGGGTGGATTGGCGGGTGGGTAGGTGAGTGGGTGGGTGGGTGGGTGGGTGGGTGGATGGATGGATGGATGGATGGATGGATGGGTGAATGAGTGAATGAATGAATACATGAATGAATACATGAATGCATGAATAAATGAATGAGAGCCAAGAACATCTGAACTGTAAACCCAGTAACCTACACTTGTATTCAAAGCCACAGGCAAGATTGCATTTGCCGATAAACTATACCAGTTAGTCAGTGGGTAGGATCCAAGGCACTGTGAATGTCAAGACTTTATTACCTTGTCACAAATGAAGATCTACCACATCTCCATCTGAAACTTCCAACCATCTCTACAGCAAGACATGTTCTAAACACAAATGGCAGCTGGGTGTTAGGAGTGAGGAAGTGGGGGAGGGAAGAAGAAACAAAGCCACTAGAAATACATCCATATGAGGCAAGCCCTTCTCTGCTTGGAAGATCCTTAATCTATAAGTGTTCTGTTCACTGCTGTGACAGAGCAGATAGATCATCTATCCAGACACTTGTATTTGGTGGGACTTTAGAGACAGCTTGTCATTATGCCTCTGTCCAGTAAACATCATTTATCAAGATAGATCACTACATAAATAAGTGTCATTTCTTTCTAGTGTTCTCTTGTTCCCTGGTCAGACTAGAGAGAGAATATTTAATCCACACCTTGCAGAGACACTAAACTTAACCAAGGCATTTGTAATTGGAAAAAGGAATAGTTCAGTTCATACCACTGTCCCTGGGACTCATTCTCTCCCTTCCCCGTCTACCTTTCATCCTTCCCTTTAAAGGCTTTTAAAAGATGGATAAACTATATGGAACACAGAATATACTATCTTGAGTATTTTTCAATACATAGTAAACTGACAATAGAACACAGCTTTATTAACAAGTGTATTAACACAGTGTATTAACCATAACACTCCCCTGTAGATCTTTTCCCACACTAAAACATCCCCACCCTCTAAACAGTGACTCCCTGTTACACTCTACTGTCTTAGCCGTCACATTTTCTTTATGAATTTTGTAGAAATTATTTTAGAAATTTCCTATAAATGGAGTCATATTTTTTCTGTAATTTTTGTCTCTAGCTACTTTTGCATAGCATAATGTCATTAAGGTTTATCTTGTCCCCACTTTAGGGATGAACATTGTTCCACTGAATACACAAGCTATGTGGTGACAATCCAGCTACCTACTGGTCAATGACTGAGTCGCTTCCACTTTATCATTAACTGGAAGATGCTGCTATGAACATGACTATAAATTAGCCAGCTGGATCTCTGCTTCCATTCTTGTAAAACTAAGTGGTAAAGATCCTGGATCAAAGAGAATGCTAAGTGTAAGTTGTTTAAAGAAGCCACCATATTTTCATCTATAATCACTAAGCATTTTATATTCTTCCCAACAATACACAAGGGCTTGTCACTCTTACTATCTGTTTAAAAATACTGTCTTTATGAGAACGTTTCTCCATTGTCCAGTCAGGGGTTAACTCAACAGTGACTTCAGATGCAAATCAAACCAACAACTTCATGCATGCTAGGCAAGCACTCTACCACCAAGCTACAATGCCACAGCCTCCCTCATCTTTAACTACACCTGATAGTCAACTTTCAATACCAATTATCTCAGCCCTAAATATTGGCTTCACCATCTTCTCTCTCGCTATTCTAATATTTGCATATCAGTATAATACACACACACACATATATGTTATATATTATATAACACATGTACACACACAATGTAGATTATCCTTAATATTTAACTTTTAGGTGCTGTTAATAATATATATGGCAAACTTTTATATGGGCATATAAAAAATAGTTCTCGTATTAAAAATAGCAAACACCACCCACTCCCACAAAGTAGGATGATAAAAGTGGTTTGGGCAGATGCCTGAGTATGTATCTCTGAGCCCCTTAGCTGTTTGCTTCTTGCTCTGCCTCTGGACTTCTATATAATATTTCTTGTCTGCAGCTGTTCTGTTACCTGGTATGATATTGAGTTGTGGGATCAACAATTTCACTAACAAGCCAGGATAGAGTTTCTGGGGGTGAAAGATTCCTACATATCTGGCATATTGCATATAATCAAATGACATAGAAAACAGAAAGTAGTGAAAAAATGGTCCTTTAGTGGCCCATCATTATATCATAATAACCAGCAGGAATCAAATACTCATAGGTCTTCATGGTTGGTAGGAAATAATTCAGCAGACCTATTACTGAAGAGCTGAGTTCCCAACAAACTGACATCTCAAAAGGTTTCTCTAGGCATGTTGTATCTCAACCAAAAATGACAAGTTAAAACAGTCATGGAAGGAAAGGCCAGCTCGAACTGCCAGTTCTTTGGACAAGCCACAGAAAGGATACATTCACAAGAGGGATACATCTTTTTCCTGTGTCTAAAGGCATTGCTAACCATATTTGCAAGACAAGGCATGATTTTTGGCATCCGCAGTGTCTTTAGCTGTATGTTCTCTCTCAGGAGGTTACATTCCAAGAACAATTTGTTTTGTAAAAAAAAAAAAAAAAAAAAAAAAAAGGGAGGACATTAGTAGGCACAATGTTAACAATAAACAAAATTAGTAAAGTGATCATTATAGACTAACACGGTGCTGTCTTGCTTTATAGACATCCGTTAACTTAATTCCCATACCACCCACCCAAGACAAGTATTACCCTGCCAAGTTTTGGGTTTTGTCAGAGCCTCATGCTGGCCTTGAACTTGTTCTGTAGCAGAAAATGATTTTGAACACTTGCCTGCCTTCATCTCCAGAACTCGGATATTACAATCAAAAAGAACCATGCCTGTCATATGCCATGTTGAGAATTGAATCTAGAGCTGCTTGCATGTTGGTTAAGCCCTCTACCAAACTCAGCTACATTAGCCACATTCCTACCCTATTCAATTTACAAAGTAACTGAACAAGAAAGGGTAATGACTGGTCCAACGTCCCCGAGGAAATGTGGGAATCTTTATCCATTAAGTACACATAACATTGCAGTATTATTTATGCTATAACATTCACTCAACAACCCCCAGGGAATCTGCCCCAAACTGCTGCTTGACCCATCTAGCTCAAAAGGTTGACAAATCATAATTTGTAAATCAAACCATTTTACCCTGATTTTCTATGGCCCACAAACTCAGAGCATCTTACATGGTTGACTGATTGAAATGGAAGTTTAAATAATAATAGGTCGTGATCACGTGAAAAGGTTGTGAGATCCAGGTTTTAGAATTCATTAAGAATGACTTGATTGCAGTGTGGTAAATTCATTCGCAGATATCTACTGCTACTTATGAACTACTACGCACATGTGTTTGAGCTCATGGACATCTGAATCATTGGCTCATTGGTTATTTTCTGAGGAAATCTGTTGGCCCATTCTAGTCAATAGTTCCCTATTTAAGAAAATATATCCTGGGAGAAAGCCTGCTCATCATACTGCTTCAGATATAATTCGGGTGTTGTTGACATCTTTATTATTTGTAGAATTTATGTAGGGGAAGGGAAGATGTCTCAGTCAGCAATGTGTCTGCTGTGCAGGCATGAAGACTGATGTTCAGATTCTTAGGGCCCAGGTAAAAGCTGGGTGTTGCAATATGCAGCTGTAACCCCAGCAATGGGGGCAAACAAAGACAGGTAGATAGATGAAGTTCACTGGCCACACAGCCTGTGCAAATTAATAAGCTCCAAGTTCACTGAAAGACACTATCGAAAATTAAGGTGGAGAGTGATCAGGGTAGATATGAAATACTACTTCCAGCCAAAATATGTGCACATTCGCAAACACACACACACACACACACACACACACACACACACACACCTCAAATACACAAATCTCTCTGTGTGCTAAATAAATCAGGTATGAGTTATCTAGCTTCCAAAATGATTCTCTGCTCTGTAAGATCTCACCTCTGGGTTTTGGCTCCAGCATCTCGAATAGAATTGCATTATTAAACTTGGTTTTTATTTTGTCTTCTCCCATATGCTAGGAAGAATGACTTTTTCCAAATTCTATGAGTGTAAGTCTGCCTTGAATCTTATCCAAGGGAGGTTATTTTTCAAAAGACCAGAGGGACCTCATTATAACCTATTTCTACCCCTGATGTCCCACAACCTGGACTCCCATGAGCACCTTTCCAGCTAGGTCCCAGGATACCCAGCAGACTCAAGCTAACAAATCAGGATTTGGCTTCAGCCAACTCTCAACCAGGAAACAACCATTCTAGAAACAATTTCTCTAGGGAAAAATGATTTGCTGGGGAAATAAAATTGCCTATGTGCCATTTTTTTAAAGCAATGAAAAGACACAAAGTTGGTGAGACATTATTGAACTTCAAATCTCAACATATTCCAAACATAGTCCCCTATCAAAGCCACAGAAAAACTCCCCATACCTCGGAGTCATGGGGATAGTCACACAGACCCCCATCTCTGTACTTTGTGGCAGCCTCTTCATAGACATTCATTCTGAGAAACTGAGAAAAGACGGTTTATCCATTAACTAGTCAGGATGCAAAATAAACTAGACTCACGAGCCAAGATTAGGATATAAAGTCAGGCCCTGGAGTGTCCTTAAGTGAGAATAAACTCCTAAGGGAACTTAACAAGGCACTTGGCTTTCACGTGGGTTCCTGCTCTAGTTTAGTCATTGTGACTCAGGAGACCATACTGATAGTTTTTAGTATGTGTCGCCGTATCCCTGACCACCACAGTAAAAACTGTAGTTTCTCCCCAGTGCCTGTTCCTCTTTTGATTTTCCTCTCATGGCATTTGTCTACCTTGAGCATACCATCAGCTCTCTTGTCCCTCACTTCTTGATAGTGAGTTCTACAAAGGCCAAAAGCTTGCCTCTCTTTCCTCCCCTTCCTGCCAGCCATATATACTCAAGCAGTACTGACAAATGCATCGGGTGATTTCCTTGCAAAATGTTAGGGTGTAAAAATCCTCTTGTGTGTTGATCCGGGAGCAGACTTGAGCCCCACCCCCAGTGACAGTTGGAATGCCGGAATTATTGCTAAGTCATTTAAACAAGGAAGACTCTCTGCACCTCTCTTCGCTAGAGATGTTGGTTTGCTCGCTGTTACCAACTGGGACCAAATGATTAACTGAATTCCAAAACCTCTGGCATCTGAGGTTTCACAGCACAACATGAGCATGTGATTATCTGAGATTCTGGATGAAACAACCAAGACATGGCCCAGTATGCTTGGGCAAATGATCACCAGCAAGACGGCACTTTCTGCTAATTTAATGACTGAGTCATCCTCTCTCTTCTGTTGAAAACAGACTTTTGTTCATACGGTATATTTTGATTACACTTTCCTCTTCCCAGTTCCTTCAAGATTCTCCCCACTTGCCCAGCCACTCAAGTTCACACGTTTGTCTCTCTCATTAGGATACAAATAGGCATCTAAAAATTAATGAAATAAGAAGAAAAGAAATTGAAACAGAACAAAAGACAGTGGGGGAGGAGCCAAAGACAAAGCCCAAGAAATCCATGAGTTCTGTGTTTTCTTGTTTTAATTCTTTACAGTTGACTTCCCCTGTCCCTGTATTGTAGGTTGAATGAGAAATGACCCCCATGGGCTCATATATTTCAGCAGGTGACCCTCAGTTGGTGAAGCTGTCTGGGAAGGTTCTGGGGCTTTTAAGATATGCAGCCTTGCTAGAGAAGCTACTTCCATGGGGATGAATGTTTCCTGTCCATCTGTGAGATACCTCCATCTGCCTGTATCTCACCTTCAAATGTGCATCCCTGTCTTAGCAACACCACAATTACATGAAAAGAGATGTTGCGTAACTACTACGTCCTTTGTGTTAAGTATGTGCCCCCCTCCTTTCCTAGAAGGGCATGAACCCCAAAAGTCCTGGTGGAAACATGGAAGCTGTTATCCTGTTTCTCATCCTCCTCTGGTCACAGAGAGAAGCAGCTGAATCATCAGGAGCCTCTGTTTAGCTTGGGCCCATTTTATTGCTTTGCCCTGACTGGGCGAGCTCCAAGGTGTATCTTTAGTTTTCCTGTCTACTCCCTCTGATTCAGGGATTGGCTGGCGACAACTTGAAGTAGCTCATGAGAACCAGCTGAGTCCTTCTCTTCCCAATCCTGAGTTAAGTGCTATCAGTTTAAAATATATCCCCTGGTGGGCACATTGCCACTTAGAGAAACTGAACAGCACTATTATCAGGGCTTCTTCTCTTCATACAAGCAGTGGATAAATATTTACCAAGATACCATTGCTGAAGACTTTTAAAAAGGATACTTTGCTGGAAAATAGCAATGTGGTCATGTCACGCATTTGTTCAAACCATCACATGGAATGGATTTACAGGGAATATAAATACATGTTGTTGAGAGTATCTTAGAAAGACCCCTTTGAGGTAGCCTCTGCCTCCTACAGACTTACCTGTGAACATTCTCCTCCATCCTGTATAGACGCATATTGGTAACCCTCGTCTAATCTCTTTCCAACCAATCGCAATTCCTTAATTCTACACAGATCAGGGAAGCATAGAAACCCTTCGCTTATATTAAAAACCCTTTCACGTAACTGATGTGCATCTTGTAAAATGGAGTTGGGTTTTCCACAGAAATTTTGATCACTTTTGATCACTCTTGGACTGCTAAATTCAAATTCTCATCTGGGCCATGAGAAGTCCCTTCGGTTATGAATATTCTAGCTCTGACTTTGTTCTGTCAGAGTTAGCAAACCATATCTCTTTTCTTCCCTTCTCTAGACAAAAATGAGCACACGAGAGAGCATAAAGGATGTGAGTTCATTTCTGCACATCTGGTACTTAGATAGTAACTGGCACATACTTTAAATTCGACATATACTTAATAAATGTAAGGAATGAATGTACAACATGAAAGTATAAATACTGTATGTAACTATAGCAATTTGTAACAGTCTAAATGGCACTGAAACACAAAACCATACTTGCAAATTTGGTAGCTGGGGTTCCTGTGTTGCCAGGAAATGAAAGATGGCTTGCATCCCAGCCACGCTCACAAATCTACACACTCCTAGAGGCTACTGTAATATGCCTTAGACGTTAATGTTCTCTTTTCTGTCTTCCTATGCATTTCCTATGCATCTGGCTTGACCTACAAAGATGTCCCCACTCATTTGCAGGAAGAACATACATGTGAGTCCGTGTATGAAAGTATGCGTTTGTAGGCATGGGGAGCAATAGTGAACTAGAAGGTGTTGGTAAACTTCTTATTCCCAAGATCAACAGCTTTTGTTTTCCTTCTCGCTGATAGAGAGCCAGGCTGCCAGGAGACCCGTGTCTAAAGATGTATTATAAGAAGTTACCCTGATCAAGTCAGGAGAACCAGTGTTAGTCCCTTGTTATTTTTACATTAAAATGCAGCGAGGCTTCTCCACATCAAGTCCTCCTGTGAGCTTTTAAATGGAGCGCTGTTGTCAGCAAAAGAAGCAAAATACTACCTCCTCAATGGGAATAATGTGTCAGAAAGGAGAGATGGGGCTTCCTGCCCTGCAGCACAGCCAGCCAGACCTCAGATGCTTCACAATATCCTTGCTGCCAGGAGATCTTGAGATTAAACAGAGTGCTTTGCTTTACCATTGGTTTGTTTCCTTCAAAGACCCCAAAGTTCTAGAAGCAGTAATTCTGTGAGCATATATTAGAAACATCACTTCCATTGATATGGCATTTAAATATTGTAGAGAAGATATCTTTCTGATCATGAAGTTAAGTCCCTGGGCATCAAGAAACACCACTGATCAAATCTAGAATGGATAGACATTTGCTAATGCCAAGGAATAGCTTATAGAAACTCCTCTGTAGGTTTATTGGAGGATTTTTCTCCATACCTCCCTCATTGCCATTACCAACAGAACCACTAACCAACTGTCCACCCACAGCACCACTGAAAAGGTGACATTTATTGCAAGTCTGGCATTTTTCTGACTCTGTCTCGAACCACAAAAATTATGCTGAATTCCCCAAAAGAACTAACTTGTTTTTATGCCTTTTCCCTCCCTCCTTCCCTCTTCCTCTCTCCCTCCCTCCCTTTCTCTCCCTTTCTCTCTCTCTCTCTCTCTCTCTCTCTCTCTCTCTCTCTCTCTCTCTCTCTCTAACTAGTAACAGACAGTTCTTGGAAGTTTCCCCAGGAATGGCTGGCCTTGTAACCATCCCAGACCAGTCTTGTAGGCGCCAGAGTCTTGGCACATTTTAGGTAAGGTTTGTAGAGGCACCTGCACTACCCCTTTCAAACAAACTTTCCATCACTAAACCCCAAATGCTCATATTGTTGCTTTTCAGCTATGAGCCTCCAAAGAGAAAGGTTATAGAAAAGGTTGGGCAGGAGGCCTCTTCAAGTTTTGCACACTCATTGTATGAGATAATGTCTGCAGAGTATCCTAAAATACATAGTCAGGGGCAAACCCTCATTTGAACGCTGATGTTAAGAGATAGACTACCCCACTGACAGATGACATGTGTGAAAAGAGGAGGATGGTTGGCATGACAGCACCCCATTACTTGGAAAGAGCTGGTCAAGATATCAACCTCTGGGTCCTTCAAGAACAACTGTGAGGGAGAAACTCACTTCTGTTCATACTTCACTCTGTACCATGCAACCTTTCACTCTGAGGTCTGTTACTGCTCTTTCTCCACCCTGTGGTTAGCCTTCAGCGGGAGGTAGAGACAATGAAAAGCCAACAGTGACTCTCTGGGTTACACCTCCAGTGCTGCCTCAGAGCCAAGTGCTTTCTTGCTGATGTTCTGGATCCAGTACTTATGGCAGTGAAATCAGGAAATCTATGAAAAGAAGTAAGACTACCAGAGCACAGAATGTCTAGCTCCATAGTAACCATTAGTGAACAATTCACTGTTCTTAAAGAGGGGATGGAGCTGTGCCAAGCTGTGGTTGGGGAGTTTCGCCATTTCCCCTTTTTTCCTTTATCCAATGAGTTTTATTAACATTCCATCTTAAAAAAATTAAAATCCTGAAACCATAATTCTTCCCATTACATGACTTCATAAATGTCTTATATAAATGCCCCAAACCTTCTAAAGAGATTCATCCTTCAGCTCATTGGTATCTTTGGATTTCCTATTAACTATTTATTATCTTTTTGTAGAGTCTGATGACTCATTAGAACTACCTTTTCCTATAAACTATGCCAAATAGTTGCTATCACTTTCACTCAAGTGTAAGACAGTAAGATGGTCAGAAAATAGCTGTAAGTAATAAATGATCAATGACTTAATTGTTCATGAGATAACTTGAAGTGTTCCATATGAAAAAATCTCTTTTAATACTCAACAAAATCTTACATATCATGACCCATTGTGGCTTTCAGAATCCTTTTAGAAATGTTGTCTTATGATAAACAGTTTGATTTTCAGTGTTGGTTTAAGGATGTGAGCATGCCTAAGTCCTCTCCAAAATGATAGAAAGGCATGTCTATTGTGGAAAGGAATCTCATCCATAAGAAGAAAGTCTAAGAAAGAGACATTATTCTCAGACATGATAATTAGAGTTAATGCAGTGCCATTGCTGTTGTGATATGTTCCAGAGAGAAGTATTTTTTTTAATAGCAAACGTGAGCCTTGAGGGTCACTGGCCATCTCCCAGTCATGTTGTGCTTGGAACCAAGTTGTCTTGTCAATCACACATGTGAGATAACAAATGTTCTTAGCAGGTAGAAGAGAGGGCATGCAGCTGAAAGCATCCCAGCTAACATACAACGTGCTTCCTGGCATTGTCTTGCCTGCTCTCTCTTGCAAAGCTTTGTGTTGAATAAACTTTGTGTTTCCCAAGTTAGTGAGCTATGAAGCCATGATGTGAATCAAACAGCTGGACTCCTAAGCCATCCACATAACTCTCGGGTCATGCTTCAAGAATGCTAATGGGCAGTAACAGTCAAGAAATGGGCATCCTCAAATAGGTTTCATGAGTCAATTAGAGCAACATAGAAAGGTTATAAAGAAAAGCTTCCCACAATGGTTTCAACAATTAGACTCAGTCATCAGTCACTACGAAGCAGCATCTTCCCTACTTGCTGAAAAGCAAACAGCCTTGTAAACAGGTGGCATTATATGACCACAGCTACAAGATGCTTTCCTTTAATGTCAGAAACAAAGAAGACTTGACGATGACAGGCAATGAGTCTCTCTTCATTCCCCTTGTAAACAAGTCAAGAACCTCACTGTGTATAACTGGTGTCAAAGACAGTGGCGACTTCAAATCTCTTTTATTTCCACAAAGCTAGTTGAAGCCACTCACCTCAAAGGAAGAGTGAACACCTTATCAGGGATCCTGGATAAATGCTGAGTGTATCTTTTTCCATTCGAGAATGGCTCTTTCAGTGTGGAGCTCTGAATAGAGCTGAGCTGACAGATATGTGATACCCTACATTTGTGGCTCAATCATTTAAATATCTTACTCCACATGGATGCAATGATCTTTCAAGTTCAGTTCCTAATACTTACCATCAAAAATAGAGCAGATGGAAGCTGACTTAAGCTTTTGCTCCTGGAGGCTGGAGAGATGCTCAGGGTAAAAATGTTTGTTGCTCTTCTAGAAGATCCAAATGCAGTTTCCAGTACCAGCAACCGGCAGTTTTCAGTTGCCTGTAAGTCTGTAAGTCCAGTTGCAGAAGAAATTGAAGGCCTCTCTGACCTCTTGGGACACTACATTCACACGTACACACAAACACACACATACACACACACACACACACAGAGAGAGAGAGAGACAGAGACAGAGAGACAGAGACAGAAACAGAGACACAGAGACAGAGCATACACAAACACAAGTGTTTAAAATAGAATTTAAATTACTGTCTCTGTTCTCTGTTTTACTTTTCATTAATTTACTTATTCACTTTGCATCTTGATTGTAGCCCCTCCTCTTTTCCCATTTCTGCCTCTTATGGTTCCCCCTACCCCTCCTGTTCACCTCTGAGAAGGGGAGGTCCCACCTGGGTATCAGCCCACCCTGGTATCTCAAGTCACTGCACCACTAGACACATCCTCTTCCACGGAAGCCAGACAAGGCAGAGCAGTTAGGGGAACTGAATCTACAGGCAGGCAACATAGACAGGGTAAGCTCCTCATCCAGTTGTTGGGAGACCAGCATGGAGATTAAGCATTGACTGGCCCAATTTGAGATCCATCTCATGGGCAAGAACAAAGCCCCGACACTATTAATAATACTCTTGTTTCACTTACACAGCGAAACCTGGCATAACTATCCTCAGAGAGACTCCACTCAGCAACCGACTGAAACAGATTCAGAGACCCACAGTCAGTCAAACATTAGACTGAGGTCAGGAAGTCTTATGGAAGAGTTGGGGAAAGGATTGAGGAACCTAGGGGGATAGGGACTGTCTTAGTCAGGGTTTCTATTCCTCCATAAAACATCATGACCAAGAATCAAGTTGGGGAGGAAAGGGTTTATTCAGCTTACACTTCCATATCACTGTTCATCAGCAAAGGAAGTCAGGACTGGAACCCAAGCAGTTGAGGAAGCAGGAGCTGAGGCAGAGACCATGGAGGGATGTTACTTACTAGCTTGCTTTTCCTGGATTGCTCACCCTGCTTTCCTACAGAACCCAGGTCTACCAGCCCAGGGATGGCACCACCCGCAATGAGCTGGGCCCTCCCCCCTTGATCACTAGGTGAAAAAGTGCATTACAGCTGGATCACATGGAGGCATCTCCTCAACTGAGGCTTCTTTCTCTATAATAACTCCAGGTTGTGTCAAGTTAACACAAAACCAGCGAGTGCAGGGACTCCACTATAAGACCAACAGAGCTAACTAACCTGTATCCTTGGGGGCTCCCAGAGATTGAACCACCAACCAAAAACACATAAAAAGCCTGGATCTACCCCACCCCCACATATAACCTCCCACATATGCCACAGATATGCATGATGGTCTTCGTGTAGATTCACCAACAACTGGAGCAGGGCTTAACTGACTCTGTTGCCTGCCTGTGAACCCTGCTCCCCTAACTGAGCTGTCTTGACTGGCCTCCGTGGGAAAAGGTTTACCTAGTCCTGCAGTGAGTTGAGGTGCCAGGATTCGTTTTGCAATACCATGTGCCTCTTAAATTTTGGCCAAACCAATTCTATGCACCAGCATTTTCTGCAAGACAATAATCATTGCTTAGACTGCCTCTGCTTTAAAGAACCTTACTTTGCAAAACAACCATGAATCACTGACATACATTAAGAGGTAGCATGCATTTATTAACTACACTGTAGATATTTCTAAAATGAAGAGAAGACTCTGGAAACATCAATAGACAACAAAAAAAAACCAATAATAGTAGATTTACAACTAATTACATGTAATAATCTATACTAGTCAATAAGATCATTCTTCCATGACCAGGGATGTTTCTAAGGTCAGTATGCCCTGTGTTAGTTACTTTTCTGCTACGATGATAAAATATCATGGACAAAGCAAGATAGAGAGGAACAAGTTTATTTTGTTTTATAGTTCCAAAAGTCAAGCCATAATGGTGAGAACCATGTGGCAACAGGTAGTCAGAGAGAGCAGAAAACTGAAAGTTCACACCTTCCACCACACACAAGGAGCAGAGAGAGCAAAATGGAGATAGAACAAGGCTATAGACTTTCAAAGCCCCCTCCCCCACAACCAGGGATGTACTTCCTCCAGCAAGGCTACACGTCTTATATCCTACCTAAACAGCACCAACAGCTAAGGACTAAAAGATAGGCATTCAAATACTTTTAATTACAGAGGATGTTGCTCATTTAAAAGATGACATACCGATGTACCATATTCAGCATTTTTATTCATTTAACTTTGTATAAACTTTTATATTTATTAATGTGATATTGTTTCTATTTTTCTAAATGGGCTATAGGTTTCTCATGATCCATCTGTTCCCTGAGTAACCAGACTTTGCATAGCGAGGAGACATAATGAACCTGGGAAAAGTTTATGACAGCACCTAGCCCTGGTAGAGTTGTAAAAGAACAATTCCAATGCATGAAGCAGTATAAATATAGATAATTTATCATACTGTATGGATCATTTGGCAATATGATAAACTCTCTCTCTCTCTCTCTCTCTCTCTCTCTCTCTCTCTCTCTCACACACACACACACACACACACACACACACACACACAATGATTTTTCCCCTATTCATTCCTGGTGTGTTAAACTTATTTCATCAACACCAAGTTGGACACAGAAGAAAATTAGTTTTATGGATCTGAGGTCTGGAGGAAGATTTTCCTCTCGTTGCTATTCTCTAAAAATGGAGGGGGTGCTTATTTTGAGGGGAGAAGCTTGTGGGCTCAAGGAAATTAGCCCTAGACTGCTAGTGTGTAAGCTGCTCTCAGAAATGGTACTGGCAAGCATTTCTTTTGCATTCTGTGTGAAAGAACTTTTCAAAAAGCCAGCTCCAAGCAAGAACATTTAAGAAAGCCATCAACACTCTTGTGGAACCATATGCCTGCCCTCCAGGGACCCAGAGCTAGTCCATTAAACCAGAAGGTCTGTGGAATGTAAATCCCGGGACCTGAAGCACTGTATATTTTTCAAGGAGTACAAAGTGGAACCCATTGATTCCGTGGATTCACCAGACGAATGCATTGTTTCATCTGCACAAATGAACTGTCAGAAACCATGGCCATGTAACACGTGTGATCCCTTTCCCAACAGGGGAAAGGCCATTTTCCCAGCAAGCTACATCTTTTCGCTAAAACCCTGAGCGAAAAAGCATGGAGGGAAAGCTGGATTTACACATTAAATCTGGAAGCCTGGTTTCAGAAGGCCTGGGGTAGAAATTGTCAGCTCAGTTTCCCATGAATATACAGAAACATCAATTTCCTGCCCTCGGCAACTGATGGATCTGTTTGTATACAACATTCAAAAGTGGGAAATTTGCAGAAGCTCTCTTGTTACATCCAGATCTATTTCTTTGGCAGTTCTATTATTAAGTCTTTCATTTATTTTATATTCTCTCTCTCTCTTTCTCTCTCTCTCTCTCTCTCCCTCTCTCTCTCTCTCTCTCTCTCTCTCTCTCTCTCTCTCTCTCTCCCTCTCTCTCTCTCTCCCTCTCTCTCTCTCCCTCTCTCTCTCTCTCTCTCTCTCTCTCTCTCTCCCTCCCTCCCTCTCTGTCTCTCTCTGTCTCTCTCTCTCTCTCTCTCTCTCTCTCTCTCTCTCTCTCTCTCTCTCTCTCTGTGTGTGTGTGTGTGTGTGTGTGTGTGTGTGTTTGTGTGTGTGTGTGTGTGTGTGTGTGTGTGGCTCTGTGTCTCTCTCTCTTCTCTGTCCCTCGCTTTCTCTCTCTCTTCTCTGCAAGCATGAGAACACATGCATATGTTGGCCAGATATGATGTAGATCTACAAATAGGGTAACTCACACTAGACATATATGTTACATTATGAAAATGATACCACCACAGACCATGGGGAGTTACTGGAGACACTCCAAGAGGAGTCCAGAAAAATCCTATCTGAATTGGATTGACTAAAAGAATTAGCTGACTACAGAATTTTTTGAGTACTGCTGCCATGTAGGTGGCAAATTACATGGCTTCAACTCAGCTACTAATGGTATAAGGAATATCAGACATATTTTAAAGAATCCAAATATTATTAATTGATGGGGTCAGTGATAGTGAAAGAGGAAAACAACTGTGCAGAAAGATTTTCTTGGTTTCTGACACGAGTTTGAACCCATTCTACAAAGAGATGGTCTTTGAGTCCACTGGGTTTGATTCCCCCAATATCCCTCACATCCTCTTCAGAGAAATGGAAGAAGTCCATTTTGCCGAGTTCAGCCCACACAGCTACTTGACTCTTGCATACAAGTTTCCTTGTCTCCTGGAGGAGTTCTGGTCTGGTCTGGGTCCATGCTCCCTGGGTGATCTGGCCTCTTCCTCCTTGCAGCCATTTCACGATTTCTCTTGAAGTAAGCAAGCAGAGCGCCGTCTCCCTTTCATTGCTGCTGGGCCTCATGCATCATTCTCCCACCTACGGCTGCTAGACTTCATAATAATGTTCCCACAAATATTTCATATTCAGTGGTCAGTATTGCTGAGAGTGTTTATTCTCCTCCTACTGCAAACCAGCATGCCCCTTTTCATAAACTTGACGATATTTCTCAGCCAAGAGTTTATTTAAAGGTCTGAAAAGTTCCTCACAAGATTCAGAAAGGAGCTCAACTCTTCCAGGACAGTTTCACTCCCAAAAGCATTGACCGACACATCTGCCCTTTGGGCCTGTTGGTTTTGCTTGTGAATCTTCTCATCTTTCCTACACAAGTAAATGTATACATACATATGTATATACATCCATACTCAGGTGAGGGGTAATGGGTTGGTTTCAGGTTCACTATGTTGAGAATAACCTTGAACTTCAGACTTTCCCTCATCCACCTCCTCAGTGCAGATGTTACAGTTGTGAGCCATAACACCCAGTGTATAGGATGCTATGACCATTATGTGCTATGCAAATATCCCACTAACTGAGTAATATTTCCAGCTCATAATTAGCATATTTTCTTTACTGATGCACTTGTCATTGAACATTTAGCTTGCTCTCTGTCTTGCTTATAATTTAAAATGGTACTTTGAACATAGTATTCACACACAAAAATATTTAATTCTACAACAATTTTTGATAGAAACATATATATATACATATACATACATACATCATGTACACAACACATACTTATATATACATATTTATACATGCATGTGTGTTTTATATATAACACATAGTTATCTGTGTGTGTATTTATATGTGCATAAAAACTTCTTCATGAATTTGTTCAATTTCATGCATTGCTTCCTGAAAACCTTGCTTCTCTTTATTTCTTTCCTTTTTGAAGGTTCATGATTTAAAACATGAACTTCAAATGGTCAAGATTCTTTCCAAAATATTTTTTTCAGAAACTACAGCTCCATCCACCTTTGCTCATTTTAGGCTCACTGTGTCAAGCAATCTCCCACAAAGTTCGTTTCCAATGTACATTTCCAGCCTGAATCAGTCTAACACTGGCAAACGTACGGCCAATATTCCCCTCGCCTTATACCTTGTCATCCTTCATCTTTAAGATGACAGTCCATTGAACTTCCTGACCTCAGTCAGGATCACTAGCTTTAAGGAGAAACACACACATACACAACAGACACACACACACACACACACACACACACACACACACACACACAAAGATGAGGAGCTCTGGTTATTTTAACCCCTAAATCATAAAAGTCCATGAGCTGTTTCTGCCTTTCTTTACCTTAGCTTTGAGAGTCAAGTTCTGTAATGCTTCTCAGTTTCCTTTACCTCCTATCTACCTCCAGAAACTTCCCTCAGTGTCTGTGGAGGATTTCCATCTACCCTGAAAGCAAGCAAGCATTCTTGTTAGTCAGCTTTGCCTTTTCCTTCTCCACAACCTGCCTGAATCCACAAGAAGAGATCGGAATTAAATTAGACTCACCATCAAAGAGGGCTGCCTTAGTGCTTGTTTCCACACTATTAAAGATATTATGTATCTCAGAAAGAAAACTATGATAGTTTCTGTTACCATAGCCACCAGCATGGACCCTAGGCCAAACCAAGGAATTGTAAAGGTTAGAATCATCAGATTCAGAATGATCTGAAAGGACGCATACGGTTTTTAGCCCTGCAATGAAATTTCTCTGGGAATATTTTAAAGCACACAAAAAGATGCTCATCAAGTGATGGATTGATAGTGAAAACTTAGGGGCCACATCCAAGGTGAACAAAATGACGGATTCCACACACTGTGAAAAGGAGATTGAACTCTGACACAGAGTCTGCAAAAAACTGAGATGCAAAAGCAGGAAGCACAAAAATTTGGGTTTTTGTTTCAGAAAGACTATCCTTCCCTAGGGAGGAGAATAGCTGGGATGGGGAAACCCTAAGAAAAGCAACTGATGCTGGAGGCCTTGGCCAGAGCGGCAGCAGTGAATATGTAGGGGAATATTCAAGAACTTGAAGGAAGATTTGAAGGGCCTAGTGATGAATTGGATGTGGAAGTTGGGAGAATGTTCTCACCGGTCGGATATTAATCATCTCTTGCAAAGTTCTTTCTACACCTCTCTCTTCAGGGGCTTCCAGCACAGCCTTAGACAAATTAAAGAGACCTGTCTCCAGTCTCCCCCATTTCCTTTCTCAATGTCCCAGCATTCCTCCCCTGCCCATCTCTCCCTTCCATTACGCTTAGATCCCAGTATACTCTGAGCATGGTGGAGCCTGAGAAGTCAGTACCAGGAGACAACCAGGCCCAGGTTCTAATTCATTTCTGCCATTTTTTTTTTTCAGACAATCACCTTGGACACTTTGATTTAACCTCACTGGGCTCCAGTTCTCATTTGCATAAATGAGAAAAGCACTATATATTTCACAGACTTAGGATACTGTATTTATATTATATGTGTGAATCACCTACGACTGTGGCTGGCCTAGAATACTTTCTCAAGATATGATTGTCATTAATACTACCCCATCCAAGAAAGTGACTCATAATAAGAATTGACATTCTCACATTGTTTAAAGGTGGGTGAATTCCTTTGCCAAGAATGTTTACACTTTCTATCAGCCTCCCATGAGAAGATGACGGGTGTTTGCCCCAACTCAAAGATAAAGCTAGAGTAACCTTAGAAAAAAAAATGGTTTCATTTTTCTTTGAAAACAGGGTCTTCTTACTATTTTCCTAAAAATTCTTTCTTCAGTAAATCCTTTCCTTGGCTACAGATACACTGTTATCACAGCCATACAGACAAGAGAAAAGGCCCCTTTGTAGTCTTATCCTTGGTCCAGCCAAGAAGATTGTAGTATGGACAATGAATCGACATTTGCCTATGGAAACATGAATGAGACAAAAAGAGTTTCCAAACCCTCAGTTCTTTAACTTTTGCCCTAAGATAATTAAAGGCCCTACAGAGGTTACATGAAATGACAGACCATCAAATAAATAAACACTTAACTTAGGGTAGATGATCCTGCATATCTTGTTGGTGAGCTCCAGAAACTCCATATTTAGTTCAATCTCTCAAAATATACTAATATTTTATAAAAATACACACATTATTGTTAGTAAAAGACATTCTAGAATGTTGTTTTGTATCTGTCTCCACTTCCTCCCTAACTAAGATGTGCATTCAGCTCCTTTGGAAACCATGTATGGACTAAAGTAGGTTAATTTAGTTAGTTAATTCATTATTTGAGCCAAGGTCTCAAGATAGGCTGAAGGTCTCAGGCTGCCCTTGAACTCCTGATCTTCTTGCCACCCCTTCCCAAGTGTTGGGATTATGAGCATGAACTACCAAATCTATCTCCAAAATTCCTCTTTCTTCTCCACAAACTCCTTAGTGTTGGAGACAGAACTCGAACTTGGGACCTTGTATATTTGAGACAAGTTCTCTATCACTGACCCACACTTTCAGTTTAATTTTATATTTCGAGGCAATACTTAACCAAACTTTCACTTCAAGCTGTGGATTCTGAGTTCATTTTATAAGCTTTATCTAAGTTACTTGAACATGTGGGCTTCAGAGGTCACTGAAGATTTCACAGGGTTTACATATAGAACTTAAGGGCTCTTGCTTTGAGAGAAAAACACAACTCTGTGCCCTACTTTTACTCACAAACATATGCAACCTATATTTTCTCAAACACATGGTATACACAAACACACACACACACACACACACACACACACACACACACACACACACACGGATTTTCCTGGCTTTTCCAAAGCAAATGAAATTCTACGAGGTTACTTCATTCCAAACTTTATAGCCATGCTTGTGGGCTTGCAGAAGCACGAAGGTAAGAGAAACCAAGCAAGTTGAGCCTTACTATGAGCTTAAGTACTTGAAAATTCAGGTTTTTTGTTTATCTGTTTGTTTGTTTTAAGCTTACCTTTTCCAAACATCAGCAAAACAACTTCTTTTTCAATGACAACTTGGCTGCCATGGCCCTTACCTGTTCATTTCTTGCATTAAGTTTTCAAGGACTAAGAGACTCCGTGCCTCCTACACACCAGCAAATTCCAGACAGAGTAGTCAGCGCCCACACATAGGAGATGGATTCCCAGCAGGGTGGATATGTTTTGGGTTGGTGCTTTTTTAATGTGTGAGGTTTGGAAAAAGAATGTCGAAAATGTCTTTTCCCCCACAACAGTTTAGAATTTGAAGTCATGTAGAACTGAGGTGGTTATTTACCATGCAGTGGGAACAGTAGCACCATGAAAAGGTTCCCTTGCCCTTGCCAATCTCTGCATGCTCACCTTGAAAATTGTGTGCACTTGGAGATGTTGGTTCAAGGCTCTATTTTCCTCTGAAACTTGGCCTTCAGAGAAATCATCTTCAGTTTTTCTAGATGGCTCTGTAGGCATTTCTGTCCAGGGAGTTAGGCTGAGAGTAAGCAGCTGAAGCAAGATGAGATGGCTCCTGGTTTTTATCTCTTTTATTTAATGTGCTCTCGACTAATATATTTTTCAAGAAATTATACACATATACATGTGAATATAAATGTGCATATGTATTTGTAAGTTTTTCTAACTGTGGATGTGTGTATGCATATCAGGCTGTAAGATTCTGGGAAACTGAGAACAAGGATCTAATATAGATATATAGATATAGATATAGATATAGATATAGATATAGATATAGATATAGATATAGATAGATAGATAAAAAGTTTTGTGCCTGTTTCATATCTTGAATTGAAATACAAAATACATTCATTATTAAATAGAGGATTGGAAGAAGCCCTTTACTTTCTCAGCATAACTAAGGAAATATATTTTATGTATTTGGAGTTTATTGTTGTTATTAATGAGACTGTTTCATTGTGTCTGGAACATATTATGTACTCCAGGGTATCCTCAAACTCACAGGCTTGCTACCATGTTCAGAGTTTACCAATATATACAAGAATATCTGGCAATAAACAACCAAATATATATTTGCTATTAATTTATACTAAAGGACATGCTCTCAGCAATTGACATTCAATAAAATAACTTACAAAATTTATAGTACCAAATTTATTCATATAGTTACTTACTTATGGATTTTAGAGAGTCTTCCTATATGCAGGCTAACCTTTAACTTATTGTTTCGACCAAGATAGTCTCAAACTTACAGCAATCCTCCTGCCTTGGATTCCCAAGATCTGACAACAGAGATGCACTGCCTGTCTTATCTCTAAAAATCAATTATGTAAATATCCTTACTAATGTATCTCATGTCATTTTGGAGCATATATAAAGATATGTAATTTAAAGAACCCAAACTTAAAAGAAAAATTCACTTAGATTAATACCTCAGCCACTTTCCAATAGAGTGTAAGGAAAACCTCCAAATACCACTCACAGGCTAAAAGGGACTTAAAGCAATTTTGTAGATACTTTTAAAGGGAAGGAATTTGTACCTGTGACACTTATATTACAAAACCAACAACAGTACTTGTGCTCCAAGGGAAAACATACTAACAGACAGATACTTGAAGGAAGCCTTGCAGCCCATATCTTTATGTTAGGGGCTGGCTATAACTATCATCAGGGAAATAGCTTAGAAATGCTGAAAGCCTTTGCAACCTTATAGGAAAAACAACAATATTAAACAACCAGACCCACCAGAGCTCCCAAGAACTAAACCATCAACCAAAGAATACACATAGAGGGACCCATGGCTCCAATTGCACATGTAGCAGAGGATGGCCTTATCTGGCATCAATGAAAGGAGAGGCCCTTAGTCCTGTGAAGAATGGATGCCCAGTATAGGGGAATGCTATGGCAGTGAGGTGGGAGTGGGTGGGGTGGGGAGCAGCCTCAGAGTAGCACAGGGTGGAAGGAGATAAGAGGTTTATCGAGGGAAAACCAGGAAGGAGGGGTAACCTTTGAAATGTAAATAAAATAACCAGTTAAAAAAGAAGAAAATGCCCAGTTATTTAGCTCTGGACGGTTGATGGATTTTGTTTTGCAAGGCAGACAAATCTTTACAACTGTGGAGAAAGAAAAGAGAATCTGAAATGGATCGGAGAGACGTGTGATCATTTCCTGGTTTGTGGAAACTATGGCAGATAGATTTCTTAGTTTTTTGAGTCTTTTACTGCAAGCAGCAGTCAAGTGGGAAAGGATTCCTACTTCAGGAGTTGTCTTATTATAAGAAACTTAATATGGAGGGCTGCTAATGTATGTCTACAATCAGCTCTAAGGAGGCCGGAGGACTGCAAGTCGGTAATCAGGCTGGGTCTCCATGTGTATGTTTTCAACGACAATAAATAAAATCCTGGCATGGATTTAGTACTTGGTAGGTCACTGCCATAGTCAGAATTTTTATTCATCTATCTGTGATGTTAAGCAAGAGGCTAATTTAGAACCCCCGATCCTTGCCCTTTCCCCTTAAGATAACAATGGACAAGAGCTAATGCAAAAGAGAGACTGGGATGTATTTCAGCTGCCAAAGCATTTTCTGTTGATCAGATGCCTTTCATTTGTATATTCCATTTATGACTAATGTCTGTAATTTCTTACATTCAAACTGTGAGTTCCTTGGGGCATGGTACACTCATCCATTGCACAGATGTGTATTGATTGTGTACTGGGCTGCAAAGAAGCACAGATTGGTTTGTTGGCACGCAAAGGCACAGGCCATGGTGCAGAGCAAAAGCTTGTGAACAAAACCAAGATGCATGCTAATACCACTTACTGCAAAGTTGCCATTGACTAAGTCATGAGCAAGGTTTTCCTTGATGCCTACTCATTTTCTGCTGAGCTGATATAGATAGGAGAGGTTAGGAAAGTCCTCTGCCACCAAACAACCAGTGGGTAGAACCTATACTATTTTAGATTCCGGTTGCTCTAGGCAAAATAGTTATGTGCTCTAGGTAGGCACATAACTCAGTGAAAGCGTTTGCCTTGAATGGTAAAGGCTCTTGGCTCATTTCCCAAATGTGACAAGAACCGGTGTTGTATTCATGTCACAGCTGGTGTCCTCTGATGGTCAACAAGGCATAACCCGGGGTCGCCCAAGAGAAAGACTTCTGAGTGTATCTATACAGGCATTTGGGAAAGGCTTATCCAAAGAAGGAAAATCCACCTTAACTGTCAGCCATAGTATGTAGGGAGAGTGTCTTGTGTATTATATGGATGCATCACCTGCCAATTAAAAAGCCTATGGCCTGTGACTTAGATATGAAATGGGAGGTGGGATATCTGGGAGGAGAAGGAATTCTGGGGTAGAGCCAGGCCCAGAAAGAGGTGCTGGGGAAAATGTCAGGAGATGCATGTGTGGTACCTGAGCACACGTAACCAGCCACGGGGAAGAATGTAGGTTAAACTCACTGGGTTATCTAAGTTATGAAGCTAAGCTACCAATGCCCAAGGTATGTGCAAATGTATTTTGATTCTGGGTCATAAAGGAGCATGAGACTGGGAGGAAGAAGCAGTCGAAACTTTAACAATCATATTCAGAGGCCGGAGTTCAGGATAAAAAGAAAAAAAAAGGTTTCTGAGCCTCAGCATTTATCTCTCTGTTCCCTGGAGGAGAGTGGAATTTGACAAGAAACCTCAATCTCATGTCTCCACACCTTCCTCACCATGATGAACTATACCCTCAAACCCTGATCCAGATAGCACCTTTCTCCCTTGGGTTGCTTTTGACAATGTACCAAGAGAAGGAAATCTGCCATTCATTCAGTTTCTCTTCAGACCCATGATAGTATCGCCTTACCCAGCTTGTACACAAGGAACAGAAAAAAAAAAAAAAAAAAAAAGCCAGAGAGTTGGATTAGAGGAAGAGTGGGCCTTCCTTATGCAGAAGGTAGAAACAGCTCAAGTTACCCAGATGTAAACGTATTTTTTAAAGATTTTAAATATCTGTATACTTTTTAAAATTTGTTTTCTGAGGTGGGAGTTCATCTCAGTGATTAAGAGCGTTAGCTGCACTTACAAAACTCTGTGAGTTCAATTCCTAGAGACCACATGGTGGCTCATAACTTTCTGTGACTCCAGTTCCAAGAGATTTAATGTCCTCTTCTGGCCTCTATGGATGCTTTGTACATGTGGTGCACAGATATGCCTACAGGAAAAATACTTATGTACATTTAATAAAAAAATAAATCTTAATTTCCTTTATAAATAATAACAATCATTAAAAATCTCAAAGGAATGACATTTTAACGAGACTCAGTGGGAGATACAGGGTGTGGGAGAAGGTGTGGGAAGCAGGTTGTATCCAGAACTCATTTCACAATAGAGACGGTATTTTTCTTTTATGTCATGAGTAAGAGTGGTCCTACTGTGAACCACAGGTTAGAGAACAGAGTGATGCTCAGTATCCTCCTGCATCCTCACCTGATGGATCAGTACCTCCTCCTGTCTGTCACACAGAAATGCTCACTCCTAAACATTTATAATGCTCTGTTTGAGAACGTTTAAGTTAAATCTTTGGGTAGGAAAAAAAGAAGATCATGGCGAATACATAAAGGCGTTGACTAGCTTCTGAAATTCCAGAGATCCAGGAATTCTGCTCATAAGCAGTGGGTCAGACATATATACAAAGTTACATGGGGAGAGATACTCTTGTTTGCATTAATTCAATAGAAAAATAATCAAAAGGGGGTTTAGTTGAGAATTTTATTCTATTTATTCTATGGGTTACAAAATAACAATCTGAGGTTACTGAAATGGAAACATTCCCACAGTGTTTTAAGCAAATATACAGATTTGAAATGGTGAGAACCATGTACCCATTTTCATTAAAATTATTCCTAAAAATTACAAGGCATACTGCAGGCAAGGTAGGCATCAACCAATACTCAACAAATGGCTGCTAAGGTCAAGGGTCATGTGCGATTAGTAGTAAAAGTCTTTAAATTTTCATTCATTTGTTTTTCCTATACTGAATGCACTTTGTTTTGGACTAGCAGGAATACATTTTTTTAATATCAACACAAACTCTAGGGGATATTTTCACTTAACTTCTTTGTTAAACATAGAGCTCCTCTCTCGAAAGTCTTTGCTATTCTTTTTATGAAAGCTATATTAACTTTTCTGCTTCCTGATTTTAGGAAGCCATGACCACGTGCTATGTGACTGTGAGCTTCAGACCTCTGTGACCATGCAGATGCGTGATGACCCAGCTTCTTAAACTCATCACCTGGTGCCCAGCAAAGCTCTCTGTGAGAAGGCTTCTTGTCAGACAGAACATCCATCCATTCACCTACTCTCTGATGACCCAGAAATGAAATGATTCTTCTTTTAAGAAATAATATGTTCTATGAGACCAGTTAGTAGTTAATATCACAGATTAACACACAAACTAACCTAACATCCAGATTTCTGGCCCACTGCCCACTGATAACCAGTCAGGAATGACTGTTTATTTAGGTCATTTAGGACTCAACACTCTCATTAGACTATGGTCTCTTGAAAGGAAACTTCCTTTTGTTTATCTACGCAGAGGAGCAGTGGAGACAGACTGCTCAGACGGAGTGTATGGAGCTCATTTCCATGTCCCAAAGGCAATCAAAAGCATGGCACTAGGGAAATGGCGTAGTGGTTACTCGTCTGCTCTACAGAACCTGTATTGGAGTGCCAGCTCCCATGTCAGGTAGCTCACGACGACATATAACATCAGCTCCATGTGAATCTTCATGATATCCTCCTCTGGACTACACAGGCATGGCACTTACACACACACACACACACACACACACACACACACAGACATACACACAAAGAGAGGGGGGACAGAGACAGAGAGACAGATACAGAGGGAGAGAGGATAACACACAGAATTGCAGAACAGAGCAACACACACATACACACAGATACAGAAACACACACAGAAGTGGAGAGAGAAAGACACAGAGACACACACACAAGTACACACAATAACGTACAGACAGATGTATATTGAGAGAGAGAGAAAAAATACACTGAGAGACACACAGACATACACATGACCACATGGATACAGATACACATATATTGAAACATAATAAGTCTTTTGTGAAGAAAGCAATCAAATTCATTTTATAGGCCGGAGAAGCTTCACATGACCTTAACTAAGGTGTCACACCTTGAAGTTGGGGAGTCAGGCTTCTAGATGAGAAGATTGAAAAACTGTGTTAAGATCTATGAGGGTCTAGGGTCACGGCCTCTGTAAGCTCAATCAAAAGCAAATGGGTTGACAAAGGACAAGAAAGAATCCAACTTACTAATTTTCATATTGGAAAATTCTGAAGACTCGCCATATCCCATTATATTTGTTTGGTTTTTTTTTTTTTTTTTTTTTTTTTCTCAAATAGCCTAGTTTTCTGAGTGTCTTTTCTCAATGGTAAAGATTTTTCTGTCTCTCAGATCAGTTCTAAAACAAACAAATCCAGGCAAACCGAACAACAATCATATCAGCCACAGAAAAGAGAAATCACAGGAATATTATCTATTGAAAAACACATCTACTTTTAATTATTTTGTGACATAAAATTAGAGAAAACAGTGGGTGATCAAAATTATTTGAATCAGTGTTGGATGCACAAAGTTGAATCACCATCACCGACGGAAGCCTTTAATATGTTTGCTATGCCATGAGGGTCTGAAACATAATGATGTCATAGCCTGACTCATAGAAACCCTACCCAAGCAAACAATACAGTATGCTGCATGGGGGATTTTGTAATATACTGAGGTAACTCTATACTAGGAGGGTAAGAGTAAAAACAGAATTAAGATAAATGTCTAAAAATTTAAGACTTCTAACCCAGCACTCTAAAATGCTCCCATTTCCAAATGCTTATGCAAAAAAATCAACAAAAATACAAAATCTGAAATGCTCCTGGTGCCAAGCACTTCGCATAAAGGATATCCAGCCTCCTTCCTACAAGAAGTATATGAGACATGAAGAAGAACATTGTGCTGTCTGGTGGATGAACTTTAGATACACCAGGAACTGGAGGCTTGTTCTGTCGTAAACTCTGTCTCACAAAACATGTATATTGAAGTTCTGACCTCTATGCCTTACAACATAAGCATAGTTACAGATGAAATCCTTAAAGGGGAAGCTAACTTAAAGTAAGGTCATTAGAATGCTTAACCTAAGGTTAAAGCATTAAAGGAGATTGGGGATTGTGGTGGTTTGACTATTTGACCCAGAGAGTGGCACTATTAGGAGGTGTGGCCTCATTGGAGGAAGTGTGTCACTGTGCAGGTAGGCTTTGAGACCCTCCTCCTAGCCACATGTCAGCCAGTCTTCTCCTGTCTGCCGTTGAATCAAGATGTAGAACTCTCAGATGCTCTAGGCTCAGGTCTGCCTAGAGGTTGCCATACCTTGATGATAATGGACGGACCTTCTGAACTTGTAAGCTAGCCCCAATTAAATGTCTTTTATAAGAGTTGCCTTGGTTGTGGTGTCTCTTCTCAGCAATGGGAACCCTAAGACAGAAATAAATATGAAATATATCTCTTCTTATTCTCTCTGTCCCTCTGTCTCTCTTTCTGTCTCTCTCTGTCTCTGTCTCTCTCTGTCTCTCTCTGTCTCTCTCTCTCTCTCTCTCTCTCTCTCTCTCTCTCTCTCTCTCTCTCTCTGTATGTTTGTGTATGTGTCTGTCTGTCTGTCTGTCTGCCTCATCACTGGCTCCCATAAATAGAACCATTTACTCTTCATGATTCTCTCCCAGGTTCAGCAGAGCCAATTGCCCAAGTCTGAATCTGTGAGACAAAATTCATCTTTCCTACATTAATTTGTCTTCCCTGGGCCTTTTCCCCCACAGTGACTGTGGGGGAAAAGCTGCTGCATAAAGAAAGAACAGTACAGGTTGTCTGCACATGGAGGAAAGATCACAAAGACACAGGAGAAAGGCAAAACAAGACACCAAAACGATGGCCTCTTCAAACTCAAAGTTCAGCCCACAAACCTGTGAGAAAACAAGAGAGTTTAAGCTAAATTAACCTGTGGCTAATTCAGCAGCCCATCACAGTTGATCCTGTGTTGCTATAAGAGTTTACTCCAGGACAGATGATTTATGTGAATAGAAATGTATTGGCACAGGGTGCTAGAGAAATCCAAGACTATAGTGCCTGTGTCTGGCAAAGATCTGTGTGCCATGCCCAACCATGACAGAAGGTAGCTAGAGGAAAGAGAGTGGGAGAGGCTGGCCAAGTGTTGGAGAGACAACGAAGTTTTCTGACAAACACATTCCTGGGGAACCTAACTGATGTTCACACCAATTGCATTAATCTGTTCGCTGGCTCTGACCAATTCTCACCAGACTCCATCTTCCAACACCTCACTGTTGAATTGGATATTTGGCAAGTGAACTTCAGGGACCACTTTCAGATCAGCACAGGGCTCCACCAGACTAGCCAAGTGTCATGTCAGGTGCTGCAACAATCACAACCACAAGCAAGTTGAAAAGAAAGATCAGATCATTTTGTGTGCACACACAAAACGATACAAAAACCAAAATATCAGAGTGAGTGTGGAAATAAATTAATTTTAATATACCATGAAAGTTAAGCAAAAACATAAGTTAAATTACAATAACTTGGTTCTAAATGCCAAAGGAACTATATGAACTTTATTCTTGATTGTCTCTATGCAACATATATGAACCCATTAAAAGTTTCTCTCTCTCTCTCTCTCTCTCTCTCTCTCTCTCTCTCTCTCTCTCTCTCTCTCTCTCTCTCTCTCTGTGTGTGTGTGTGTGTGTGTGTGTGTGTGTGTGTGTGCATGTATGTATATGCAGGTGTGTTTATGTTTTCTTGTAGGGGTTCATATGTGTAAGGGAGTACTCATACACATGTGGGGGTGCAGAAGACAATACTGAGAATCATATCTTTCTGATCTTTTCTTTTAATATTTTGACACAGGCTTTTTTGTTGAACCTGGAGCTCATCAATATTGCTAGACTGGCTGGCCAGTGAATGAACCCAAGGATCCTTCTGGCTCTGCATCCCCATCCCCCGGGGTTACAGACATGTGCTACCATCTTGCCCAGGTTTTTTTTTTTTTTTTTTTTTTTTTTTTGTTAATATGGATGTGGAGATCTAGGTTTGAGCTCTTATGCTTGTGCAGCAAGTACTTTACTGACTGAGCTCCATCCTAAATCCCAGGGATGTTTTTTAAAGACTAGAATAGGATGAGGATTAATTAGTGGTAAAGCACACAATGGGATGCTCACACAGGGAAGGGGAATTGGGGAGCAATTCAGAAGGCTGTAGTAAAGATAGAGAAAGGAGAAGAAAGAGTTCAGAGAATCTGTGTGACAAGAAGGATTAGCATGAGGAGTCAGAGACAAAGACTCTTCTAACAGCAGTAATACAAGTTGACATGTAAAAAGTTCCCCAACTGTCCAATTGACTGAATTTAACTTTAAACCGTATTACCTACGTTTTTTTCTATAAAAATTACACAAATCCTTAAACTATGAGATTTCAACCTGTTGCAATAAGTTCTCTCACAGGGTTACTGGGGGTGCAATTTTCCCTCCTTGATTTGTTTTTGAGAGGGGAAAGAAAGGGAAGGGTGTCTGTCTGTGTGCCCCATGGCACACTTCAAGAAGGTTTTCTCTCACACAGTGAAACATCTGCTTTCTATCAGCCACAGCTGCAATGCATCCCAAGGCATGGCCCAGGAGTAAGAAATAGCAGCTGTGGCCCAGTGTCCTGTGCACCAGGGGCTTCCTGGCAATCTCTAGCAATGGACGAGGGACTCCTAATGCCAGCCTCTCTTCTCCTTCTACCTGGAAAGTGTCTTGGTTCTGAAGCATGGCGTGTTTGTAGCCCTTGCTCTCTGGAAATCAGCTTCGGTGTCTCCTTGTCAGAACAGGAGAGTGAAGTTTTCAGGCAGAGGCAAAAAAAAGAATATATGAGAGTTGTGATCTGAGAACTACCTGCATGTGCCTTTTCCATGTTGAGACTGGTAAGTCCAAAGTTCACCTAAAGTAGGATTTTGGAGTTAGCTATGTAGCTTAATTGGAACTTCTTGCCTGGTCTGTGCAAAGATTTGGGTGTGACTGCAAACACTGCATAGATGGGCATTATACTTGCTCAGGAGAATCAGAAATTCAGGATCCTCCTCAGCTACATAGTGAGTTTCATATCAGCTTGGGTTACAAAAGATGCATTATGCTAGATGGTGATAAATGATAAGTGGGAAATAAAACTGGTCAGCTCTAGAAGTGTTTGGAGAGTGGGTTATATTTCTGTGTGGGGCAATCCTATCGTCCTCAGCAAGAAGATAATGGGGAAAAGGTTTAAATTCACGATTGTCTTAGAGGTACACTTTCTGAGAGGAGGGAACATTAATGAGCAAGCCTAGCCTGGAAGGCTCAAGAGTCAGTGGTGGAAGGAGAAGCTGGTCAATTAGCTCAGTTTAAAGAGTGTTCACCTAGCATGCACAAGAACTCCAGGGTCCATCCCCAGCACCACACAAGCCAGGCATGATAATGTATGCCTGTCACCCCAGCTCTTGGGAGGTGGATGAGGGTGGATAGAGTTCAAGACCATGCTCTGCTACACGGTGCATCTAGGGACAGCTTGGGAAACATGAGAGTCTCTCCTTTCCCCACTGAAAGACAGACAGACAGACAGATATCAAGGAGAGCAGAATTCTGGAGATGTTCAGACCAAGGACTTAAAGTACAAGGCACCAAGCTTTATACTGATGGATAGAGGGCCCTGTTTCTGTTGTGATGTTCCAGGTACCAGAATCTCCAATGTAACCCATTCCATTCCCTTGATAGATAGTGATCTGAAGCAGGGGCATGACATCCCTGGGTTTTCCACAGGGTTCTGCTATCAGCAGCACTGATCTAGAATATGATGCCAAGGCTGAAGATAGACCAACATGGGCAAACGCATAAGGCAGGTATGTGGGAATTGATGCAGAAGAAAAAGGACTTGGCTCAGGAAGGAAACCCATCTGACATCAAAGTAGAGTTTACACAGGAATCTTACAGGGTATACCCATGCTGACACTGTAGTTATAAAGAGGAGACAAACATCTTACATCCTGGTTTCCTGAGTTCAAGTTGTCACATGATGCTCACTCTCCGTGCCTCCTACTTGTAATGGTTTCCTCATCCCTAATTTCTCTTAAGCCAATAGGAGTCTCCATTTTTTTTAAAAAAATGCAAATTAAACTTGGCTGCAGAAACAGACACTTTCTTTATTTTTGATTGTATGAGTGCACTGTAGCTGTCTTCAGACACACCGACGTTGCCTTGGCTCAGTGCTGTTGTGTGGTAAAATGTCACTGATTGTTCTGACAATGACTGTCTGCAGGATCTTTAATGGGCACCGTCCTCATGCTGAACTGAAGGGGCAAAGGTTGGTCTGCGGTGTAGACAATGCAGAGGACTATTAAAAGGATGACATTTACTTCCCGTGTTTCTGTTCACGTTCCCTCCAGGGAATGGAATGGCTTGCATTTGAGACCCTTGTAGCTAGATGGTATTAGTAACATTAATAATGCATTTGAGACCCTTGTAGCTAGATGGTATTAATAACATTAATAACAAGAGAAATGGCTACCATGTGTCCTTGCAAGAATCTTATAAACATTATGTCATTCGTCCCTCCAACACTAACTAAGCCCACCTAGGAAAGGAGTAAACCCAAATTTAGTGAGCTGTAGAGAACTTTCCAGAAACTGCCGAAACGTATCTGTGGATCTGAATGAAATTCAAGCCAAGGTATCCTGAGCCTTAGCTGTGACTTTTGCCCCTGTTATGTCACAGTCCCACTAATCTCTGCCTTGATGTAATGGCTGCTTCTACTTGAAACTTTAGCATCAGTGATATCTGTACCTCTGTACCATTGAATTTTCACGTTTTAGGGGTATGGCTAGGAACAAACAACTTTCCCGTATCTCCCACTTGGAGCAGATAAATGATGCTTTGTGCTCAAGAGGATCTTGCTTCACAGATACTGTCCTGTCACCAAGTTGGCCTTTAAGTGATGGATTTACTACTGCCACCAGGCAACAGCTAACCCTTGAATTGTGGATGGTGTGGTTTGCATGTGTCCTCTAAACCTGTGAATTGGAAGCTTGGTGGTCACAGTGTTGAGAGATGGTGGGACCTTAAAGAGGTGTGATCTTCTGGAAGGCTCTTAAGTCATTGTGGGGGCATCACCCTCCAGAGAAATTAATGTTTATCTTGTGCTTCATAGAATGAATTCTCAAAGCAGTAGCTTCTTACAAGGAAAGGCCACTTTTGCATAGCACCTTTGTTTCAATGTAGCCCAGAGAAGCCATTGGGAGCAGACAAGTAGCTCCACCCAATTTGGGCTTTTGGTCACTCAAACTATAAACTCAAAAAAAAAAAGTGTTTTCCTAATTGAAAATATAAAAAATTTAAATGGCAGTTATCTGCTTCATTGCTCTCTAAGAGAAGCTGACTGTCCCTGCTCAAGGGGCAGGACTCTGTTGGAACTCTCTCTCATATCTGCTGAGCACTGTGGACTAAATTCCTCATGAAACACATTGGTAGTTAGCCTTTCTGCCCCATTCTGAGCAAAAACAGTCCACTAACCTCTAGACATTATAACCCCTTTCTCAGACTGCAGCAACAATCCACACCAACATGGAGAAGCCATGCCTTCTGCTGGTAATCTAGCTGAAAGGGTTTCTTCTGTGGGAAAGAAGGAAAGATTAGTCTAGAGGAGCCGTGAGAAATCACCAGTGATGAGAACCCAGGGAGGCACCTTGCAGATGTGGAGCACCTTGCAGATGTGGAGCACCTTGCAGATGTGGAGCACTTTGCAGATGTGGAGCACCTTGCAGATGTGGAGCACTTTGCAGATGTGGAGCACCTTGCAGATGTGGAGCACCTTGCAGATGTGGAGCACCATGCAGATGTGAAGACGCACAACTGTCTGTTCCTGGTGCTATTTCAGAGTCATCAGTAAAATTCCACATGGAAATATGGGGTGGGAGTGTGAAAAGTCAGTTATTGAAGTGGTACGATTCTTCTTAGGGAGTGCTGAAGAATAAGGGGAAATGGACAAAAATATTAAGCAACAAAGGAGACGATATGAAATCAAGCAACACAACAAATACCAAAATAACTCAAAAGACAGGCAGGACAGGCTTCCAGGACTACTGAAAAATGGCAGCAAAGTTAAAGTCTGCACTGAGACTTTTTAAATTTATTTTGCATGTATAAATGTTTGCCTGTATATATGTAAGAGCACGACATGTGTGCCTGGTGTTCTCAGGGGTTGCAAGAGGACACCAGGGTCTCTGAAACTGGGGCCCTACATGGTTGTGAGCAGCCACGTGGTGCTGGGGATCAAACTCAGGTCCTCTGCGAGAGCAACAGGTGTTCTCAGCCACTGGGGCAACTCTCCAACCCTGCACTGAATAGCTTCAGAAGTGGCTTATAAAAATTCTGGGCCAGGGTGTTCAAAGTAAACTTGGTAAGCTCTTCCGCAGGAGGAAAAAAAAAGCAAAGGAGCAAAGCGAATAGGAAAACAGAGCGTAGACACAGAATCCAGGAATCGTAACAATTTCCAAGCATGAAAATAAATTCTAATTAAAATCCACCGAGAGAAGCAGAATAAATTGCACAATTAACAGTTTCTGGAACTCAGAGCGGAGGCTTTTCAAATGGAGAGCCAAAAGATTCAACCTAAGTTGAATAAGTTAAATGAAAATAAATCTACTCAGAGATAAATGCTGACACAGCTTTGAAGCTTGAGAAAAAAAATAGCACCCCACAAGAGAGGCCCTTAAAATACCAACCAGAAATCTCAGACAAGGTGGGGCAGAAGAAAGAAATCCTCGAGGCAAACATGTGCAGCCTCATCTTCTTATTCAAAACTTCCAAGCATCACCTAGAACCAATATCCCCCCTACTCTCAAATAGTACAAATTAGTGACCACATTTCAACACAAACACCAACTCTCATTTCCTTTCAAGTCAGTAGACTTGACTTTGGGTCTATGACAAATCTGCCTGCAACAATGCTGACCTGATAAAAAATTTAGATGATCTGAGAGTGACACGCCAGGTAATGGCTCTTCACTTATTTTATTTGGATTTGATTTTTATACATCAAAATAGCATGGATCCAAAGTTTCCCTTGTGGGTCATAGGTCACCAGATCCAGGATGCAACAGTGGGATTTTCCCTAGACTGTTACTAATTAGCTGGAGACCACATGTTCCAAGGAAATAAAAAACAGAAAGGACAGGAATTTGTATTTAGCTCCAGGCACAGGGGCATGGATACTTTATGTAGGATCCTCTGTACGAGGTATAGTTTAAAATAGAGTCCGGCATGAATCCAGAGCAGAAAATGTCTGTCTATTTGAAAGAAAGAGTTCATAGACATTTGTACTGTTTTTGGAGAAGAAATGAAGGGAGGGTGATTATATCATCTCAAAAAGTATAAATAGAATTCTACAACAAATCTGAAGGAGAAGACACATCTAATGAAAAGGAATCACAAGACAATCAGATGATTGTTTGACTTGAACAAAATTATAGGAAGAACTCAGAAACATAGTTGAGTCTGGTGAGGAAGAAGGAAAAAATAACCTCTAAGGGTACAGATTCCATACAGGGAGAATGTAGAGGTTGGAAACATGGCTGTTTTTTAAATAATGAGCACAAATTTCTCCATAAATAAAGATTGATATTGTCTAATACGGGCATCATATGAAGATCCCCATAATAGCAGAATAAAAATAATAATGATACAGGCAGAGGAAATATGCAGACGGCTAGAGAAGTCTCCAGAGACATGGCTCTGTCCGTAGAATGTCACCTAAGCATAGAGTCATGATATTTGGATCCCGAAGCCGCATGGAAAATCTGAGCATAAGGAACTAAGTTAAGCAGAGTGGGGCAGAGACAGGGAGATACCTGGAGCTTACTAAGCACCCAGGTTAGCCAGACCAGCTAGCTCCAGATCTAGTGAGACACCCTATCTCAGAACAACAACAAAAACAACAACAACAAAAAAAAAAAAAAAAAAAAAAGGAGAGAGATTGAGGGGAGAACCCAGCATCAAACTCTGGACTCAACAGGCAATGTTTACACTCCCTCACACATCTGTGCATCCCCATACATGTGCATATGCATGCACACGAACACTGGTAAATACACCCATGTGTCTATATACATGTAGCATGGCAAAAGTAAAGTTAAAAATGCAATCAAGGAGAAGCTTTAAATATAAGAGACAATGGCAGTTAGACAGGTGAGACACAGGTGAGACACAGGTGACACAGGTGAGACATAGGTGACACAGGTGAGACATAGGTGAGACACAAGAGACACAGGTAAGACACAGGAGACACAGGTGAGACATAGGTGACACAGGTGAGACACAGGAGACACAAGTGAGACACAGGTGAGACACAGGTGACACAGGTGAGACACAGGCGACACAGGTGAGACACAGGTGACACAGGTGAGACACAGGAGACACAGGTGAGACACAGGAGACACAAGTGAGACACAGGTGAGACACAGGTGATACAGGTGAGACACAGGTGACACAGCTGAGACACAGATGACACAGAAAGACTGAATTGCTGAGTGAAAAAAGACTTCTAGAAAAAAAGACAGAGGAGGAAAAGAGGGAAGGGATACAGAGAACCTAGAGGAGAGACACATTAAAGACATTTCACCAACTTAGTGACAGTTCTTTTGGCCTTTTGACTAAGGTATCTGGCTGGAATGTGTGCTGAGATTGAAGATAAGCACACCAGAGAGATAAAGACACGGGGATGAGAATAATCCAAATCCACTGTCAGGAATTTGTGAAGAATTACAAAAACAATTTACAAAAGAGAACATAAAGTAGCTGGTGTTAGAGGAGGACTCAACCATACACATGCACACACACACACACACACACACACACATGCAATAGCAATTGATGAGAAAGCCTGCAGATTTAAAGCAGAGTGGAATAAGGGTGTATGGGAGGGTTTGGAGGGAGGAAAAGGAAGCAAGAAATATTGTGATTTAATTTGGGTCTTAAAAGTATACAAAATGAAAGAAAAAAATAGAAACCCACTCAAATGTTAGAGCAAAGTTATGCTAAAACATAGGAAAATATGGGGGAGGAGGGGCAGAGTGAGCAAAGGAACCAAAATTTTTAAACGTAATTACTGAAGCAGCTTCATTTTTCTTGTTGTGTAAATTTGGGTTTTACCAGTTGGAGAAGTCATGAAAGGTGGAGCCTCTTGCACTTAGGTTTTGATTGTGAGCCCAGCCTTTAGTTGCTGAGCCATCTCTCCAGCCTCAGCCTCTTGTTCTTCGGCTTTAGTATTATGGACCCAGTTAAATGCCCATGGCCGAGGGACTCAGGCTCCAGTGAAAACTCCCTCCTGTTGTGTTGCTAAATGGCCACAGCGCCAAACTAAATTCGAAATATCTGTGTTCATGCCCACAGATTAGTTTCTCTCTTAAAAATATCAGCAGTCTAAAGTGTCACAGAAGAAATCATTTGGAGTTAAAGAATAACCAGCAGGGGCCTCCATGTGTGTGATTAATCTTTTACGGATCAAATGAACATGATTTCACCACAACGCACACTTGCCAGCTGATGGGAGAGGGGATGTGGCTGAGTCAGGTTGGCCTGATGGGTTGGACATGAGTTGGATAAGATGACTCTGGAGAGATTTCTGCAGAAAGATCTGATAGGTTCAGAGGTGAGAATTGGTAGCCATGTGCTTCTTATGAAGAAGCCAGATAGGTATCTGCAGACTGAATAAAGAGATATTCGGAGAAAACCTCCAGGGGATGAAGATGAATTGGGAGTGATGGGGATGGTGTGTATCCACTAAATCAACTCCGAGGATCTGAGGATTTCTAAGGCTCCAGCAGACCTGTTTGAAAACCAGCGAACAGTTCCACCGAAAGCACCATGAATGTGGCTCAGCAGATGGCTTAGCTGGTCATATGCTTGCACTGAAAGCATGAAGAAATGAGTTCTGTCTTTGCAGCCCATATAAAAAGGGGAACACGGTGGTATGTGGCTGTAGACTTATTACCTGGGAAGCCGTAGCCCTGGGGGTTGATGGCCAGCCAGCATAGCTTAGATGGTGGGCCGCAGGTCCCACTCAGAGATCCTGTCTCAAAATCCAATTTGTCCCAAACTCCAGATGGAGCCTCTAAGGAGTGCTTAAATGGGGATGTCCACTGACTTCCACATGCAAGAACAAACACACAAAGAAAGAGAAGGGGAAAAGGAGAGACAGACAGACAGACAGACAGACAGACAAAGGAAGGAGACAGGGGTGGGAATGAAGGAATGAAGAGAAGCAAAAGCAACCCTCCTGCATGCTGCAGTTCTAGGCATGTACCACATGCCCAGCGTAGGTGATGGCTGGCATCAAACCCATAGTTTGCTGTATGCTAGACAAGCATTCTACGAACAGAGCTATAGAAATTTAAAAAAATAAGCTACACAGATGTTAAGTCTGAGCTATTGTTTCCGTTAATTCTTCTCGCCAGAGTTCCCACCCAAGCTGCTCTCTAGAAGACTCCAAGAGCTTCAGGATGCTCTGGAAAGAGTCCTATTTCCTAGGATCAGGACTCGCTCTTGAGACCTATTCTGACTGTAAATACTTCCCACTGGTCTCAAAGTGCCTATGGTGGAGTGAACGTCCACCCAGCAGAATATTCTAAGAGTTAGCGTCACTGGATGTTCACAAACCATTGAGGTGTGATACAGAATAGTGCAGGTTTATTTTAATTATTCTATTAATGTAAGGGAAATCTGAACGTGATCTATGATGCTTTGTCCTACTGAGAAAGAATTGCCCCACTCTCTGTGTGGCTGCATCTCATCTAACTATATACCTTTTTGTTTAGTTTGGTTTGGTTTGTCTTTTTGAGACAGGGTATCTCTACATAGCCTCGGCTATCCTAGAACTCACTCTGCATACCACACTTGCCTTAAACTCACACTTGCCTCTGCTTCCTGTGTCCTAGAATTGAAGGCACACACTACCACACTCAGCCCACCTCCCTCTTAAACATAAGCAGGGAGAGTCCTCAGCAATGCTAAATTTAGCTAAATCAGATTTTCTCTGTTCTGACTTCTTTTGTGTAGCATTTTCTTACTAAATGTGAGCCTACATTTAGAAAATACATCTTTCAACGTATTTTTTACGTTTAGAAAATTAAAAAATGATTGTGCCTATTTTAAAATGAAACCAATGAGAGTGAAGGCAAGTTAGGCAAATAAAAAATATCAAAATAAGACTGGGGGTGCCACACACTACCTCATAGGGCAGCTAATTTAATTACTGAATGAATAAATGAAACTTCTGGCCAGCCAGACATTATTTTGTGGGTACTGGCAAGTCTGTCTTTGTTATTTAATTAGAAGTGAAGCTAGTAGGAAAAATGTTCAGTTTGCACTTTCAGAAAAATAAATGATATCAGTGGTCATGTGTACAGGCAGAAGACTGAGAGTGGCCATTAAAACAACACTTCCAACCCAACATGGTTTTATAACCACTAGACTCTCTCGGGAAGCTATGATTCTGACCAAAGGAAGGGTACCAGCAGCCACAAGCCAGTGTTCTCGCTTACCTCTGAAGGCATCGTTTCCCTCCCCCCACTGTTCTCCAAGTTTAAATCTGCTGTACCCCTGGAAAGAAAAATAAACCCACCTCCCAGCACTGACCAAGATAAAATTAAAGTCAAATATACTTACATCCATACACACACACACACACACACACACACACACACACACACACAGGGATCCTCATCCTTGGTGTGTATTTGCACACATGTGTATATTTATTTATGTTATGCCCATGCAATTACATGGAGTTATGAATGAGGATAATGTCCAGAGATGTATCCTAACAGGCAACTGCAGCATGGGAAGATGGTTTCAGTGCTAACAGTGGGGGTCTTTTTATTCTCAGAGCTACTTGTTCTAGGTGCCAGGTAGTTCTGTGCTGGGAGGACTCTGTTGGGGATGGGGAGGACTGTAGTGGGCACAGGACAGGAGCCATGGTCCAGGCAGTCTGCAGTCCCATCCTTTTTCCCTCCTCCAATGGTGACGATCCAAAACCCAAACAAACAATAAAACAACAATGACAAACAAAATAAAAAAATATATAGACTTTTAAAAATGTCCACTGAAAACCACTGATCTAAATTCTAGTACGAAAAAATTTAAAGAATCCAAGATGGTAGATATGAACTGAGAATGAGAAAAAAAGTGGGGGGAGGGGGTATTGACTGAATTTCTACACTCAAAGCACAGCAAATGAAAGTTTTCAGGCTTTATTTGACGTCTTCTGTTTTTTGTGTTTTGTTTGCTTTTGTTTTGGTGTTGTTGTTGTTGTTGTTATTATTGGATTTTGGGGGGTTTGTTTGTTTATTGGGAACAGAGTCTCACTCTATAGCTCAGGCTGTTATAGAACTCACTATGTAGCCCAGTCTGCCCTTAAACTCATGGCAATCCTCCTGTCTCAGAGTTTCACATTATTCCACTAAGATTGCCTTTTGTTCTTATTAATTGTGTAATTTTTCTTGATAGTAAACTATTGAGTCTCTGTGGGTATGTCATTGCTTGTATTTTTCTTTAAATATTGTCTACATGTAGATAATGAATAGATATTCATTGTCTACATGTAGATAATGAATAGATATTCATTGACTAAACAGACAGTTCTGGTCAAAGACCACATTCAGAAAAATCTAGGAACTATGTTAGACATGAACTTTAAGGAGTCCTAATTTCTTCTCAGAGAAGATAATTTACTATGACTCAGAGTCCAAAACACTCACTAAGCCTGAAATTCCAGTTTTCCAGCCACTGCTGTGTGAAGGGTCATACACCAGGTTGGCATTCCCTGCCTGAAGGCCTTCCCATGCCCCTTGATGACTGAGATAGATGGAAAACCTGCATCTCTTCACTGCCCACTTGACCCCAGGCACAGCACCCTTTCTCTTCCACCCACCATACTTTCTGCACGAGGGATTCCAGTTTAATGATTTGGAAAAAACAACCCATAAACCAGATGCTACAATTACCTTTAGCACAGTATTGGGGAGTAAGTCTGACCAATAAGTTTAAACCATTATAGGAATCCCAAGGCTTTCCTTTACTATTTAGATTGAAGCAAAAGAAAGTGACCATTTATTGGACAATAGGTTGAGATCATCATTACTTGTCTGCTATAACGATGTTGCATGTTGAACATTCTGACATCTACTCTTGCCTTAGATAAACTAGATCCTATTAATAGGACTATATCATCAATCTTTAGGAAGAGGAGGGCCAAGAAGCTTGAGAGGTCTTCAAATATCACGTGCCCTTCTATGTGATTATCTGCAGGACCAGGAAAAGCCTAAAGACTGAAGGCAGCCAGATTGATCCTGATAATGCATAGTCAGACTGAATTCAAACTTTTTGTGCTGGAGAGATGCTTAGTCAGGAACATACTTGCCTTGAAGGTGTACATGTCCACAATATGTGCATTTATTAAACACAAGGCATGACGGCATGTACTTATGACCCTAGCTCTGGAGAAGCAGAGATAGGCAGACCCCTAGGGCTTACCAGCCAGCCTACTTTAGCTAGTGGTGAGTTCTAAGTCACCAAAACATCTGTCTCAAAGAGAAGAAAAGTGGAGGTTAGGGAGGCTTAAAAATGGCAGGAGAGGTTGACATCTGACATTCACATGACCACACATGTGCAAGTGCACTGAACACACACATGTACAGTACAGTGCTTGGAACTAACCTTGTAGTTTTCCCTAAGCAGTGCTTGTATCAGGTACCTGTTCACAGATTCCTCCCACTACAAAGAAGGGAAAGGACACAGAGCCTGTGTGTCAACAATGGATGGGTACAAAGTGTAAGAGCACAGGACTGATTGGGGGAGTCTGGTCTTTCTTCCCTCTCCATTTGATTTCTAGTCCTTACTTGCCTTTGATTTTTTTTCCATGAGGACCAAGGCAAAGGTCTGGGTTGTCAACACTTGCCAGGGTGGTTTTCTGGATCCTTTGGTGTGTGAAGGCTCTGTCTACATGCTTCATACGGTAAAAATGGAAGAAGCTACAGAGATACTTAGACCCTCAATCCTGTCATCAAGTGCAGGTGAGATTTACAATTAATCTCTTCCAGGTTCCACTGGTTAAATGTGGCCTCTCAAACTCATGGTGAAGCGTAATTCCTCCATAGATGTGTTGATGATGCTATTTGGAAATGGGGGTCTTTGGGTGGTTAATTGTGATTCAGTAAAGTCATCAGGATAGCGTTTCCATTTGGAGTGGGGATGTCTCCATTTATACGAAACTGGATCAAAGGCCCAAACTCACATGTAATCTGTCCCTCCATGTGGTGCCCTTGGATAGTCACATCACACATGGAGCAGATCCCAGTGGCATGGGTTTGGACTGCTCAGTGTATATGGTATGCACATGTATGTGTGTTGAAATGTATATTTCCTTTATTGCTTCCAGTGTTAGGATGTGAATTCTGCTTTGTGTCCTTCTTCATTGTGGCCACACATCAGATAAGGGGGACCACTACTCTGACAGGCTCTGAAACGCTGATCCGTGAAAACAGACTCACCTTCCAGAGTTGCTTTCAAGCCTCCACTTGTGTGAATAAAACGGAAGATGTGCAATGCTTTTTGTAACACACATTGGCTTTTTCAAAGGTTCTTATCAATTAAAAGATGACAACAGAGGCATGGTCAAGGTCAAGGAATCCCATCTTGTCCAGAGACAGGTTTGCACTACTGGACTAGGGAAAGTTAACAGAGGGATCTTTCCAAACCCAGGGCTGAAGCTTCAAGCTCAGAACCAAAGAGAACACCAGGACATGGGCTATATTGTCAACTGAGGATAGTAGCAAGAAAAGCTATGAATTTTCAGGCTCACTTCTTGGGGCTTCTGTCTTTCCATGTGGGAAGTATCATCTGTCCCCATTATAGTTAGCATGATTTTCCAATTTCAGTGGAATTAATGTAACCTCACATTGTCTTTGTTTGGGGAAAAAAGAGGACACAGAAATATATGTCATGACAGAGTTACCAACACTTAGGCTATTCCCTAACTCCTGAAAAAATGCTATTCTGGAGAGACTTTAGAATAAGAAGGAGGATTATATTAATAAAATTTCTTTTCAAAAATGCCTTCAGCAACAGAAAATATTTTTCTTCACAAAAGAAGGTTTAGTAAGAAAGAAAAATACTGTGGTCCAGCAAATGACGTAGGGAGTGTGGAGGGAATTTTAGCTCCTGGAGTTTATATAGCTTTGGAATTTAAGGTAGTTCTGTGGGTTCTATTTTCTCTCTCTTGAGCATTTTTTTCATTTGCTGAAATTTATTGTAAGGATTTGGCAAGTAGTATAGGAGATATTTAAAATATTACGGGCAAGAAGACTAAAACAAGTGTAAGCCAATGACTGGAGGAGAGAGAGGGGTTAATGACTAACACACACAAGTACTTCCAGGTGAAAAGAGTCTCTCCACCAGAAAGGAACTAGCCAACTTCCAGCAGGGGACTCAACAAGAACCAACCATATGTGCGCACTTATTCAAAATCTGAGAGTAGGGGCTGGGAAGATGGCTCAGTGGGTAAGAGCACTTTCTTCACAAACATAAAGACTTGAATTTTAAGATCCCAGAACCAAAGTAGAACTAGTCATGACTTAACATGAACCTATATCTTTTGTGGAGGAAAGAGGATCATCAGGACTTGCTAGCCACCAAATAGCTCTATGCCCAGTGAGACACTGTTCATCAAAATAATAGGAGCTGGAGTCCCAATGGCCTTTTTCCTCCCTGTGCACATGCATAGGCATGTGCACCTCCATTTATACACATATACACCACATTTGCATATATCATACAACATACATTCATGCATACACATATACCATATACCACATGTACAGAGTCTTTTTTACATAACTCACGGTGTGTCTATTGTAAATCCCTCATAGCAGAAATGAGAAAAGTTAGAGGTGCTCTCAATCCTGGATTCTTTAGCTCTGTCCATGTTATACATAGAATTTAATGAGCAATGCCTTTCTGAGGACTACCTGCTTGTAAGAGGACATTGATAGAGATGGCTCACTTTGTATGCGTACAATGTCACAAAAACAGGAAACATGAGTCACAAGTCGCCATATTTGGGGAAGGTGGACTTGTTTAAAAACATTCCCCTTGCTCTAACTTTTTCAAAAGTATAGTTACATAGGTTTTCCTCTAAGTCTTGGGGTCATTAGGTCCTAGGGCCTAGGAGAGAACCTAACACTATTGTTCTGCTAAATGGACATAGTACTACATTACTCCCTAACTTCTTATCTCAGTCCTAATTTTAGACTTATTTTGAAGCAGACATTGACTAACACGAAGATTGACAACTTTCAACATGCAGAGGAGAGACTGGTGTTCCCAACCCTGAAAGGGAAGTCTGTATCACAGTTTTCAGCTTGAAGCTCAGCGATTATCATGGAGAAAGGAGTGGAAAGTCTGTGAAATCCACATGGAGAAGACATCTACATGGATGGGAAGCGATGTTTGTAGGACTTAGCATGTATACACTGCATGCATGAGCTAACTGTGCACATGACCTTGTAAAGAACACTGCACAAAACAAAGTCACACTTGCCAAAATCCCAACATGAGTAAAGAGGGCACTAATGGAGTCCTGCTGCTATATGAGGGATTATGGGAAAGTCACCTCTGCAAAGCTACCCATGTGCCAGTAAATGGCCCTACATATACAAACATACAGGCAGTATTAAGAGGACTAAAGGTGTTGAAAAAGAAAAAAAAAGAGAACATAAAGTTGGAAGGAGAAAGTAGTGTGTAGCTAAGAGAGGAATTACACGGGAAGAAACAAGGGTTAGACTTGATCAAAACACTATATGCATGTGTGAGACCCTCAACAAGATAAAAGAGATTATTAAAAATAAAGATAGCTAGAGAGCGACCAAAGTCTCTACCTTCTTTCCCTTCTCCTTTCTCCTCCCTCTGTGTGTGTCTCTCTGTCTGTCTATCTGTCTGTTTCTCTCTGTCTCTCTCTATGTGTGTCTGCGTCTGTCCCTTTTTGTCTCTTTATTTCTATCTGTCTCTCTGTCCCTGTGTCTCTGTGTGTCTCTCTGTCTCTCTGTCTCTCTCCTTGTCTCTCTGTCTATCTATCTCTCTGTCTCTTTCTTTCTCTCTGTGTGTACATCTCTGTATGTCTGTCTCTGTCTCTGTCTTTCTCTCTCATACACACACACACACACACACACACACACACACACACACACACAGAGAGAGTGAATGGGGAAACAGCAGTTCGATGAATGCATATCTCACTCTCCATGGTTCATGCTCAGATGCCTCATCTCACATTGTCCTGGTTCCTTTACTGCTGTTGTGATAAAATATTCTGATCAAAACACCACTTGGGTGAATGGGTTTAATTCAGCTCACATGTCCCAGTCTACCAGTGAGGGAAGTCAGGCCAGGAATTCAAGGCGCAGAAATCATGTAGGAACTTTGTTTTTGGACTTGTTTAGACCCACACTAACCTAGCTTTCTTTCTACCTCCCACGAACCTGCTCAGTGGGATGGGCCTTCTCATATGAATTAGCAATTAAGATAATGCCCCACAGACATGCCCGGATGGATACCTGTCTGATCTAGGCAATGCATCAATTTAGACTCTCTTTTTAGAAGACTCTAGATCATGTCAAGTTGACAGCTACAGCCACCTGGGAGCCACATTCCCCTTAAGCTCTACAGCAGAGCCTTGAACACGCTGAATCTCTGCAGTGTTTCTCTGGCACTTGCTAATGGTTGAGATTTGTGGAAATATCATGAGGCTGTGCGGACATGGTTGATGTGTGGGACCATGGAACACCTGCCACATAGCTCACTGGAAACATACCTCCTGTCATTCTTATCACAGTTCTGTACATGGTTTCCCCCCATGCCCTGCTTCTTGTAGCTGAAAGCCATGAGCTGCTCCCCCTGTCTCTCTGCACTCCACATCCCACCAAAGTCACACAATACTTTGAAAGGGCTCGTTCTCTGCCGAGTTCAATCACCTCTACTCATTCTTGTACCTTTTGTCAATCCTAAGACTTTGAACTACAGGTAGCTTAGTCAGAATAATGCAAGCACAGGCTCATGGGTTTCTTACCTAGAGCACACTTAGAAACAATAACAAAAACAGCAACAGCAGCAGCATCAACAGTAGCAGCAGCCACAATGGTGGTTTGAACTAGTAATTCTGCATTGGAGAAACAGAGTCAGATAGATCCCTGGGGATTGCTGGACACCTGGTCAAGCCTACAATCAATGAACTCAAGACTGATGGGAAAGCCTGTCTCAAAATAGTTGATGCTTGGGATGCTACCCAATGTTGATCTCTGACCTTCACATACATGCATATGCTAATGCACAGGAGTACACATGCAACCACACAAATATACCATGAGCATACACCACACACACACACACACACACACACACACACACACACTGTATTTTAGAATTAGAAGATAATAGGTACTATGTATTATTTATGATAGATAAGGCAAGCTCTGATACTATAACCTGACTCTCCTCTGTTGTATCAATTATCAAGTGGTTGAAGTATTAAGTAGCCTGAGAGCTGGACTTCTGGGCATGCCCTATTGGGGGTTATCTTGTTTGCCTTAACCAAGGAGTAAAAAGCTGCCCACAGTGGGTGGCATCAATGCTCTAGAAATTCTGGACTACGAGCCAAGAATACAATAGAAGCAGAGAAAAAGACCCGAGCAGCAGTATTCATTCATTGGCCTCTGCTTGTCTTTACTGTGGCTGTAATGTGACTAAGTGCCACAGGAATCATCACCATGATGAGCTGTGGAGTCTGTGAGCTGGAATAAACTTATGCTTCCATTAAGTTGCTTTCTCAGGATATTTTATTTCAGTGACACTGAACGTGAACTTAGAGGTCTCCTAAACTTCAAAGTAGTTTTATTAGAGACATGGTTGAGAAGACAAGGGTACACATCCACATATAAATTTTTAGCTCTTGCCCCTTTGACAAGAAGCAAAGGAGCCAGAGGTGATGGCAGAGGGAACTATTGGACTCCCAAACTAAATAGCTGGCCTGGAAATCCCCATCCGGTCCAGTGTCACAAGCCACATCATTGAGATACTGGTAAGGTTGACTGTATTAGAACAAATCCCAAGGCTATTGTTGCAGTGAGCTTTCTCTTCCTGGGTGTGGTGTTCTCTGGAGAAACCGTGTCTTTTATCACATAATGAGGAAAAGGCTCTCTACTGCAAACCTCACACTGTGAGCCATTAATCAAATCATTGGATCATCCGGTCCAACTGCTTCAGTATCCAGAAAGATATAGCCATTCTTCTAAGAAGATGACATGGAGAGAAGACATGACCATTCTAACTTAAGGTCCAGGACTTATCACATGTCACTCATATTTTACAAGGACCGTCTTAACCCCTTGCGCATAATGACTTCTATAGAGTCAAGTGTCACACTTCCTCCCTAGGAACCGGAGATCCTCATCCCTCAAGAACTACAGACTGGAACAATAGTTCAATTGTTAAAGCCTTTGCAAGCATGAGAATCTGAGCAGCTCTCAGAACCCAAGAACTGTGTGAGAAGGACCTGGCATGGTATTCTGGGCTTATAATACCAGTGCTAGGAAGGCACTCTCAGGAGGCTCTGTGGCTCACTGGCCATTCATACTGGCCTACTTGGTGAGTCCAGGCCAGAGAGAGACCCTGCCTCAGACACATGGTGCCTCATTAAAGACAGCTGAATTGGTCCTCTGGCCTCACACTCATCTACAGACACATGATACACACAGAAAGACAGAGACAGAGACAGAGAGACAAAGACAGACAGACCAACAGATAAGAGTCAAAAGGTAAATAAGCATCTGAACACTTTGTGCCCTGTTCGTGGTGTGGTTTGAGAAGACTAAGGGGGTGTGGCCTTGCTGCATGAAATATGTCTCTAGGGGAAGGATGTAAGAGTGTCATTTCAAGCTCCCTCTTTTTGTTCTAGACTAGGGATATGATGTAAGCTGCCCTCAGCTTCCTGCTCCAGCAACTATGTTGGCCTCCTGCTGTGCCTCCCTGCTGTGATGGATTCTTGCTTCTCTGTAGATGTTAGCCCAAATAAACCCTCCTTCCACAAGCTGTCTTGGCCATATTGTTATCATAGACCTCGAAAAGTAATAAAAGGGAGCGCCTCTTCTCTTTATTATTTTATTGTTGTTGTTGCTGTTGTTGTAATTGTTGGTATAATGGTTTTGCTGATTCTTAGTTTAGAACCGATAAGAGTCTGACATGTATCTATAAATCCCCTTCCTATGGTGAACATAAGTAAGACTGCTCCAGGGAAATATTGAGTTTAGTATGCATGAGATCCCTAGAGCCAAGCAGCAAGGACAGAAACAGGATGAAAGCCCCATCCTTGAGTTAGGAAGATTCTGGAATCTTCCTTGACAATATCAACATACTGCCCTTGTTCTACCAGATACAATCAAAACAAGACAAAGAAATTTGCCCTCAACACCTCCCCAGAAGCTGGCTCTTGACATCTAATAGCTGCCTCTTCCTTCTCTTTACAAAGCAATGACTTCACAAAGACAATGTCAGATGGCAGAGGAGAAAGGATAGGCATGAAACAAGCAATGAGATGGGATGGAGACAGTGGCTGTCGGAGGGGGTAAGAGGAGCCAGTGATTCCTGCCATAAACAAATTAGAGAATATTAGATACACATAACGGCCTGCCATGAATTTATTTTCTCAGGGTTACTTAGCCAGGTTGGAAAACAAAATCCTGAAATTACTGCCAAGATAACTGAGATGGGGTGAGGACTTTTCCCCCTAATAATTCTCTTCCTATCTGCCCATCTTAGATCAACAAACATGCTATGACTGACAGCTTAAAATGTTTAGGTTAACCCCACTCTCATGCAAACTGTTTTAAGTTCTCCGGGAGAAGTGAACACTATAAAACCATCTAATAAACCCCGTTCCATCTTCCCGCTTTCAAATCTTTCCCCATCTCCCCTCTGAGCCTTTTCTAAGAGGAGCTGCATGCAGTGACATCTGACATTATCATGGTGATCACTAAGTCCGTGAACATGAGCCTTGGGAGACCCCACAAATAACCATGTGCTTTGAGTCAAAAGGGAGACGTATACAGAATTCTAATAAATGTCAGGGTGTGAGGATGAAGGAGAAAATTAAGTTAATACTAGTAACTACCACTCTTACTCCAATGTTCCTTCCCATGGGCTTCCTGAAGAGAGTAGGGCCAGGAACAGTGTGTGTGGGGGGAGGGAATTCAAAGATACCCAGCCCCACTGAGGAGAATGTACAGTGAGACCAAAACATGACCATTAAACCCATATGTGTAGACTTTATTTTTTTGCAACCTACTTTTCATAAGGATTCAACCTCTCCTCTAGCCCATCACCCAGCAGAGGTAGTAAAAGAAAAAAGTTAGTAGGGTATGAGGGAAATGGACCTGTTTGGCAGTAGTTATTTGGAGGCAAGCTTGATCTTTTGTTTCTCAGCAGCTCAGTCTGGTAGCAAACATCAAATATGACAGCTGCAGTCCAGTCCTCTAGGCAGGCAGACACCAGGCACGAACCAGCAGCTGAAGTTCAGTCCTGAAGAAACCAACTGGCCTGAGGTGAGTCTGAAGAAGCAACAAGTTGCCACAGGAGCTTCACAGGAAGTTCTTGGTTAGTTTCTTTCAATGGCAACATTGCCACAAGTTGAGCTTAACATCGCTATGTAAGGTGAACCAATACACGTGTGTTGTTAGCAAAGAATATCGAGGCAGAGCAAACCAAGGCTCAGTGCTCATCTTCCACTGTCTGTGGGGTCATTTTTTGCTCCTTCATCAAGCGTCATTTTTCAAGCCTGATATAGCAAGACATCCTTTCACTGGTGTGGTCCAAGAAACATCATTTGACATAACTGACCTTCTAAAGAAACCAGAAGTTTAGGCTTCACATGTGAAGTAGGTGCGATTTTGTTTCTTTTCCCTCGTGTACTGTGAAAAATTATAATTGGAATATAATGTTTTGGGGTGCCCATGATGATGACTCTGAGGGTAAAAGTACTTTTTGCTCAGATAAAGACCAGACTTGATCCCCAGGAAATATATACTAAGAAGAGAAAACCAACTCTTACATGTTGTCCCTGACCTCTGTACATATGTCATAGACATATAAGTACATATATAAAGAAATACTATCTCTGCAAATAGATAGGCAGATCGATAGATAGATAGATAGATACATAGATACATAGATAGATGAGATGGGGAGTTATCTGTCTATTTGTGTAATCTATCTTGACTGAACACTTGGGTCATCATTTAAACACTCATACCTCACCTTCAGTAACACATTTTCAATGATGGAGACACATATGTTTTTAAAAATAGTTTTAATCAGACTACTTGAAGACTCTGGGGTCAAATGCCTTAAAAGTTTAGGAAAATAGTACTGGTATAAATTATCAGATTAACTAATTTTTCTCCCATCACACACATGAACATTGACTAGAATGTCCTACATAGTTTCTATCTTTTCTTATAGATGCTGGAGAAAAAAAGTCATTCATAAACTCAGGTCCTAGAAATTAAAATCACTAGATCATGTCAGGTGGTATGCTATTGAATTGTTGACAGTTTGACACCTTAGAATAGAGATGGTTGATAAGAGATTGCCTATATGATTATGGATATATTCATGGAGGATTACTGTGATTATTAATTGATATGACAAGACTCAACCCACTGTGGGGAGCATCATTCCCTAAACAAGGAAATGGGAGAATTCCTGAAACTCACTAGCCAGCCAACCTGGCCAAAGTGTGAGCTCCGTGTTCAATAGTATGATACCTTGTCTGAACAAACAGGTAAATAAGTGGTTGAGGAAGACACTTGATTTGACCTCTGGCCTTTGCATGCACACACACACACACACACACACACACACACACACACACACACACGTTGCATGAAATATATATTAAGAAAGAATCAAGGCATCCATACTTGCACCCAGCTAATTTCTAGTATGGCTGTTTCCCTGCCACCACGGTCTCCATGCAGTGGTGGCCCAACCTGCCTTCCTCTAGTAGCAGATCCTGCTCACTTTTCCAGACATCTACCCCCATGTGTTTAACTGTCACAAATCCCTGTAACCCAGTAAAATCAAAACTCTAGAGGCTTTTTTAAAAATTTATATTAGCAAATTCTCAACTCCCAAATTGCCCACATAGTGAACTGAAAACTCAATTGATATAAACACAAGCTACACACGCAGATGTGGCAAATGCACCCTACTTATTAATTAATCACCTATCTAAGAAATCCCCAATACTTATGGCTCCCAGAACTGTGTGATTCTGGCTCGTCTTCCTCTCCTATAGGTTCCATCTTGCTTCCTCCTCTCTGTCTCCCCCTTTTTCTCTTTGTCTCTTCGTACTTGTTTTTAAAATTTGTAGCCAGCCTTCTTTTGGCACTGCCCAATCACAGTTCACCTGCCTTCACCTGCATGCAGACAGCAATCTACACAAACACACACACACACACACACACACACACATACACACACACACACACACACACACACACACACACACACACACACACAAACCCCATACTTACAAAAGGTATTTTTGAAGAATGGGAATATCATGCCATTTGACAGATGGAAAAACCAAGGGCCTAGATTTTCTTTGGGCCTCATAACCAGTAAATTCTGGAAGCAAGACTGGAATTAGCAATCTGACAGAGTCTAAGTTGGTAGCAGCCAAATTTTGAGCCCCTCACACAGCACCTGGTACCTATTTAAAGCTCAATAAACGGCAGCAGATGTTGCTTCTCCCAATGTTATTATGACACCACCAAGAAGGAGCTGATTTGGAAGCAAAGCACCCATCTGAGTAAAGCACCAATTTAAAATAGCAAGACAGACACACTCATCACCACAGCTGAGCAGTGAGGAAGCGTGCCAAGCAGACCCTCTGCTGAGAGAGCTAAAGGAATGAGTCAGGGATGTGAGTCACAGGATGAAACCCAGGAGGAGACTCTCAAGTGGGGAACCCTAAGACTCCGGGAAATGCATGGAGCATTTTCTCTCTGTTAGCTGAAGTCTTATTTCTCCAAAATACATCTATACAGAGCAGGACCCCGATCCTCCTCCCGTGGATGGCGGTGATCCACATGCGCAGGCGCACTTGCCCATCCCCAGCATCCCTTTCTAGCCACCTGCTCCTCCTGTGTGGTTCCTGTCTTCTTTTCATCACCAGCATAAATTTGTCGCTTACTCTCTGAGATGACTTGGTTTTAAGTAACATTACAAAGCTCGCTTCTCTCCTGCCAGACTTTCTTAGTTCTCTTCCCAAGACCATCCCCTTCCCAGCACTACTGTGCGGGCACACCTGTGCAAGCATATGCGTGTGCGCTCTCTCTCTCTCTCTCCCTCCCTCCCTCCCTCTCTCTCTCCTCATGATGCACACTTAGTTCATATAATTATTTTTGAAAAATATCAGACATAGATACAATGTATCTTGATCATATCCAACTCCAACTTCCTCCTCCCACTCCTCTGGGACACCCCCAACACTAATACACCCCTTCCCATCATCAACTCTTGTCCTTCCCTCTCTCTTTCTCTCCATCTCCCCCTCCCCTCCTCCTCCCTCACTCCCCATCCCCCTCTCCTCATAACCTTCTATGCCCATACAATGCTACCTTCTGGGATAGTGACTGCTGTTGTTGGCTTGATTTCATGCAGGTTTTGTGGGATAGCTACCACTCCAGTGAGTTCGGGTGAGCAGCAGCTACCTTGTGACCTTCAGACAGCATTGTTTGGAGCCCCTCCTCGCTCTCCCCCACCCCTACTCCAGCAGTCTTACTCCTATCTCTACAATGCTCAGTTTACTTAGAAGGACCCAAGGGTCCTTGCACTGAACTAACTCGGTGATAGAGCACTTCTCTGACAGATGGCTCAGTCGGTGGGTAATGTGCTTGGCTTATCAATCTAAGACATGAGCTTGACCTGTCTGCAAGATCTGTGTACAAAAGTATATAATATGGGGCCACCCATTCATAATCCCAGCTCTAAGGAAACAGAGACAGGCAAGATCCCTAGGCCCGATGGTCAGTCAACTTAACCTACTTGGTGAGCTCCAGGCCCGTGGGAGACCCTGCCTCAGGAATTAAGGTGGGGTCTAGGGAGTTCACTCAGTGGGTGGAGTAATTTCTGTCTCAGCACCTGAGTTGGAACCCTTAGCCCCCATACAAAAGCCAGGCACAATGGTGTGTCTGTAACCTCAATTCTAGGGGTGAGGGAAGGGTGGGTTAGGTGGGTGCTTGCTAGCCATCTGGTTTAACAAAATCAGTGTGCTCTAGGTTGAATGGGAAAGCATGACTGGAAAGGTAAAGTGGAGAGAGCTACCTTGTACCCTTTATCAACCTCTGTTCTCCACATTGGCATGCCCGCAGGTACTTATACACCGTGTACATATGTGTACACATCTTTCAACATGGGTCAAGTTTATTTGTGATATCATTTTACAGTACATGAATAAATTTTGTCATCCTAAGATGAGTTTCCTAATAATAAAAAACATCATCATAAAAAAAAACACTGAGTTTTTTTTAAAATAGTTCTTTAAAAGAAAAGTCTCCATGGGAAGCAGTTAGGACAAATTTATTTTGAATAGAACTATGTTCCAGATGGATGCAGATGGTTTGGGACTCTTAGATCTGTTCCACTAGGCTTCCCAGTCTCACTGGATGAGCTAATAAGTGGTACTTTCCTACTAAACATCACACCCTGGCCTCTACCCTCAGCCCAGTGCCAGGCACATCACCCAGGAAGGCATAGCACTTCCAAACAATTTCTGATACGTTCTAGGACTTCCATCCTCTGGCTTCCTTTTATTCTCTTCCTCTGACAACTGATCAATCAATCATCAATGAATAGCTTTCTTACAACTGGGAACTAAGATTTTTTCCCTACATGCCTTCACCATCTTTCTTGTTTTTAATTAATGGGAACACAATAAAAAAAATCTTTAGTCTACTGAAAATCTAAAACATCCTAGGCTATGGCATACCTAAAGAGAGATCTATATGGATGTCTGGCTCTAGAGGCTGTTAGGAGCCCCATTCTGAACTTCTGACCTTTCTAGGACATAAACATTCCTCTCTGTTTCCCCCATGTTTGATTTTACCCCACAGATGGCATGTACCAATTTCATGTCATTCTTCCTTCCTCTCTTACATTCATCCTACAGACTGAACATAGCCAGCCCCACCGCCCTTCCAAACTGCCAGTTTCTGTTAGCCAATGAAAAAGGCTGTAGCCGGTCCCCAAAGCAAATGCCCGGAGACCCCAGTCAATGGGGCACCTTTATTCAAATGAGATTTTCCTTCTCCAAGGTGGATTTCATGCCAAACTTCCCCTCTCTCCTCATTCCTCTCCTATTCGAATGAGGTGAAGAACGGAGAGAAAAGTGGAGCCGCCATCATTAACAGTGTCAGAAGCTGAAACTCATTACCCCTCACTGCTCCCGGCTTTCCAAACGGAGGCCATGCTGTCGGGAATATTTTCTCTCACCCAGCCTCCTTTCGAGTTCTTGCCGGGTGTGTTGAGGAGAGCAGTGAGCTGTGGTTTTCTTTCCCAGGCCAAGGCAAGCAAGCTGGATGCAACTTGGAGTGCTGAAAGGCCTCTGGGTCACTCCATGGTATGCAATGAATCAGAAACTTGCTGAGGTATCGATTCACATTTGGGACACATTAAAATGAACAAGCAATCCCTGTAGTGACTTCCAGTTCCATTAAAAAAAAAAAATGTCTATGTCTAAATCCTGCATGTGGTCAGGATATTCAGGAAAATGCTAATGGATTACAAATAATTTAAGTGATTGTTTAGATGTAATGTTGTCCATAATATTGTTTCATTCGGGAGGTATTCTTGCATGTCTAGGGAGACACAACACATGTTAATGTTCTTGCCTCTCTAGGGACCTGAGTTTGAAAACCAACAGCCATATAAAAAGCCAGGCATAGTGATGTGGCCTTGTAGTCCAAGTGCTTAGTGCCAGAGAGGCAGCTGCAGACATCCGGGTCCCGGGAGCTCTCCTATCAGGAAGCCTTGCTGAATTGGAGAGCTCCCAGTTTAGTGAGAGATCCTGGCTCAAAAAGTAAGATGCAAAGTGACTAAGGAAGATACTCAATGTCTTCTGGGATGTTACACATTCAAGGTCTTCTACCTTCCCAGAAGACATTCAAACCTTTGGATTCCTTACCCACATGAGCACATGCAATAGGTTAGATATAGATACAGACATTCACACAAATACAGACATAGATATAGATATAGACATACATAGATATGTATATATAGATGATATATAGTTATAGATGCATAGATATATGTAGAGATGGATACATGTATAGATAGGTATATAGATTGATACATACATAGATATAGATATAGACATACATAGATATGTATATATAGAGGATATATAGATATAGATACATAGATAGGTGTGGAGATGGATAGATGTATAGATAGATGTATAGATCGATACATACATATACATAGATAGATAATACATAGATAAATACATGATACATATATATGGTTATGTATATGAATAAAAATATTATATATGCCTCATATACATATGTATAAAGATAAATAATGATAGATAGATAGGTAGATAGATAGATAGATAGATAGATAGACAGATAGGTAGATAGATAGAAATATAGATCGATAGATAGATGATAGATAGATAGATAGATAGATGATAGATAGATAGATAGATGATAGATAGATAGATAGATAGATAGATATATAGATAGATAGATAGATAGACAGATAGATAACAAGATGACAAGGTTGCTGTGTTAGTGACGTCAACCCATGTTGTATACAATGTACTTGGATGCTTGCACACAGTATTGATATTATTGACAGGTGTCTTTCGGGATTTGAGAGAAATTGGTTCCAGGATTTGCACAGATACCAAGACCTCTTGAATGCACAAGTACTTTATGTATTTGCACATAACCCGTGCAAGATTTCCCTTTCAGCAAGTCCCATCTGGATTGCATATCCTGCTTAATATGATATAAATACTGAAAAGCAGTGGTTACACAGCACAATCCATGGAGAAGTGACAAGAAACAGAGTCTGTACACGTTCCATGCCGGTGATGCATTCTATATACTTTTGATCTTTGATTGACTCTGCTGATAGGGAGGCTGGAGCAAGGGCTACAGAAGACCAGTAGAAGATGTTAGAATGATAACCAGGTTCCTGATCAGAAGCAGAGGGGCAATGCCTTCTGTCAGAACTCTTATTAAAGAAGGCACATACCTGTCTCAGCAGAGTGGTAGTAGGTCTTCACCAACCAACAGTGGACCAGTGGGGTGAAAAGTCAAAGGACTATCTTAGTGAAGCACAAGTTCTCAGAGCTTTCTTTGTTGGGGAAACTGAGTCCCAGCCCATCTCAATGGCATCTGCTGAACACTGAGAGCATTTAACTTACAGAGAACATTGGGGGAGGGGAATGAATGTTCATGGTTTAAATGAACCTAATTTGTATGAGTCAGAGAGAACAGAGCAGAAAGGGAGAGGAAGGAGGGATGATTAAGGAAAGAGCGTATTCAGGGAGAGGAAACCGAGAAAGGGAAGGACAAAGGGAGATCAGAAAACAGCACCTTCAGACAGAAACGTTAGATATAATTTTAATGAGTTAAGTATAATGACCAAAAGGCAGAAGTTTCTGGTATAAGCATTTTTCCCCAGAATTTTTCTTTCTCGACTCCATTTTCACTAGTATGACCCAAAGGGATTCTGGACATTATGTTTAAGATGATTTTACCAACACTATCACTCACCTAAACTCCAAGAATAACATCTTAATCAGTTATGAGCAGAAAACACAGCCGGAGCTGGAAAGATGACTCAGTAGGTAAATGTGTTTGATGTGCAAACATGAAGATCTGAACTTGAGTCCCAATGTCCACATAAAAGCTGACTTGGACACACCCAAGCCTGTAACCCCTGCATTGGGAGCTAGAGAACGTGGGATTCCAGAGGCTCACTGGCAAGGCACTGTAAGACTCTTTCTCAGAAGAATAAGATGGGGAAAAATAAAAATAAGACATTCAAGGTTTTTCCTCCTCTCTGTGTGTGTGTGTATGTGTGTGTGTGTGTGTGTGTGTGTGTTTGTGTGTGTGCATGCAAGTGCGAGAGTCCTGCATGGGTGCATACACCTGCATATGCATGCGTAGATACATACACCATATATGTATGTATATATATATATATATATATATATATATATATATATATATATATGCACATATATAAGAAAAAAAATCTAGTACTTATGATGCATCACAGATGCTATGTTGCTCCTTCAGTCTTCATGACCCCCACATTCCCTCTCATTCACTCTCAGCCTATTTGTCTTTCTTATTGCTTCCTCCCTACCCAAAAACTTCCCCCCTAATGACCATCCTTGCCTGTTCTCTACCCTCTGCTTAAACTTCCTGAATCAGAATGCTCTTCCCTAACTAAGACTTCTGCAGCCAGCCATTGCCTGGTGTCACCCTTCAGCCGGTGTCCCTCCCACTTCTGTATCTAAAAGTGCTTGATTCATCCTGGATTGACTCCCTGCTCCCTCCCGTCATGTCACTGCTGCCACCGCTGCCACCACGAGTGGTGATAGTACACAGATTAGTCTGGAACCAGGGACATCATGTAGTTGCCTGCTTGCATCTACCGGCCTGCAAAATGGCAGGTGCATAATGAATAGTCAAAGGTGTTACTGAATATGTAAATGGACAGGCAAATAGGCAGGAGGAGGGTAAGGAAAACGGAGGGACAGAAGGTTTATTCATTGCCTCTGAATTAGCTATTTTTAGATATTCGACAAGGAATTTAAAAATTAGTATTTGGGGTTAGCATATAAAGTAATGTTCCATCCTGGCATGTTCGCAGCGTATCATACTTTGTTCTGATCCACTTCCCTCCCCCATTCCCTCCTCTCTGTCCCAGCACCCTGACTGATTCCCCTCGTTCCCCAGCTGATCTCCCATTCTACCTTCTAATCACATGAGTTCTATTATCCATTCTTTCCCCTGCCTTCTTTAAAACCTCCTCCTCCACTCTCATGATCCCTATTCTAATATCATTACAAACAAACACACCTACACACTCACACACACTGAAACACGCACACACATATACATACGCACAAACACACATGCACTCACACATGTATACACAATGCACATACATACATATACACACTTGAACATATAAACACGCATACATGCATACAGGCACAAACACACATATACATATGCACAAACACACATGCACTCACACATGTATACACAATGCACATACATACATATACACACTTGAACATATAAACACGCATGCATGCATACAGGCACAAACACCTATACACATGCACACACACACATAGACATATGCCCACATGCACACACAAATATACACATACATATATACATACTCCCACATACATTATTTTAAATCTGGGCTCTGGATATAAGAAAAAACATTGTATATATTTCCTTCCAAATCTGCCTCGTTTTGCCTAATATTGTTACAACTTATTTAAGCGCATTATGTACCAATACAGAGCCAGGCTTTTGCTGACACAGCTCTGGGCTCTCTGGTAGGAACTGCTATAGTTGCTGCCAACCCTCAAGAGTCTTAGGTCAGTAGGATTCGTTCCATTTTACACATGATAAACAACAGAGACACCTGAGGAAGGATGCTGTCAGGCTCCAAGTAGCAACCTCTATGCTACCCGTCTTCTAGCCTTTGGGTACCATGCCTGGAATTGTCCTGCAGAATTTCTCATGATGATAGGAAGACATTAACTACTTCTCTTGCAGAGGCCATGGAGGTCCGGACACGACCATCACTCGGCTACCTTGTAACAAATGTCAAAGGCAAAAGTAATGCAATCAGGAACATGTTTTCCTTGCTATGGTTGCAAAATGCAAATTTAAAAAAAGTAAATAAATTCTAACCCTATTGAAAATGCAGCTTGCTGCCTTGCAACCTATGAAAACACAAATATTCGCAAGATGAAATCAGACACGAGGGGATCCAGTGGATGGCAGAACTCATGTGACTCGGAGACATTTGTTTTTCTGTCAGGTTGGAGGCGGGAGAGTTGCAGAAGTCATTTTCTGTCATTTTTAATAGGAGCCTGTGCACTACCCCAAGGCAGTCTGAAGCTCGGTAGATCACAGCATCAATCGAACCACTCTGAACACCTCCTGTCGCTGCATCATGTCTATTCAGTCAAAGGCTCTAATAACTGGGCTGAGGAGATAGGGCTACGTGGTAAAGTGCTTATTTACCCTATATGTAGAAAAACCTGGGTTTAGATTCCATGTGAAACTGGGGTGGTTGACTACATCACATTTACTATTCCAATGCTTGTAGGGAGTGTGTGTGTGTGTGTGTGTGTGTGTGTGTGTGTGTGTGTGTCTGTCTGTCTGTCTGTCTGTCTGTCTGTCTGTCAGAGTATGGCGATTACCCATAAAGTAAAATTCCATTGGGATGTGTAATTTAATCTGGCTCTAAAGAAACAATCTGAAAGGAGAAGAAAGGAGGCTGGAGAGAAGCTGGGATCTGCATCTCCTCATAGATTTAAAAAAATCTTCCCACGAGCTCCAAGTTTATGGGGGATGATCACAGATACGTTCTATCTTCTACTGTCACAGAGGACACTCTGAAAAAGAGATTAGCATAGCCACTCACTGTTAAGGAAACCGAGGTTTAGAGGAATGATGTGATTTATCCCAAGGTCACACTGCTGTTTAAGCGGCAGAATGTTCAAGACAGATGAGTCCCTTTTCCAATACTTCCTGGTATGTCAAATGGATAGAACACATGTGTAAACCAAGAGCATTGGACATCCAGGAACGAACTTCAAGGTCACCCAAGACTCAGCTTATAGGGGATATAACAGAATGGGTAACATTTTAACCTGAGAGCACACTTCCAAGAAATAACTAGCCACCAAGAAACCAAAACTGCTGATCAGACTGTGGGAGGATCCTGTCTGCTTTTCAGCCACATGGGACCCTTCACATCAGCCATGCTCTTCTCATATACCAGAGAGCTTCTAATCGGATTTATATCTTATCTGACCTATAAAGGCTTTTTTTTCCCACTATTTGTAAGTGAACCATCTCCATGTTCTCCACCTTAGAAGCTGTTAATCTCTTGGTGAAGTTGAAACCATAATCTTCTTACCACATCCCTAGCTCCATTGGGGGTTAAAGGTATTTGAGAAAAAAATTATCACCTTGTCTTTCAAGGGCCCTGATTTCACAGTGGCTGCACCCTGCCCCCAATGCCCTCACGCCTGTACACAGTAGCCACATGGAATTGCTAGGTTGGAAAAGGACAGTGGAATCTCCACCCCTTCCCCCTCACCAGTATCTCAAAGATCTCCGAGTCCTTGCCAAAAACTGTTGGTGAGGCTGCACGTGAACTTTGAGGCAGCTCTCAATGCTTGTAAATTGTATGGTTGGTCTATAGGTCTGACCCCACTATATGCTCAGCTTGACCTTAAGGGTCTGAAGTTCACCAAGTAATATCTAATAGACATTCAATATTGCAAAGGTTCGAGTGTGGAGCCAAACATATTTTGGGCTGAGACTTTTGGAAAAGCTGGAACAGACTCCCCTGAGAGATTTCCAGCAGGGACGGGCTGGAAATCTTGGGCCAAGTTAGATCTCTTCCAAATGGACCAGGGCTAGAACTCAGCTTTGGCTTGAAAGGGCTGGAAGTTGAGGTACAAGGGTGGGGCTCTTTTTAATCTCTAATTTAGCAAAACTTAGTTTTCAGAACCAAGCCCCAAGAGAACCATGCACAGACAGAAAGATTCCTGTGATAGGCTTTGTGGGATTCCTTTTTCGTTGTTTTTGAAAGTGTCCAACCAAATGAATTTGCTTTTTGTAATTTGCATGTCTTTGGTAAGATGGATCTATACAGATGTGATCTGAGAAGATTTACTGTAAATGTGGATCTGGGGGAAAAAAATCTCTACTCTCCGTTGAGGTCAGAGGTAAACTCTCTGGAGGAAACGCGTTGTGCCTAGTGCTTTGCATCCGGGTCCCGGGGAAGTTCACACTAATGCGATTTATATCCAAGCTGTGTTCTGCTGTTTATGGAGACAATGTCATATCCAGAGCTGAGGGCCTCATTGAAAGGAAAGAGGGAGGGGCCCATGAAGACAGAATAGGACCTGAGCAGAACACGGGAAAACTGGATACAGGAGAGCCCGTTGGAATCCCCGCTCAGCCACCCTTACCCTGAGCCCTTCCATTGGCAAGATCTTCCATCGCTGACCTAGCCTGTAAAAGAGGAAATGCGATGCCCGTTTTATTTGTCAGCAGGGACGATAACACGTGTAGAGTAAATACTCAAATCCACAAAATTCCAGGAACTGTAAAAGCAGACTTCTGAGTTTTGTTATCTGCGTCCATTTGAGGGGATATGAAATCTGATCTGTTTAGATAATCCCTTGTCGTTACAGCCTTAGAACACGATGCTTTTTTTTTTTTTTTTTTTAGGACAATGTAATGGATTACAGCAAAAAGCTTACCAAAAATCTCCTCCCCAAGTCCAACTTTGACTCCCCTATTGCCATAAAGAAAAAAGAGCTATTTTAAAATACAGACAGTGGGAGGGGCTGGGAGTGACAACTGCCCTCAACTGGCAATGATCAGAGCTTCCCTCTTCTTATTTGCGACCAATTAATATTCATGCAGTCCCAACCCTGAAGGACTTGCTCCAGTGTTTCATAAAACTGAAGCAATCCATCATCCGAAAGGGCAAAGAGGCCGAATTTCTGAGCACTTTTCCTTAAGCTCCACCAGAGAACGTAAGCTCACGTTACCCTCCTCCCCAGTCTGCCCCTTCTTTATGAAGTGAGACCATTGTGGATAGCTGCGGTCTCGTAATGCGTTTTTGGCTGGCCACGGCAATACCATAGCTTCAGAAACCCTCTGTAGTAGAAGTTGGCCAGGGTTCTATTGTTTGTTTCTGGGCCATGGCCAGTGGGGTTCGGACATCTGCCCATTGTGTTAGTTTCTTGGGCGCCAGTGGGCTGAGGCTCTCTGCTCCACTGGGAGTTAAGGCTTCTCGCCCCTGAAAAGTGGAGTGACTCACCACAAACCCATATCCCCTCTGACTCTAAGATGAAATCTTTTTCTTTTTTCTTTTTTAAAGAGTGAGTTTCTTGTTCTAAGCAAGCTGATTTATAAAAGTATGGAACGCCGATGTTCTTTGCTAGAAAATAGGGGAGTCGCATCACCATATGATCCAACATCGGCTCGCAAAGCTAAAAGGGAGACACGAAGGAGCCGGAAGGGTAAGCGGTGGTGGGTGCACGGGGTTGGAAATGTCACAAGGTAACCTTAGTTCTCATCTTCTGTCTTTTTCTTTTAGCCCTGTGGGCAACTGATGCTGAGTCCTCTGGGATTCTCGATATGCCTATGCTAATCACGTTTGTCACCAGTTAGTGAGGGCATGCTGAGAAAGTTCCTTAGCTGAGGATCAGTTTACAATGAGGGATTCTATATTAGCTTCTAAGTCAGCTGGCAGAAAACTCCAACGCCTAAGAGTGGGCTTCATAGGGGGTTGCTCAGTAAACGTGAGACACAAAATCATTGCCGATGGATGTGTTTACAGACCAGCACACTGCTGACTAGATAACCCATGAGAATGGATCGCTAAAATTACGACACTATCACCGGTTTTATGGAAGGTTGAGAAGAGTCCAGTTGGTGTCCTTGTAAAGGTCTACTTATAGACTCGTTTCCAATAATGCCAATACAGGGAGCCAACCAATCTAAAACCAAGTCTTCCCATCGAACACTACCACCTCCGTGGTGAGCCTGCTTTGCTCCCAATACCCACTGGGGGTAAAAATAAAATAAAATAAAATAAATTTTAAAAAACTTGTAGTTCTCCAAAGGGCTCCAACCTTGCATTTCATGACCAACAATAATCAATAACTTCCAGAAAATAAAAGAAAAAAAAAAAAACAAAGAGCAGGATATTGGGGTCTTCTGGCCCCAGGATCAAATAACAGCTGGAGCCAATTCAAAGCCTTAACTGAAGAAAGAAAGAAAAATGGGTACCCTCCGACTGACCATGTGTCAGCCTTTGCAGGCTGGGCCTCAAACACCTGCAAATCCAGATGCAAATAGGCACTTTTTTTATTATTAAGGTAATTTTCCCAGCAGATCATAAGCAATGCTCTGTCTGTGGCTCACTGGTTGATAATTAATACCGTCCTGGGATGTTTGCTGTTTCCCCCATGTGACCCTTAGAGTAGACAAAGTCAGTGCTCTGATGCTTATACAGTGTCTTTCATAGGACAGCTTTCTTATTCTTCCTAAGCTTCAGGCTTCTCATGTTCCATTAATCAAGGCAGAACAAAGTACGTCCTCATGGAAGCTTCTGAGATCCCCAGGAGATCCTATTTGTTAAGTTAAACTAGAATTAAGTGCGCATTGCTCAGACTGCTGGACTGGGTAGTAGCCATGTGTGTCGGCTTCCTCCATTCTCTTCCTTCTTTCTCAGAGTTATTCTGAGAAGAAAACATATGTGAGTTAATAAATGACACCAAATATACAGTAGGCATTACTCCTGTAAAAGGCAGAGGAGTAAAGGCAGCTGGGTAGCCAGAGCCAGGTAAGGTGAGTTCATGGTTTGAACTTCCAGGTAAGGCCCATTGTGCCTTGCTTCTTCTGAGAGATAATAGACAAGACCTCCTTAGACTCCTCTCGCACTCCACAATTCAAGAGTTCAAATGTCTGCCTGTGAAACTCTCACAGGAGCCCTTCTCTGTCTCTCTGGGGAGACTGAATACGGGCCAGATGTTCTCAAAGATTAGGAAGGCTTTTAAGTCTAGTCTAAAGTAAAAATAAAAAAGAAGAAGAAGAAGAAGAAAAAAGAAAGAAAGAAAGAAAGAAAGAAAAATAGGTTCTGCCCTTTGTCTCAGGCCATTATTCCTTCTCCTACTTTGGAGAACGCAATTTCCCACTCTTCACTCTTGTTAGTTTGCTAAGGATATTTGTAGACCATCAGCCTATATGTCAAGACTTCTGCCTGATTACACCGTATAAATTCAGTACCATTTATAAGATAAAGTAACTACCATGGGAACAGAAGTGGACATAGTTTTAGTTTGGGAGACACATGGGACTCTCTCTCTCTCTCTCTCTCACTCACTATATATATATATATATATATATATATATATATATATATATATATATATATATAAATGTATATGTATATATATGTATATGTATATATATAGTGTGTGTGTGTGTATGTGTGTGTGTGCTTAGTAACTATCCATCTGAATAAGTATCCTCAATCTATAAAGTGGTGTTTCCATTCTAGAAGCAAGAAAGGTAAATGATGTCCCTAGGCAGAAAGTTTCTTGCTGATTTCAAGCTAAGACCTTCTCGCAGCTGCTTCCATGAGATGGTTTGGCTTTTTATTTCCCCATAATATCTACAATGTTTTACCTGCAAGCGCCTCTCAAAGGTTAAACTCCTTTGCATCCTGGGATATCTCCTTGGTGTTACAGTCTCAATATGAAATGTCCAAGTCCACAGCTTACAGTGTTCATCTGTGGAGGCTTTAAAATGAGGAGTCTTGGTAGTAGAAGGGTCATAGACATGGTCTCAATATGGGTTCCTCTCTAGATGGTTTGAAGGATAATGGTCACACAGACTTTTGAATGCTCGGCCTCAAATTGGTGGAACTATTTGGGAAGGTTTAGGATATGTGGCCTTGTTGGAGGAGGTGTATCAACTAGAGGCAGGCTCTGAGGTTGCAAAGAACTCATACCATAGCTAGTATGACTCTCTCTGTCTCCTGCTTGTAAACCATCAGCTGTTATTGCCTCTATGCCCTAAGTCTACCATCATGGACTCCAACCCTCTGAAACCATAATTCCAATGAAAGGCTCTTTTTTATGAGTTGTCTTGGTCATGGTGTTGTGTTATAGCAATGGAAAGGTAACCAAGAGACCATCCCATGATTTCTGCTTCCTGCTCTATATCATGTGAGCATCTACGACTTCACAATACCGCTATCATGGATGGATAAAAAAACATGCAACCATGATGGACTAAAAAATAAAATAAAATCCATCCTATTAGGTGAGCTGATCACCTAAGGCATTTGGCAAATAGAAATTTCTCATCACTTCCAGAAGATGTTGTCCACTCTGGGAAGGGTCTTTTCTTTTTAGTTAATTCTTCTAGAAAATAGCCTTTTGGTTCAATCCAAACCTAATCAAGTTGGTTACAAAGACTAGACATCACAGACAGGAACTTTATTTTACTCATCTATTTGCAGCTCTCAGAGCATTTCTAACATGTTCTGAGTTTAATGGTCCTATTTACCACATTTGTTGGCTTCTCTTACTTTTTGTTAGCTGTGTGATGTGAAAACTAATGGATTCTAATAAAATTAGATTATCAACTTTGTCCAATATTAAAAATACCTATACTGTCCTAGATATGTTAAATTTTTAGGAACTAATTTTTTTAAATGATTTTTGGCAAGCTCAGCGGGAACAATTGTGTAAGTTTGTACAGAAATGCTAAAAAGAAGTCTGGGGGAATCATAGGGCCAAACCAAATACCCAAGGACTTTCTCCTAATTTCCTTAAGGTAGCCTAATCTAATCATGTTAAAAAAATTTTAGACTCCACTACCCTGGAAAAAAATAAGTTAAAAAATACCATCTATAATACCTTATTCAATATCTGACTATCAATGGGGGTGGAAATTTGATTGTAACAAAAATGAAGGTTGTTTTGGAAAACAGAAAACTCACATCCATTACACAGGCCCTTGTGGTTTGAAATTGAGGCCTTGAACCTGAAGTGGTAGTTGTCACCAACTGCACTTAAAAAACAGTTCTTTTAGGAGAATTCTTTAAAAAGTAATCTGAACTCTAAACTAGCCTCCCATCCTCAGAAAATATAGAATTTCACATTTTTGTACTATTTTTTCCTCTAAGAATGAATGTCTAATTCACTCCCCTTCTGACAAAATATGATCAGTATTCACACTGGGCTTGGAAGCCATGGAATGACCAAAACTGCCTCCTCACTACTGCCTCCAAAGTCATACTTATGGGATATGGTGAGAATTGTCCACCATCCATCCAAATACCATCCTTTCCCATAGCCTGATTTGGACTACAACTTAGCTTGCCCTGGGCAATGTCAGATCTATCATTTAAGCCATTTATGGTTGATCTTGGCACCAGGTAATCATAATTTCTACCAATCAAGTTATCACATGCTACAGTAAAAAGAAATGACATTGGAAAGTGTTGGGAACCAAAAATATGGGCTAATACATAGAGTGTATACAGCCATAGCATGAAGAAGGGAGTAAGAGACCTCTCAAGGGTGCATTTTTGTCTCAACATCAGAGAATAGAGACTATTCACCACAAAGTGGAAAGAACTACAGAACAATGGGGTCACCACTTTATTTAGAAGCTTAGCAGCTACAGAAATCTGAGAGTCCAAGTTCCATATGTATAAGAGACACTGAGACACTAATTCTTAACTGGGATATCTTCACCAAACCCCCTCTGGGCTCAGGGTGCTATGTAGAAGAGGAGGCAGAGAGTGTAAAGTCTGGTGAAGATGAAGGACACCAGAGGGATAAAGGTCTTCTCAACACAACAGGGCCAATGCACATTTGAAACCACAGGTACTGTGGTAGTATGTCCAAGGCTTGACAGATGGAGTCCTAACACTAAGCAAGAAAGTGAAGTGAGCCCCCCACAATTACTTAAGAAGGTATTTCAATTTGACAACCATTTCCAAAGAAAAACTTAACAAACCACACACTTAATGACCCATGCCCAACAGTAGATGCCCAACACAATACCAACTCTACTCAATAGTGTTTTCTTTCTTTCTTTCTTTCTTTCTTTCTTTCTTTCTTTCTTTCTCCTCCTCCTCCTCCTCCCCCCTCCTCTTTCTTCTTCTTTTTTGTCTTGTTTCTTTGGGCATGTTTTACCTTATTGACCTGTTGCTTATACATTATAGTTTCTGTTGTGTTTTAATGTGTGTGTGTGTGTGTGTGTATGCATGCATGTGTGTGTTGTTTTTGCTTTGTTTTTTGTTTGTTTCCTTGTTTGTTTGACTTGTTAAATTCTGGTGTTAAATTTTTGTTTTGTTTTGTTTTATTAACCTGTTTGTCTTCTAAAAAGAGAGAGGGGGCATAGAGTTGAATGAATGGCAAGGAGGGGAGACCTGCAAGAAGGTCAGGGATGGAAATCTATGATCAGAACATACTTTATGAAAAAGTTATTTTTAAAAAAGAGAGAATATATATGTTTATATTACCTTAGAGAAGAGACAGGAAGGAAATGCCAGCCTTTTGTAGGCTTGTCTCATGGATCATCAGAGCTTTCTTAGCTAGAAGCACAATTAAAGGCCACAGTGATGAAGCCTAGTATTGAATGTTGTATGTGTATTTGTTCAAACTCTGAAGAAAAACACAATTTAAAGCCTGATTCTAATCACCAATCCTAGCCAGAAAGACTATTTTTTTCACACCCAACCACACCTACCCCTGCCTCCTTCACATCTCCCTCAACATTATCAAAATGAGGAATTTGGACTTAGTTTTTGGTTGTGTTGTTTGCTGGGGTTTCCCCTTATTTGGGATAATTGCAACTCACACAAACAATAACTCTGTGTTGGTTACTGGGACCCCTGATAGGTTCAAAGGAAAAAATCAAAAGGCTTGAAGTGTTACTGGTATTCCTGGAAGCAGTATGCAGGGAACTGGAAAAAAAGGAACATTGCCTGAAGCAGATGGAGAACATCAAGTAGTGCCAAAAAAAAAAAAAAAAAAAAAAAAAACAACTAGGAATAGGTATCACCTAGCTATTTGTCATCTACTCATTCATCTATCTATCCAACTATCCATCATCTAAGTACCTTTGTCTCTATGTGTCCGTGTGTTCACCTGTCTGTTCATCCATCTATTTATTCATCTACACATATGTGTATCTATCATCTGTCTCTACACCTGCTCATTATATATTTGTATATAAATGCTTATCTATCTGTCTATCATTTATATATCTGTAGTTATTTTTACATAGTAAGATGTACTGTGAGGAATTAGCATGCTTTATTATGGAGACTAAGACATACCAAGACCTATACTTCAAAAGCTAGACATGCAGGACAACTATTGTTGTAGTTTAAAGACCCGAAGAAAGAAGATGCCACACATACCAACTGTAAGCTGAAAGTTGAAAACCAAAAGCAAAGAATAGGAGATAATTGTCCCAAGTCACTCATACAGAGATCAAATCTTCCATTCCTCTACCTCCTTTCTGAATTCTGGTCCTCAAAAGACTAGAGAAAGTCTTCTCATATTGATTACGGCCATTCACTGTACTCAAATGCCAGTCTCTTCCAGAATGCATCTAAGAGTAATGCTGACCCAGCTATGGAGTATAACATAGTCCATCTAAGTTGGCACGTAAAATTAACCATTAAATTCATAGCTTAACATGACTGTCCAAAGACAAAATCTTAGCTCTTTGTAAAAATCGCTCTACTTTGTAGCATCCCCACCTATGAGAACTGTAAAAATCAGGACATTTATCTGAGACAACGAGCTTATTCATTGCCTGAAAGCCTGTTAATACAAACACATAATTTTATGCTAAACTCTTATTTATCTTTACCAATTAGTCATGAATTTGCTTGCTTATACATTTGGATGTTTGTATGTGCTGAAGTTGCTTTGAGAATTTGTTGCATCCCATTGTATATGTATGCAAGAACACAATAGACTATTTATGTACTCGTACATTTGGAGGGCAGACGCTAGTGTGAGTCCACAGTTACCATCCTTACCTTTAATTTTTGAGATATGTAGTCTCTCTCCCTCCCCCTTCCTCCTTCTTCCTCTCCCTCTCCCTTCCCCTCCCTCTCCTTCCTTCCCTCTTCCTCCCTCTCCCCCTCCCTCCTTCCCTCTCCCTCCCTCTCCCCCTCCCTCCTTCCCTCTCCCTTCAGCTCCCTCCTTCCCTCTCCCTTCCTCTCCCTCTCCTTCCTTCCCTCTCCCTCCATCTCCCTCCTTCCCTCTCCCTCCCTCTCCGCATCCCTCCCTCCTTCCTTTCCCTCCCTATCCCCTTCCCTTCCTTCCTCTCTTTCTTTCTCTCTCTCCCTCCCTCTCCCTCTCCCCCCCCCACTCTCTCTCTATCTCTCTCTGTCTCTCTTGTGTAGAACTCACAAAGTAGGTTAGGCTGCCAGGCTCTAGGGATCTTTCAGTCTTTATCACCGTTTAGAATTACAAACATTCACCATTGTGCATACTGATGAATGACTTCAGGTCTTTGCAGGGCAAGCATTTTAACAACTAAACCATTTTTCTAACCTCATTAAACAAACTCTACTTATAAATTAGAAAATAGGACTAAGATTGAGAATAATCTAGGAAAAGAAATAAAGCAAATTAGGGTAATAATTTACAAATTATTGTATACAGAATGGAAAATGTGACCAGATTCTCCTGATTCTGGATATATAACCAGCAAGGGAAAGATACAACTGAACTGAAAATTTGAGAAATATTGCAGGGCAGATTAGTTTTCCCTTCATTATGTTAGTTTATGGATGGTTTACCAGAACATTTATTAATATCCACCCTTTCTGAAAAGTGCCCTGCCTTGAACAACTAAATATTCATGCTAAAGCTCACCACAGTGAGTACAATCAGTCAAGTGGCACAGTATACTCAAGGAAAGGTCTATGGAGAGAGGAGGGATAGACAAGAAGAGGGATAGACAAGTTAAAGAAGGTGCAAGAAACATCGAGAACCACTGGGCTAGAAGAACAGAAGTTATGGAATGAATATATTTAAAGAGGATTTTTTAGAAAGGTTTTCCAGCTGTGGTCCAGCTAATCCAGCAATATCTGTCTACCAATAGAAAGTCCAAGCATCCTGTAGCTGTTCAGTCCACAGGCTGGATGGCTCAGCTTGTTTTCAGTATATGACATAAACCTAAAGATTTAGGCTCTAATGTCATTGAAGGAATGGACTTCTTTGTGAGCATGATTGCAAGCAGACAGAGTAAAAGTAGATCTTCCCACCTTAAAAGAACTGGATTAAAGGTGTATCTTTCTACCCCATAAGATACAAATTAAAAGTGAGTCTTCTAGCTTCAAATGATTTAATTAAGAAAAAAATCCCCATTGAGTGTGCCTAGTGGCTTGGGTTTTAGTTGATTTCAGAGGTAATCAAGTTGACCACAAGAATACACACCACAGTGGCTGTGGAAATGAAGAAGCATTATGTATATTAGATGATGACTTTCCAGAGTGACTGCTTTGGTTTCACCCAAAGTCCTATTAGAAGACTATTATCCATACTTATTTATAAATATCTATTAGGAAAGAATAAAAAATACATTCATTCTGTAGGATGAATTTTGGAAGGATCACACTTCGATTTTGAAATTTTAGAGAGGGTAGACAACTTGACCCAAGAAAAAAATTCTCACATCTTCAAAGATTTCTGTATTACCGCTGAGACACAACTTCGTATGGAATGAAGTCAGAGAAGTGAGTAGGTACCTTCAGGGGGACAGGGCTCAATATAAGAGAAAAAGAAAATCCTCTTAAAGCAGCATTTGTTCAAGGGTGAACTGTAGAGCCCCAAAGGAAAGTGGTACCCTGCTCGTGATGAAAGGAGTATGAAGGCATAGACAGTAACTGTGGAGTGCTGCAGGGTTTGAGGACAAAGCTGTCTGAGTTCATGCTAAAACTTGTGCTCCTGAGCTAGACTTTTAAAGGGATTTTTTTTTTTTTTTTTTTTTTTTTTTTTTTTTTTTTTTTTTTTTTTTGCTTTTTAGTCTTATTCAAGACAGAGACAAGGTTTTCTGTTTGTTTTGTTTATTTTTGTAGGGGCGGGGTTTGGGCTGTTTTAGAGCTCACTCTGTAGGCCAGGCTAGGCCCAAATTCAAAAATACTCCTGCCTCTGTCTCTGCCTTCAGAGTGCTGGGATTACAGGCATGCACCACTTCTACCTGGCTGAGTTTTGAGTTTTTGAACATCAATTTCTTCCAAAATGAAAATAACTAGTTATAATTATGCTAGTAAGATTAGATGTGATAATATTTATAAAGCTCTTAGCTCAATGACTAATTCAGAGTATATGTTTATTAAATTCATCAACACTAATAAAAAGTCTACTGGTGATGTTGTCATCCACATATAGTGGTAGCTACTCCAAAATTCTTGTAAATTCGGAGCTCATTTTTGGCAAACATCTGACAGACTTTTCCCTCTTTTTACCTACTTGGAATCTTCCTGAAGTGAAATTATTAACCTGAGTCAGGTTTATACATTTGAAATTTACAAATCCCCTGTAGTATACCTGCAAATGCCCACTGTGCTTTGGTGATGAGACTGTCTGTCTGTCTGTCTAAAGGCCAATGACTGCAAAACCTTGTCCTTATGGGGACAGACTGGAGTAAGCAGAGTCAAAGGTAGGCATGTCTTAACTTCCCTTTGTCTCAATTCAGAAAGAAAAGGTCCCAGATTTCAGACAGCCATGCAAACAAAATAAACAGTCATGCAAATGAGATGTGCCCTGGATGCAGGTCTGTGTATGTTGGCAGGAAAAGCACCCAAACTTACAAGTCTGTGTTCATCCCCCCACATCCTTTTGTCCCTTTCTATCCAAAGGAGTTATTTTTAAAACACAAGTGCCTGGTTCTGATCATCATGTTGGGGCAGAAGGGGAGATGGCTTTGACTTTCTCCAGTAGCTGTTGTACAACCAGTGAGCTTCAAACAGCAGGACTTCATGTTTGGGTATCAGTAACACCAAGGATGTGAGAGAACTGTGCGGTTTGTTGTCTTCCCTTCATGTTCAAACATCTCTAAGAAGGAACAAGTTAAAGTTATCCTTTGTTTGTTAACCAGCTTCTTCTCAAGTTCTTCTAGACTTCAGTACTAGGCCCAGTCAAGTATGGAGCACAAACAGAAATAAGCAACCATGTTTAACCTTTGCCCCAACACCCAGGTGTCAATGGGGCTCTGAGTACTAGGTTAGAAAGATGATGTTCAAATCTGAATGTGTTTCTACATGAAATCTATCCAGTAGAGAGGACCTTCAGACACCCTTTCTCAATTAAACAACAAGCAAGGCTTTGAAAACTCAAGAGGCTCTCACCATCAACAGTAGGGTGGATCCCAATGAGTCGTAGAGTGCTCTGATGCCCTGGAATTGAAGCTGTCAGTTATGGGGCTCTGTGTGATGGTTACAAAGATCTGGGCCAACTCTGGGGGAAGCACAGCGCATTCCTGGCAGATGACAGCTCAGTGCTGATGCTGCACTTTTTGTGTTTTAAAGTTTTTCCTAGGGAAAGGGAAAAAAACAGCATTACTTCTGCAGACTAATAAATGTTTGGCCCATGTCTAAGAAACCAGTTAAAAAAAAAAAAAGAATAGCTTACACTATCTAAACTTTTGATAGAGAATGAAGATTTAGTTACTGTAATAATGTCTGCTTATACAGAATTAACCAACTTGGAAAAATGTTTCCCTGGGCCAATCACCAAATTTTTCTATTTTCATAGACTACTTAGTGATATGGGAGAATAATTATCTACTAAAATGTGTCCCTTGTACACATGCACACACACACACACACACACACACACGTATGTGCATACACACCTACCAAGAAAAAAAATCCTGAAGTTTTCTACTCATGAGGCTATTAATCTTTTATGCTAATCTTCAGTAATCAAACTTCAGAATTATGAAATCTGCTAGTGTTCTCTGAAATTTGTATTCAACACAACTAATCTCAAATTAGCTTGATTTCATCAAGACAGTAGAATTTCACCACAGTCTTACGGAGTGACAGAAACGGAAATCAGTCCTGATCATGGTTTATTTCTTCACTGACATCAAAAGAAAGACTCAGCAAATGTAACAACCCTCCCCAAGGATAACCAATGTCTAGGAAGAAATGGCTGCTGAGAATCAACCACTTTGCCCGGCAGAGACTTTCTTCCCACAAACAAAGACTGGACTGTTGATGCAGCTTGCCTTTCAGTGGCTCACTAGATACCTTCTGAGTTGATGACCCTGCCTTCTTAAAGTCCTTGGCTATCAACTAGAGACAGTAGGAACGGTGAGGAGACACATCATCTCGCACAGTCTGGAAGGAAAGCAATTGTCTGCATCCGTTTAAATGTCCCATGGAGTTTAGCAATCATGACTTTCAAACAGCCCATAACAGAATTGATTTACCTCTATAAATCTTGCACACTCCTAGAAGGACAAAAAAACAACAGACAATGCCTCAGTCATAAAGAGTTGGTATAGGGGTTAGAAAGCTAGCACAGCAGTTAAGAGTCCATACTATTCCTACAGAAGACCCACATCCGGTTCCCAGTACCCACATCAGCCTGTAGCTTTAAGCTTAAGTTACCCAAGGACACCAGCACACACTCACACTCAGATGCACACATATACATATGAAGAAAAGTAAATCGAGAAACCAGGGTTGGGACAAGTCATCCACAAATAAAAAGAATTGTATTTTTAGGAAATGATAAAATGTTTAGGCACCTGGAATCAGTGGGTAGATGTGGTTTAAATGAAGCTTCTCTCAAATCAGAGATATAATCCTCACCAACGAGAGTTAAAACCTCTTCCTTGGTATGCCTGACTGGTATTAGCAAGTTAGCCGGTTTTCTGCATCTCCCTAGAAGCATTATTCATTTCAAAACAAGTGGGGCATACTGGAGGTGCAGGGTGGGGGGAGACAGTGTTTAAAATTTTGCAACTGGTTTCAAGCTTTCTAACCCTTCTCAAACCAACTCTTGAAATTCAGATTATTTCAATTGTATATTAGCTTCTAATGAAATCTAATATTCCTTTAAAAATTCTTATCAGTGTCTTATAAAATTATTACCTTTCAATCTTGCTCGGGGATTAATTGTTCTGTTCTCTTTTGTGAGCTCATTATCATCCAGCCCCTGGTTTCATTGTTTCCTTTCTCTGAGCCCTTTCAGGAGTCTTGTATGAGAATGGGTAGCTGGGTTTTGTCTGGGTTCCCACTACCTGTACAATACACTTAATCTTATTTTTTATTATGCAATATGATAAGGCTTCTTATATTGTCTGTCTTCATTTCTGGATGACTGTATTAGTTTTCCCAAACTCAGAATCCACTTTAAAAATAAATCACCTGTACTTTTTAAGTCCCTACAGAAAGCCAGCATACCCCATCAAAGCAATCTAAGATGCAGGTAGCAAAGAGAAAGGAGACAGACAAGATACTGAAAAGAGATTGATAGAGTGAGGGGAAACATTCTAAAGAGGCCTGACACCCAGACAAGAAATGAGGAAGGAGAACTGGGTAGAAAAACCCTCACGCCCAGAGTGGCTTCCAGAACATCTCTCTCCAGGAAGGAGAGAGCCACTCAGCATAGACACCTGCCTTAGGCAAAGTGACATCCCTGGCCCAGTGCCTTACCAGTGACAACTGGAGGCTGCCCAGAGTACACATGGCCTCTGTGAAGCCCATCAGACCCCAAAGTCACACATGCAGCCTTCTCATACTTCCAATGTTCAAAGCAAGTTTATTACCTTAATATTTAAAAAATGTACTCAAATTTGGTTTTGCATACTGTTATAAACACCCACATATAGTAATATATTTGAATTTTGTATCTTTACTAAATTAGCTGCCCTCAGCAACAACAACACATATCTTTCTATTTCAAGTATACATAGATCGTGGGTTTTTACTCATATCTAGCGTAGGCAGTAAAAATACCTGATTGAAATTACCATTGTCTGCCTTGGCACCATACTTTCCTATAGATTTCACAGATGTCTGATACTCTTAGAGTAAACACAAGTAGATTTTATCAAGCCTTTTAGTACATAGTTCATATTTCCCTATTTTGACATATTTTGCCCATGAGTGACTACACGGCTTATTATGCAGAATCTGAATTTTGCCCACACCCACTCCAAAGTTTGCTCCCACTCTGAAGTATTACTGATACCAGGTCTTAGCAAAGGAGAAAGGGCTTGGTTTTTCTTCTTTTCTACATGATTTAAATGTTCTGTTTGAACATTAAGGGACCATTTCAGATATGGAATGCAGACACAAACAGTGTGCCTTGATATATATTTTTTTAATGTAAGAGCTACATCCACTGTGACTTGTTTTTCAGGCAATTTTACCCAACTATTCCATAGAATTCTCCTTTATCAGTTGGAGCCCGTCCACGTAAAGGTGTGAATTGTTGCTTCTGTGTCCTCCATGATCCAAGCGATCACCCCTTTGCTCGAAGTCTTCCTACACATTTGTGTGCTGGCGTGACCACCACTTATCTGAAAATATGCAGGAAGCAAGCATTCATGTTTGCCAGTGTCGGTCCTTACTGCTTAGATTTTTCTAAGATCAGGTTTCCTAGACATGTAGCTAAACTTAGGAAAGGAAGAATCCTGCTGAAATGTGTCACACCCCCCTCTTTAATTCGCATCCCTTCACAGTCTGCAGCACTCATCTGGGGGGGGCAGGGAGGGCTCCCCGTCATCTGTGTTTTATTAAGTGTCTAATATACTGTAGAAGAATACGGTTCTCTATTTTCTCAACATTTCAGCCCAGTACTAGAATTTAGAGCCAAGGAAATTATAGCTAACCACTTTCTAGTAGGGGAAAAAAAAGTCCCCGGAGCTTCATAACATCCTACACAGAGAAAACAATCTTAGGGTATTTAAGTCCGTATTTAGAAAATTCTCACACTATAAACCAAGTGCAACAGAACTGATCTCTAAACAGGAGGAAGGGTAAACCAGCGTGGCTGGAACTTGAACTTTAAAGTTTCTAACTTGAGACTTAGAACACTGAGCCACCTCCCTACCTCCTCCCCTGGAGGATTTCTTTGTCCCTTTCAGTTTCCTTGGGTAAAGAAAAAAAAAAAACTTGTCTGACTAACCATATGCCAAATAAGGCAAGAATCTTCACTTTCTAAAGAACATTGCAACTTCATTGACTGATAGGCAGGGATGGTAGAAAGTTTGGTCCTCTGAAAATCATGTGGGGTTGTATTTGGTTCTTGGAGCAAAGCCAGTGAGGGTATTGATAGTGTCAGTGGAATTCTTCACTCTGTTTCCTGTTATCCTCTACCCTCAAGTGGATCTTCTCAGTTGTTCCCAAAATATGTGCATGTCAAGATACCTCAAAAAAAATAAATAAAACAAAAACGCTGAACACCTATGGCTTTATTTACAGCATCTCTAACCTACAAGCCAGGTGAAACTGGTATTCTCTGCGGTGAGAATGGAGACCATCATTCATGGTTTATTGTCATCCTTGAAAGTGCATTGAGTGTCTACTACACCCAATCGTTCATGCAAATGTTCGTGATATGGAGGTAAATAGTGGCCTAGTCCATTGAAGACAAGCTATGCAATTCTGGCAAAGGGGGGAGGGGAAGGCATAAGCAGAAGTGGAAGTTTTTGGTTGTGTCATGTGATGCAGCCATGTCATGTCTTGCTGAGGTAAGACCTGTGGAAGTGTGTGTGATGTTTGGAGAGTGTATGTGTAGGTTTCAGCAGTCAGTGGGGGGGAGGGGCTTGCATAGCTAGCTGTGCAACATTTCCATTGGTCTCTCAACTTTTCTAGGCTTCACATTGTTGAGAGAGGCACAGCAGAGAACTCCTGGCATTCCAGCTCATCCTGGTCTCTCCCACTGAATCAGCGCAAGTCAGTGGAGGCCTGGCAGTTTCCGCTGGATTGTACCATGACATAATCTGATCCCAGTTGATTTGTGTTTGGTATCCTGACACTATTGAATTGGGATGCTGGTATCCTGATGGAGATTAGAATCTCCCCAAACATCTACTTCTAACATCCCTTGTCCTATTTCCCCGCTTCTCTTCCCTACCTTTGGACAGTGGGCTAGAGGGGGAATCTAAGCATTAAAAACCCCAATTAACATAGATTTTACAAAATCTAAGCCTACACGGAAGAGAAGTATTATTTCCTCAAGCTACTTGAATTTGCAATCCAAAGTTTCAGACTCCTGAGACTTCCACAGGATGAATGAAGAGAGCATCCATGGGATGTCTCTTAGGAGCATCATCAAATATCTCTTGGGAACATCGTAGGATGCTGTACTGGCTGGTTTTGAATGTCAACTTGACACAAGATGGAGTTATCACAGAGAAAGGAGCCTCCCTTGAGAAAATGCCTCCATGAGATCCAGCTGTAAGGTATTTTCTCAGTTAGTGATGGAATGGCTCATCTCAGTTAAGGATGGGAGGGCCCAATGTGGTTGGTGCCATCTCTGGGATGGTAGTCCTGGGTTCTATAAGAAAGCAAACTGAGCAATCCAGGGGAAGCGAGTCAATAAGTAACATCCCTCCATGGCCTCCGCATCAGCTCCTGCTTCCTGACCTGCTCTAGTCCTGACTTCCTTTGGTGATGAACAGCAATGTTGAAGTGTAGGCTGAATAAAACCTCACTCCCCCAATTTGCTCCTTGATCATGATGGTTTGTGCAGAAATAGAAACCCTGACTAAGACAAAGGCCAAACTGATGCCTTAACAGGACACCAAACAAAAGGATTGCAACATGGCCGTGTTAATTTTTTGCCTAGAGTCACATCACAGCTATGACCTATGTGCTGTCTCCAGCAGACTTGAACATTTCCTTTGAAGAATATCTTCACTGCTTCTGAAGGTCTCAGGAATGTTCAGTCTATGATAATGAATAGGGTTTTTCTTTTCTTGTTCTTTGAGTCCACTGCACTATTTATTTCCCACTTGTCCATGTGGTTTGGTGGGGATCATAGAACAAGAACCTCTGAGGTCATGCCTTTGTGACATAAGTGACATCATGATAACGGCTAATAGAAAATTCATTCACTCAACAAACATGAAAGAAAACTCCAGCACGTGAATGACTTCCTATGTAGCATATATGCACAAGCCATTCTATTGCATGTGGTTCCAAACAGTACAAACCTCTACTCCTGAATGCACCACTCACACTCTGATTATGAATTATATGGTCACCAATATACAAAAAAGGCATCCAGAGGGGACAGGGGCTCCACAAGAAGACCCACAGAGTCAACTAATCTGAAATCTTGGGGGCTCACAGAGACGGAAGAGCATGAATGAATGAAGAGCATGAATGGGCTAGACCTAGCTCCCCACACATATGTAGCAGATGTGCAGCTTGGTCTTCATGTGGGTCCCCCAACAACTGGAACAGGGGCTGTCTCTAAATCTGTTGCCTGCCTGTGGATCCTGTTTGCCTAACTGCTACTTTGTCTGACTTCAATGGGAGAGGATGTGCCCAGTCCTGCAGTGGCTTGATGTGTCAGGGTAGGCTGGTGCCCAGCTGGGGCCTTCCCCTAGTCAGAGGAGAAGAGGAGGGGGAGAGACTGTCTGAGGGGGGACTTGGAGGAGATAGTGGAGACAAGATCAGGATATAAAGTGAATAAATAAATTAAGGGGAAAAGACACATTCAGACTACTGTGAACAAAGAGCAAGCAATGTTCGACTAAGAGGGTCTGGAGCTGTTGTTGAATTTGTTATGACTTATAAGAAGTCACTATTTTATGTTTAACCCACTAACCAAATGATCTCATGTTAATATTCTGGTATGTAAAGTGTTATCAGAAAATTGGAAAATGCCTTATTTATAAATTGGACTCTTATAGAAGTGAACAATTCTGGAACTCTGTAAATGGTTCTGTGAGTTAAATGCTTACTGTAGAAGCGTGAACCCTGAGCTCACATTCCCCAGCACCTACATAAAAGGCTAGGCATGAAGGCACTTGCTGTGATCATGGTACCTGGGAAGCAGAAACAGGCAGATCACAGGGGTTCACTATATTTAAACACTTGGACTCCAATTGGTGGCACTGTTTGGAGATGTTTGGGAGGTGTGGTCTTGTTGTTGGAAGTATGTCACCAGGGGTGGGCTTTGAGAGTGTATAGTTTCACCCTATTCTGTTTTCCTGTTCTTTCCCTCCCTTTCCCTTTCCCCCTCTCTCCCTCTTTCTCCCTCTCCTTCTCCTTTCCTCTCTTTCCCTCCTCCTTCTCCTCTCTCTTACCTCTTCCTCATTCTCTCTTCCTCTTTCTGTCTTTTTTCATTTCTCTTTCTCCCCCTCTGCCATCTCCCTCTCTCTGTGTGTATCTCCCTCTCCCTCTGTCTCTCTCTCTCCCCCCTCTCCCTTGTTCTCTTCTCCTTCTTCTCCATTTCCCTCTCCCCCTCTACCCCTTTTCCCTCTGCCTCATCCTATCTCTCTTCCTCTCCCTGTCTCTCTCCCTCTCTATGTCTCTCCCTTTCCTTCCTCCTCTCCCCTCTCTCTGCTTTGTACCTGGTATTGAAGATGTAAGCTTTGTGCTTTCAGTTTCCTGCTCTTGCCTCCCTGGCAGCTTCTCACTATTCTGCCTCCAGATGTGTTAGGAAAAAGACAAAGAGAATAGAGAGGTATGTTCTATGGAGGTGTGGTGAGGTGTTGGGGTAAGGGGGTGCCTCTGGGGGGCCCATGTTGGACATCCCTTCCCTTTTAGGATATAGTATAAAATAGAGTTTATTCAGGGCATGAGGAGAAGCAGAGTAGAGAAGAAGACAGCCATAGGCATGTAGAGAGGAAGTGAGTAGGGAGAGGAGGGACAAAGGGCAAGAGCAAGAGGGTAAGAGAGTGAGGAGGGGGCAAGAAACCCCTTTATAGTGCCTGTAGGGTGGAGTATACCTGGCTGTTGCCAGGTAACTGTGGGTGCGGGTTTGGAAGAATCCTAACAGGAACCATAAGCCAAAATGAAATCTGCCTTACATTGTGCTTAGTCACAATTTTTTATCACAGCAATAGAAATGAAACCAAAGCAATCATCCTAAAAGGGAGTTTGTGCGGTTGATTGTTAAACCTTTGCTCTCTTATTAAAGGGTGGGACATTGGAAATATTTTAGGACTTCTCACTTTTGGCCATAATTATGGGCAGCTGTTCAGGTTGAGTGTGACACTTACTCTGTTGGTTTGTACATAGGAACACGTGTTCCCCAGCTGGTGGCACTGCTTGGGAACTTGTGACACCTGAAGAAGGTAGAAGAGAATCTAGGATGGGACGGAGGAAGGGTTGCAGAATGGTCTAGCCTCTGCTCCTTTTGTTCAGATGTTAACGAGTCCCTCTGACGATTCCCGTCTCTAAGGATAGACCCCAGACATCATGTCTTCCCCCCAAGAAATGTGGACAATTCAAATTAGATCTTCACTTCACTGTTACTTCATCCCAGCAAGGACATAAGCAACTAATACAGACGTCTGGGGGGAGGCGCATAATACAAAGCAACAGCAATGGTACGTCCTATGGTGTTCAGAAAACGCATAAAGAAAACAACGGTCCCCTTAACCTTGGCCTCGCCAAGTGATTTCTCTAGAATAATGCTAAGCTGTGATCTCTGGCCTAAGCTGCACACCTGAGGGTTACAACCACGCTAACGATTCCTTTCTAGGAGCACCTGCTTCTAGTCGGAAACTTCAGGGCTGTCTGTAACTTTCCTGAGAGTCATAAAGAGTACGCACGGCAGACTGCAGAGCATGCGCTGCAGGGAGGGGAAGAAGCCGGAGACCCAGCTCTCAGAGTGACCGCCTCTTCCACGGGGCCATCCTGCTCCAGAGGCGGCACACTGACCGGGCTCTATGGTGAATGGGGAACCCTGCTCTACGTACTCCCAATATAGGCTTGCAGTCCAGTTCTTTCCAATCGCGATTTCCCTGCGAACCCCACTAAGCTATAATCACAGGAGAGAGAGAGAGAGAGAGAGAGAGAGAGAGAGAGAGAGAGAGAGAGAGAGAGGAACCTTTCTAGACCTCTTAGATCAATAGCTGTATACTCATGAGCTGTAGTGAGAACAGGGGACCCCTGCTACCTTGTCTTAGCGGTCCACAGAGCTCAGGGGTAGCAGCTAATCAAAAGGTCCAAACTCAGTTTAAGGGAGAGCGCTCAGGGGCCCAGTTCACACTCAGAAGCAAGCCTATCACCACCTAAACAAAACAGCAAGAACATCAAATCAAAACTCGAGTTAGCTGCTAGACTGTGAACTCCACGCCTCCTTTCTGTGGTAATCAGAAGGAAAACTGTTAGAAACCAAGCCAGTCCCTACTGACTATAATTTTAGCGATGACCGAGGAAAACTAATGGCGAAGACTGAAAGGACCCCGCTAATATGTCACTCGGCAGGTGGACAGAGGTTATTGCTTTCTATTGGTATCAATGGGATCAGAAACTACTTAAAGGAATAAAAACAACGCTGCCAATCAAGTCCCAAGGAGGGTTCTAGAATGCTTGGGAATACTCTCATCAGGAGCCTTGAGGGATGGTTGGATCTCAGGAACGAGGCAAAAAAAAAAAAAAAAATCACAGACACTGGCGTTCGTTTCTTGCCAAAACCAAGCCAAAACAAAAGCACATCAAAGCAGGACATCGGTGATACCGAGCTATAATACCCTGCAATATTCTATTTTCAAAACAAGACAGAATCAACCCCAGCTCCCTAAGGGGGTCCCGACTTCCCTTCGCTTGGGCTGTGTAGGGAGACCTGGCATTTCCTCCTTAACCGAGGGGGGGGCGGGGACGGGGGGGGGGGGGGCTCGGGCTACACAACAGTCAGGCTGTGAGTAGGAGCTGAGAGTGCTGGTTAATTAAGGCTGGATCTTTTATTCTCCTGCAATTCAGCTTGAATGAGCCCCAGAGCTGGGTCTGTGGTGGGAATATCTCTCTGGGCAGCAGGAGAATCCAGTCTCTTGGGACTGAGTCATCAACATGACAATAGCCCCCAGGATGCACTTGGACTGATGCTGGGGCCAGGGTTAGGGAGGAGGGATGAAAGCCTGTGAGCGGAGGCCCCAAGTGCCCACAGCTGACTGGGGCTATTTCGTGGTGCATGGAATTTCTTCCCCTTTTCTTTCTTTTCTAAGAGATGTTTGCTAATTGGTAGAGCTCAGAAAACAATATACCATTAAGAATCTCTTTCCTTCCTTCCCCCATCTCCTCCCTCCCTTTTAAAATTCCCCTCCTATTCCCCAACAAACTACTTTTGTTCTGGTGTTTGCATGAAGTCTTTTTCTTTTTTTCTTTTTCCCCCCGAGAAACTTACAAACAGAAAGTAAATAAAGGAGTGTGACAGTGGATTTTTCTAAGGGCGTTCGAAACTTATATTTCCTTTTAAGAATCTTGGCCACACTCCCGCTACATCTCATTCATGGGGTCGCCTTGCACGTGATACGCTGATGGGTAACATTTTGGAGGAGTGGATCCTGGACATTAGTCTAATCTGGTAATTTTTTCCCCTTCCTCTTTTATTTTTTTAAATTGCAAGAACCCAATTAAAGTGAGAGCAATTGAATCATTTCAGTTGGCAGGGGACTGATCAAACTGGAGACCCCCGTGAGGAAAGGCTGACTGAGTCCCAGGACAAATGGATGCTAGCAGGCTTTGCCAGCAACCCAGACAGTGATGGGGGGAAACCTTGTCCTCTCCTACCCTGCCTATGTCCCGATTCATTCATCTGCCCAAGGATAGGAAAGAACAGAGTGACTTTGAGGTGGATCATGTTTTTGATTGTTCTATAAAAGCACAAGATTCTAGTGCTCTACCTTAGGTTTAAAATGTAACACTTCAGAGGAGCTGTTCCCAACCTTCCTAATGCTACAACCCTTTAATACAGTTCCTGGTGCTATGGTGACCCACCCTCCCCCACCCTACCACACCCTTCCCCACCCCATCCCCGGGAAAATTTTTTTTGCTATTTCATAACTAGAACTTTGCTACTGTTATGATTTATAATAACATCTGACTGCAGAATATCTGAAATGTGATTCTCCCCCCCAAAAAAGGGGCCACAACCCACAGGTTGAGAATCATTGCTCTAGAAAAAGGATTCTGAATGATTTTCCTCAGTGAAACAGGTGTTGAACCATAGCTTCCAACACACAGGCTGTCGCTGGTTCATACACATTGCATCCTGGGAGTCTCTGGAGGGGCACACACACAGGACCTGGAGGAGAAGGAGGAGGAGGAATAGAAGGAGGAGGAGAAAAAGGAAGAGATGGAGGAGGAGGAGAAGGACAAGGAGGAGGAAGAGAAGGAGAAGGAGGAGAATAAGGAAGAGGAGGAAAGGAAGGAGGAGGAGGAGAAGGAGGAGGAAGGGAAGGAGGAGGAGGAGGAGGAGGAGGAGGAGAAGGAGGAGGAGGAGAAGGCAACCCTGAGTGCTGACCCACTCTCCTCCATAGCTCCAGGATTCCCTCCGTCTGCTTGTTCAGAACCACTGGACAGACTTGCAAAAGGCTGGAAACATTTCAGGTGAGTCCCTGAAAGAGGTTCTGGGGGTTGCTCTGACCATATATCTAAAACACCACTCTTCATCCCCAAGGCTTTCACTTTGTAGATTGGCCGTTGATTCTTGCCAACTCCAGAGCTTCCTCCTACCACACTCTGTATAGCCGAGCACAGTGCCTTTAAATGTTATTGAACAAAAAGACCGAACAGCACAGGGGAGTGCCAAAGTGGTACCTTCCCCATGTACCTAGCTTGCTCTCTCTCACCCCCCTCTCTCTTCCCCCCCCCCCCACCGAAGTTCATGGCTTCTTGTTTTCAGTGATTCTTCCATATATAATTCTATATACATGAATCCAGTCTGTTGGGTTCATACAGTGTTACTCATTCATACTCCTATGATTTGGAGGCTGACCCCTGGGTGTTGAATAACCAATTGGAAGAACATACTCTTCTCTAGGGAACTCTTCTCCTGTTCTTTGCATTCCTTAGTTGCCTACAGTTCTTCTTTGTCTAAGGTTGAAACCCCATGAGATTTCCCCTGCTCCATGTTCCTGTGTCTATTGCTGCCAGCCTTGTTCAGGCCATGTTAGGTAGCCATGTCAATGAAACTTTGCGAATGTAGGTTCTCTGACATAGTCTCATTTAAAACCAAAACAAACAAAACAAACAAACAAACAAAAAACCTTCCTGTGCCTCTGCCCCCTCTTCTGCAATGATCCTTGAGTCCGAGGTGAGAAATTTGTGTGGTGGATGTTTCAGTTGGGGCTAGGCCACGGCAACGCACATCTCTCGTTCTCTGCATATAAAAAGCTACGGTTTTCTGTAATGGCTTCTATTTGTTGTAAAGGGAAGTTTCTTGCAAAGGGTGAAAACTACACTTTCATGGGGAGTTAAAGATAAACAGCTGGAGTGCGGTGAGCTATAGTATGCTGATTTATAGTAAAGCAGTGGGCGTAGGTTCTCCAAGATCCACAACTTCTCAAGATTTGGGGAGTAATTCAGTTTTCTAGTATCAGGCATGATTTCCTTCTCGATGAGATAGCCTGAAGTCCGATTAGAGAGGGCTGTTGGCTACTGTCGAATTGTGTGCCGTGCGGGGCTTTGTTGTAGTTCATGGGCTACATGGGGGGTGGGGCTATCAGCTGCTCCCCTTCCTTGGAAGCTTGCACAGTGCCTTCAGGGGGTCACGTTTTTATGATCAGTTCAGGGTAAGAAAGAGGCTGTTCATGGAGGTGAAACGGGGGACTGGAGAGATGATTCGTGGATTAAGGGCAATCGCTGCTCTTCGAGAGGTCGGTCCCGAGTTTAGTTTCTAGCACCCAGGTTAGGGAAATCACGGAAGTCTTAAACTTGAACTCCAGGGGATCCAATATTCCTCCGATCTCTGTGGAAACTGTATTTATGTGCACACAGGTGCATCATTTGCACACAACCAAACATAAACCAACATGTCTTTATTGTTAATGTTCATGCGGACAAACAACGATAAAATCCAGGAACACTCCTGGGCATGCTCAGTGCAGGATCATGCAAGGGTGGGCAGAATACACTGGGCGCATGCTCACGTTAATGTTATAATGAGTCATTGGCTCTTGGCTGCCTAACAACAAATCAGCGCAGCTCGGTGGTTCTCTGCTGCTTAATGGCCTCCACCTAAGACAACTGCCACACAGGTAACCGCATTTATACCTTCAGGCCGGCGCAGGATCTGAAAGACATAAATAGTCTCTTAAGGGATCTGAGTGTATCCTTGAACTCACACTAGGTGCCACGCTATCAAAGTAAGCTACTTGAGGGTCCTGTGAAGATCGCATCTTGTTTCCTCTAAGACCACTTTCATATTTTAGGGTCCGGACCAGGGGGAAGTGGTCCTTAAGAAGTACGGGAGCCCAATCAAATCCTTCATGTTCGAGTACATTCATGTAGTCACAGTCCTAGGTAACAAAGCTTGTTGAAAGGGAGAAGGCTGAGTTCAATACTCAAGCAGTGGGGAATGGAAGATAGACACTTCCTTTTGTGGTGTGTGTGTGTGTGTGTGTGTGTGTGTGTGTGTGTGTGTGTGTGTGCAGTTTATAGACACATGTATCTTAGTTAGAATTTTACTGCTGTGAACAGACACCATGACCAAGGCTATACCAGTTCAGAGGTTCAATCCATTATCATCCAGGTGGGAGCATGGCAGCCTCCAGGCAGGCATGGTGCAGGAGCTGAGAGTTCTACATCCTCATCTGAAGACTGCTAGTGGAAGACTGACTTCCAGGCAGCTAGGACTAAGGCATTAAAGACCACACCCACAGTGGCACACCTACTCCAACAAGGCCACACCCCCTAATAGTGCCACGTCCTGGGCCAAGCATATACAAACCACCACAGCAAGTATACTGGTACATGTGCCTATGAGCCAGATCAAGAAGGACATGCCAAGTTTCCATTCTATCCTTCTCTGCCTATTCCCAAGGCAAGGTCTCTTTCATTGAACTTTGAACTAGTCTGGCAGCCACTAAGTTCCATTGATACACCCATATCTACCAACAGCAGCTCTGGGGTTATGGATACACAGAGTCATGTCCAGCTTTCTATGGGCACAGCAAGTGTCATTACATACCAAGCCCTCTCCCCAGCCATGTAGAGTCATTGTAACCCCATCTATTGCTGCATGTTGTCAGTCACCTCTTCCTTTGAATACAGGCTATGACATGTCAAGATGCACCTTTCAAATTCCTGGTAATTATGAAACGGGGTGTAGCTCAGTTAGCACAGTGCTTACCTGGTATACATGATGCTCTGGGTTCAATTCCAGCACTGAAAAACAAAACCATCTTTTTATGATAATAATATATAACTGATTCGAATTCTTCATCTTTGTACTTTCTGAGACTTAACAGAAAACCAGAGTTCCCAGTCCCTGTCAAACCTACAAACCTTTTCATAAAGTGTAGCATTTGGGGTTGCAGAAAAACTATGCCATGGCCTTCATCAGATAACCTGGTGTGGGGTTATTTCGGGTAAATCAAGAGTCTGACTTTGCTGTTTCATTCCTCTCCCAGAAAGACAGAATGCCAGCCCTGCCCCCCTTCAGCAAAGATCCTGCTCCAACATCCAGATGAAAAGCCTCTTTGAACACCATAGGGAGCCATTTTCTTATCATTATCATAAAAGCTTAGAGAAGAATACCTCTTGCTTGATATTTTTCTCAGGCCCAAGTCAGAGGCTAAGTCATGAGACACAAAACCAGCATCCGCTTACAGGTGCCAGATCTGTTCTCCAATTTCATCCTGGCAAGGATGTCTGGCATGCGTGCGCACATGCGCATGCACGAGAATACTCTCTCTCTCTCTCTCTCTCTCTCTCTCTCTCTCTCTCTCTCTCTCTCACACACACACACACACACACACACACACACACACACACACACACATCTGAACAGCCATAGTTGTCTTTGAAAAATGTAAACGAGCTTGCCCCTGTCATTTAGACCCTAAGCAGCTGGGAACACAATATGGTGAAATGTAGACCCCGTGTACCCTCCCCCTGAAGCAGCCAAAGGCATCTTTGTCCAGTCCAGGTGTTAGCGACATCCTTTTCACATCCTGTCTTGAATTATTCAGACTCATTCATTCTGCATCCCACATAGACGAACAATTAAACCCTTAACTTTCCCTTCAAGCGAACAGCAAAGCCTCTGGGGACAGTCGGGGACAGTTGTGTGGTGCTCTTTAGCCTGAGAGCCTCCTGGTAAAAAATAATAATAATAATAATGCAAAAGGAAATGATTTGCAAAGAAACTGCACTGGTCCTGGGGGTGAGGGTGGGGGATTCTGTTCAGAAAGTGAGGTACTCCTCTATACTAACAGCAACCATGGCACCTCGTGGTGCTGTCTCTGATGCTGAGGAAATCATGAACCATAAAGATGCTATTAGCTCAAATTCTGCACAGAGTCCCAAAGGAGTTCCAAAATTGCAGTCACGGCCTCTTGACAGATGACCTCTTAGTTTTTAGTAAATTTTCCAATGACGTATGCTCATGAAGAACACGAGTTTAGATCTATTGAGTGGGAAGCTATTGATAAATCAATATCCCAAATGGTTTCAAAAAAAGCCTGAAGGCAGCAGCCTAACCCTTGTCTCTTCTGGAGACCCAACAATGAGATAAGCCTAAACACCCTTCCCGTAAAATCATGGACCAAAAATTCTGTCCTTGAAATATTGATTCCTGCCCTTGAATCTTGGATAGGTGGAAGAAGGAGGAGGAGGAGGAGGAGGAGAAGGAGGAGGAGGAGGAGGAGGAGGCTGGTAAGAAAAGCACCATTGCTGCACAGTGCGGTGGGAGAAGAGAGACTAGTATTGAAGTAATTCCAGAGACCCAAAGACTGATTTTGAGGAAAACGGTAGCAAAGAAACACCGAAAGCCCTCAGTCTATCTAGTTTCATTCAACCAAACGAGCATGCTGGGAGCACCTGCCTGGTAGGAACTGAAAGGGGTGGGTGCTGTGTAAATGACCTGTCGCACAGCCCCTCCTGGCCCTCCCATCCTTCCCTATTGGAGCTCTGGGCCAGGGTTGGCAACTCTAAGCACCTGTTATCTCTCCTTTCGTAAACAATCTCCCTTCCTGTAACTATTCAGATCTCTCTCTCTGTGTGTAATGCATTGAAAGAAGTCACAAGAACCTGGGAATTCCATGGTCTAGAAACACCCCACCCGACCTATATTCCCACCCCTCTCTCTCACACACACATGCACACACACACACACACACACACACACACACACACACACACACACACCTGCCATCTGTATTTTTAGTTTCTCAGAACATCTCTGGGTGAGGTAAACAATAAAATTATAGGCAAATTATGTGAGTATAGACCTTTGTTTCTTGCTCGTGGATCTTCTTTTCTAACCCTTTGTACCTAGAACTTAGTGATTAAAAAAACAGCTCCAACCAGCTTTACACACCAACTATGTAAGTTATCAATCAGCCCCTGTTTACCCTGAGAACTGACAGGGGCCATTTGGTCTCAGCTCTCTGGGTCTTTGTAAAGACAACAGTGGCTACCAAGAAATTCTAGGTAGGAGAGTTTTAGTAATATCGCCAAGGCTGATAAATTAGTTGAAACCATGTCAAGCCCCACCCTGACTCTACCTACCAAAAGTTGCTGACATTAGCAAACACCTTCCAACGGGCCTAGAGGAGTTGGTCTGGGGACTTGAAGGAGTACTCTCTTCTTTGTCCCTTGACAGAACCTGTCCACCAGATGCTATGAAAGCTACATGCTTACAATAGGCCATGAGCAGACACAAATATCCTTTCAGTTGATCCCAAGTACCCAGAAATAATTGGATTAGTCATTCTCACATAGACAGTTTTAACACCCCCCAATATATTCATATATTCCCACATACATATACACACACCCTTAATACATATACATATACCCTCCACATCCACATATAAATATACTCATCATACACACACACACACACACACACACACACACACACACCCTTTATGCAAATACACCATAACATATATAGCCCCACAAAACCCCCCACACACATACCCTCTATACAACACACCATACACACACATATATAGCCCTACACACACACACACACACACACACACACACACATTTTGTTGGCCTTAAAAAAAAAAGACTGCTTTAGACGTAAGGAATAATATCAATGGTGTCAAAAAATAGCTCACAGCACACGGGAAGACCTCCATGACACTGATTAACCCAAATGTCTAAAATGCTTAGTCCAGAAATGTATCTCAAAATACCCTTTAGACACTAGCCCTGGGTCAGCAGCCTGATGAGGACTGTAACCTTTGCTGGACTCTTTGCCTTCTACTTGCAAGTTGTTAAGTGATCTTCAGCTCCTGCAGGCCTCCCACGCCATGAATCGCCATCCCTTCCTGGTACCCCTTAAGCCGATTGGCAAACTAGTCATTTGCAAACTGGTAATTTAGCAAAATCCAGACATTCCTGTGACGGACATACTTGGTGTATACACATCTGGAATTTGGTTGGTCTGATACCTCCCCAGCTGACTGCCCCTTCGGGGAGGGCCTGTGATTAAAATTATACTGGTCCAGTCATTCAGAGTTTGGGTAACACATATAGGAAGGACATCAGAACCTATGCTGGGGCCTGAAGAAAAGTACCAGTGTTTAAGAGGGACTGCTGCTCTTGAAGAGGACCTAAGTTTGGTTCTTGGTACCCTTGGTGGGTGTCCCACATATACTTGTAACCTCAGCTCCATGGGAATCTGACACCTTCTTCTGGCCTCTGAGGGCCACTGCAGTCACAAGCACATTCTCACATATATGCATGATTTTAAAATAACCAAAATAGGGGCCAAAGAGATGATTCAGTGGTTAAAAGCACTGGCTGCTCTTGCGAAGGACATGGGTTCAACTAACTCCCAGCACCCACAGGGCTGCTCACAATTTTATATAATTTCATCTAAGGGATTTGATGTCATTTTCTGGCCTCTGAAGATATACCAAGCACACAAACATACCTGCAGGCAAAACCCTCATACATATAAATTTTAAATTAATATTAAATAGAATAAAAATATTTTATTCAAAATTGAGAGTCTTTTGGAGACAGCACAGTGTCTAGCCTGGAACTCAATAAACCGGGCTAGCCTGAAATTCACATGGATGTGCCTGCCTTTGCCTCCTAAGTTCTGATTAAAGTTATGTATTCCTGGAAGATCTTTTAAACATAAATGGCCCACATCTCCCAGGAATCCCTCAAATGTGTTTTGAATGCAAGAGAATAAAAGCAGACCCAAACTCACATAACTCCAGTGTCTTTCTTTTGGCTGCATTGCTACTTAGAGGAAAATCACTTTGCTGATGGGCACAGAGAAGAGCTGCTGGGGTATCTCTTTAGACACACGTGGGGCTCAAAAAATCCTTTGGACTTATTTACACCTGGAATGGAATATTGTGTTACCCTTTGTTTATACTTCCAATACTGTTAAAGTTTTTTCTCTTATAATTATGAGCTACTGTCAATTTCCAGAATAAATTATTTACAGACAAATGAATATTCCTGCATCATTTTATCAAAACAAAAAAAGCCTTATTCAACAGTTATATCAACAGCCTTTCTCTTTAGTTCTTTATCCATGTTGCTACATGCATAGTCTGTGTACCCTGTGCATAACACAGATGTCAACAAATGTTATTAGCAGCGAGAGGACACAGGAATCAGAGCTGGGTTTGCAAACTGTGTAGTAGCAAGTGCAGAGGAGGAGGGACGGTACTGTCTTTACTCAGGGTGGGTGGGAATAGTACCTAAGGTTACCATATTAGTTACCCGGATCAAAGCAGAACACTAATGAAAAGATGGTATTTTTGATTTAGTGGGACAACAGTGTATAACCACAATGGGGCATGTGGTCACCCCCATTCTAGGTGGACAGTCCCCAAGGTATCTGGGTGACGGGAGTTCACTGTAGTGTAAATCTCCCACCCACAAATAGGTGCTTGGCTGATACAGAGGTGTAGGGACAAAAATCAGGATATGCTTTCAAACATACCTCATGCCTGGCATTTGTCTTGGACCTGTTTAAATGCACAAGGAGAGAGCACACACAATCGAGGCCAAAAACAAAAAGTGCTCCTGACTTCAGCCGTCTGCCTTCTCCTTACCTGCATTCATCTTAAAGGACCTCCTTTGCCTCTGATGGAGTGAAAGGAAAGGGGGGTGGATAAATGGATGGCTGGAAAAGAAAAAGGAGTCTTTATATAAGCTTTATAAGAGCTCAAATAACTTGGATGATATTCAAACAGAGCCGTGCAGAACTAAAAGTTCAAAGACAGAGTCGGTGCCCCAAACAGGAGTTCTCCACCACAGACACAGGCTAGCTCTGAGGTGTACTAGCCTGTGTGGCCTTAAATATCATCTCTTGCATCCATAGAATTGCTCAAAGCCGGGCTCTGCCTTTGCTCCAGCTCTGGGGCCTTGGACATGAGCATATATACCCAGGACTTGTGGATTGTGTGTTATTTATGAAGGATTCCAAGTAACAGACCAGTACCTGGCTGGGCAGAGGTGTATAATTTATAAATCGATTACATGAATAATGGAACAATGTTTATAATACTAATAACAACCCAAAAGGTCTTGACCTTTATGACACATACCTAATAGATTTTTCAGAGGAAGAAATAGGTCAAAAATGTGAAAACATCTTATATCCGTGCCCAATATGTACAAAATTAGGTCCTTTCCAATATTGTCCTTATTGGGGCGGTGGGGGAGAAAGCTGGGGAGACTCTTGTATCTCTCTGTCTTGGAAATTATCTGAATTCCTGAGAGAGTGTTTAGTTTTGCTTTTCTCACTGAAAATGGCCAGATTCATGTCCAAGGAATCAATTTCACATAGAAGCAGTAGCGAGACTAAATAACTCTTTGAACTAAAACCCTTATTAGAGACTTGAGGATTTCTTTGTCATTCCCGGATAGACCCAAACCATGAGCTGGATGCTGAAGGGCACTGTTAAAACGTCTACGCTGAGGGGATGGAAGACTTGCTCTCAGGCAAAGACCGGACCCTACAGAGCTATAGAACATGAGTGATTTAAAATAGTGCCGTGACCTTGGAGTCTTGGTGGACTCTTTGCTCAAAAGGAACATTTCAATATGTGTGAAAATAGCTGTAGTCAGAGAGGGTGTCTGTTGACCGTGACTGGAAGCACTCAGAGCAACAGGAACACAGTCTCCTTTTTGGTGTATGTTCTGGGTTGGGAAAAATCAAACATTTAGCTTGCACTTTTGCATGACGTACCATCCTACATACACCTCTCAACACATGTCCATTAGCCATAAATGGTCCCAAATGTGAGCCATTATGAAGTGATAACAGCAAAGCTATTAAAACACTGACAGGTTCTGGAAATATCAGCTACTCCAACCCCAAGATCTACTCCACTCCCACTGGCTTCATAGCATCTTGAATGGCTTAGCTTCTGTATTTGCTAGTAGGTTGAGACTTACATATCAAAGAGTAGAGTTGGTATGTAAGGAAAAACAAGACACAGAGCACTTGAAAAAAAGAGATAGGAGGATCATTGATGGCTTGTAATGAGTTTGAGACTCGCCCGTGCTATGAAATAATGCTAATAACAACCCAAAAGGTCTTTGACTGTGTGCCTATGTACCTTCTCTCTCTCTCTCTCTCTCTCTCTCTCTCTCTCTCTCTCTCTCTCTCTCTCTCTCTCTCTCTCTCTCTCTCTCTGTCTGTCTCTCTGTGTGTGTGCGTGCATGTACATGTGTATGTGTGTGTGTGTGAATGCAAGTGCCCACAAAGGCCAGAAGCATCGTTGGATTCTGATATCCCTGAAACAGGAGAGGCAAATGGTTATGAGCCACTGGAAGGGGATCCTGTAAAACAAATACTGGTCCTCTGTATAGGAACAATATGTGCTTTTAAGCATCAAGCCATCTCTCCAGCCTCAACTTTCTCTTTCTTAGAGAAACATATACATTTTTATTACCCAAGGAAAATTATAACAAGCAGAAAGAATCATAAATCATTAAGGGGTTACTTATCATATGTATTACAACACATTTTGCCAAAGTAAGGCTCTGGACACAGTATCCTATACAGTCATTTGAGTCAACCATGGACAATATACACAGTCGTGGTCTATAGAATTGTCATGGAGACAATTATTCCCATTGCCTAGGGACACTGCAGCATTTTGTAATGTAGTAAGTATTCACACAGCCTCCATAACAGTTTGTGTACAAATCTATCTACAGCGCTGGCAGGCATATGCAAGTATAGAACACAAAACCATAAATAATACATAGTGATTATGATCAATGTGTGCTACTGACATGCATGTTCATGATAATGTTTATCCTTATTTCAGAGGCTGCATGCCACTCTAAAGCCATCTGCCTGCAAGCTCACACGCATAAGCAAAACACTCCTACTGCCCTGCTCATTGTTGCGGTATTTCTCGGTTGCATCAGAGGGCTGTGCCCAGGGACTGACGTATAACATCAAGGTATATACTGCTTTTCTGCCACACCTCTTTATGTTGGAGTGGACACTAAAGGTGTGGTCCAAGGATGGGTCAATATCTCTGTGATGCTCTGTCATAGATCTCTTTAATTAAGTACCCCAGGACAGTATGGCTGGGTCATTTGCTAGTTCTGGAATCAGGGGTGGATCCTTGTGGCTGCTCTTGTTGTTTGTTTTGTTGGAACTTCTCATGATAGTTTAAATGAGAATGTCCCCCATAAGCTACTATGTTTCAATGCCAGTTGGTGGCACTATTTGGGGATGTTTCAGGGGTATGGGATTGCTTGAAGAAATATGTCACTGAAGGTGGGCTTTCAGGTTTCAAAGCTTCCTGCTGTTTCTCAGCCTTAGTCTTTTGGCTCAAGACATGATCTCTCCTCCTGCTGCTTCAGCTGCCAGGTATACCTCCCTGTGTCACACTGATGGACTCGCTTAACATTCTGAAACCATAAGCTCAAATAAACCCTTTCTTCTGCATTCATTGCTTTGTCATGGTGCTTTATCACAGTAGCAGAAAAGTAGCAAATACCCACCCCGACTGAATATGCACAGCAACTAGACTAATTACCACTCCAGTTACTCCTAGGAGCAATATATAAGGATTTCCTACATCCTCCCTAGCATCTACTGCATTTTGTCTTCTTAATCACAGTCCTTCTGATTGGGAAAATTTAGATTCTCAAGGTTGTTTTTATTTGCATCTCTCTGATGACTGGAGACATTGAACACTTCTTTCTTTCTTTCTTTCTTTTTCATTTTCTAACGAGATGTATTTTAGCATTGTTGGAGTCATTGAATCTGAGTGAGTCCCATGAGACTGGGAAATGAGGTGACAATCTCTCTGTGAGGCTGCACTTCTATTTGCTGTGTCAGCAGAAAGCTAGATAACCAGTCACCACCAGCCAACTGTTGGGCAACAAACTTGGGAGTGGACCATCTGAGACTTAACTTGACTGGCCTTCAAGCCAACAGTAGACTTTTGAGAAAGCCCAGCCATGATGAGCTGGACTGGCCCAACCCACTGACCTGTCCAGTTAACCTGCGCATAATGACTGGGGTCATAAGCAACTTAGGGTTTTGTTACAAAATAGTAGCTGATTTATACAGAAAGTGTTAGAGCAGAGATTTGAACCCAGGTCCAAGATGGCTTCCTCTGTTTGCATAACTATTATAGATCATAAGTTGCCTTTTCCCTGTGTCTCCTCCCCTAGCATGTTTAACCGTCTCTGATGTTCACTTGATCTCACTGGAGATCAAGTTTGGATCATTTATATTTAAATTTTCTGAATTCAACAAAACTCTATATTATTATTATCATTATTATTATTAATATTATTATTATTATTATTGTTATTTTGCTTTTTGTTCCTCTGTTAAAATTTTAGATTTTAGTTTTGGTTTATGTATATGACTTTTTTGCCTACATATCTGCACCACTTCCATGCCAGGGGCCCACGGAGCACAGAAGAAGGCATAGGACCAAATGGGGCAGGAGCTGCAAATGGTTGTGAGCCAACGTATGGGTGCAGCCTTCGTTACTTTGTTTTGGAACTATTTGTTAATACAGTTAAATTGCTAGGATGGGGGTAGTTTCTACACTTTGATTAAAATTGGAATGAACAGGACATTCTATTTTAAGGCTAGGGAAATATCTTAGTGGTTAAGAATACATACTGCTCTTGCAGAAGCCATGAATTCAGTTTCTGGCAACCACACTGGGCAGCTCACAACAGTTCTGTGACTCCAGCTGCAGAGATTGGAGTGTCCTCTTCTGACCTCCACAAGCACAGCACTCTTGTTCTCTCTCTCTCTCTCTCTCTCTCTCTCTCTCTCTCTCTCTCTCTCTCTCTCTCTCTCTCTCTAACACACACACACACACACACACAATTACAAATTAAATTAAGTTATACCACTTTTATCAAGTGTTACAGTGGGAAATCACAGCTTTGAAAAAGAGTATCATAATCCCAACCTGGGGGATTGGGTCCTTCTCCAAGCAGCAAATACAAAAGTGTACAAGACCCTCATGTGTAATGGCATAGTGCTTGTTTACATGTAAGCTAAACACATCCTCTAGCACATTTTAAGTGGCTTTAGATGGTTTACAATAGCTATAAACTGTGCACACTGTGTATATTGTTATGCTATATTGTTAGGGAAGAATAAGGAGAGAAACGGACAAACTCAGTGCCCACCCTTACCCCCATGCCTACTCAGCACCCCAGCATCACCAAACACTTTCCATTTATGGTTGCCTGAATCCTAACTATGGAATTTACAGATACGAAGGGTTCTGCCACTATTCCACCAATGTCACAGGTGAGACAAACCAACCAACCAAAGAAGCCAGACTGAGCTAAGGCTAAGGGATCCATCTGGGATGGAGCATTGTAGCGGACAACCCACCAGCAAGCCTAGCCTCGCCTTACCACCAGACCATTATATCTAGACTCTGACCGAATTACTTAACCCAGTTCTCAAGCATAAGAAGCCATTTCTTATGCTGGCTTTACACTTAAAATGATGTTCCAGTGCATCCTGAGTTTCCAACAATTCTGAATTAAGCAAGTGTCTTCCTTGTCGGGGGAGCAAAGATGCTGTCAGACTCTGAAAGAGTGTGAGCTTCGTAAGATCCTTGAGGAGGCTGTCTGAAAATTAAATCCCGGTAGGTACACACACAAAGCACATGTTCGGAATATGCAACTGGAGCTGGGGCCTAAAGTTTTTAGAATATTGTCATTAGGATGGCAAGGTAGTTTGGGAAATGAAAGTGCTTCCCACACAAGCATGATAAATTGAGTCACTAAAACCTACATTTAAAAAGCTGGCTGCGGCGGCTGGAGAGATGACAATGAAGAGCAATGGCTGCCCTTGCAGAGGACCCAGGTTTGCTTCCCAGCACCTACAGAGAGGGTCACAACCAGCTGCAACTCCAGTTCCAGGGGCCAAAGTCCTTCTGCCCTCCATGGCACTGGGTGTGTAGATGTGCGCAGTGTATGAACATGCATTCAGCCAAAACCAATTGTGTGTGTATATATATAGATAGATGATAGATAGATAGATAGATAGATAGATAGATTGATAGATAGATAGATAGATAGATGATAGATAGATAGATGATAGATAGATGATAGATGATAGATAGATAGATAGATGATAGATAGATAGATAGATGATAGATAGATAGATAGATAGATAGATAGATAGATAGATAGATAGATAGATAAACAAGTCTTAAAACAACAGCAAATCAGCAGTAACTCCCATCTGGAGACCAGAGAGTCCGCCAGAAGCTTGTGGCCCATTCAACCCCTAGTTCACGCCAAAGCAATAGGAGCAAGAGAGACTCTTCCTCAACATGGAGAAAGGTAAAAGAATGGACTGAAAGTTGACCTCTGACCCCCAGGCATGTTCTGTGGTACATACCTATTGTTCTCGCACACATGTATGATACACATCAACCCGTGCATACACGTGCAAAAAATACTAATAATAAAAGTTAAGAGGCTGGAGAGATGGCTCGGTGGTTAAGAGCACTGACTCTTCTTCCAGAGGTCCCACGTTCAAATCCCAGCAACCACATGGTGGCTCACAACCATCTGTAATGAGATCTGATGACCTCTCCTGATGTCAGAAGACAGCTACAGCATACTTATAAATAAATAAATAAATAAATAAATAAATAAATAAATAAATAAATAATAAAAGTTAAAAGCTTTAAAGTAAAGGACTCATTTGCCTTCATGGGACTATGTCTTTTAAATGTTCACACTGTACAAAAGAAACAGAGGAGAACAAACTTGATGTAGTTTTCAAAGAATAAGTTCTAAAAACTGGTTTGGGATCCAGGGTTGCAGAACTCAAAGTGAGCACTCTGGTTCTGACTGCCCTTCCACAGTTCCAGAATAAAGGGTCCCTACTGGCTACCAGACAAACAGACACAGCAGTCAGAGTTCTCTAGTCCCAAGGATACCTCTTTAATAGTAAGTAGCTCAAAATGAGGCCAAAGCCTCAGCTGAAGTTAAATACACAGCTCAAATATCCCTTTGAAAGATGCTTTCTGTGCCCATTACAAACTCTGACCCACAGCCTGATATTATAGGGAAAGGGTGCTGCAAATACACAGTCCCCTGACCTCGCCAGGTACCTTGTGATCCTTTCACGAGGTTCCACAGTCTGGCTGGAACGAAGGGTCAGACAATTTTCATTTTTGCCATCCAGACCTTTCTTAACGTAGCGTGAACACAGAGGTGAGTTTTCTGCAGTCTGTTTGAAAGAGGCCAGCCCTCAGTTAACTTTGCAAAGGGGGGGGGTCATAGGTCATGTGAAGAAATAAAACCCACAGGTAATGCAAATCGTTCATCTTGGCCCTGGGCCTCAACAGCCATGGCTTTCTCACAGGACTGAAACTCCTGGCCAGTACTGACTCAGATATATAATCTGTTGCTCAGAACTGTATTATTCCTGGTCCCTGCCTTGGGTGAACCAATCAATAAAGATGCAAAACTGATTTTTGGAAGGGAAAAGAAAACCACTAGAAAAAGGTAGCAAGGCCTTTGTACATTGAGAATTACGGAAGCCATTCTTTTCTAGAGTTTGTAGATGTTTTCCTCCAATCTCCAACACACACACACACACACACACACACACACACACACACACATCTCCTGCTCAGCCAGTGTGGCCACCTGACCCCTGTAGACTCTACATGTCACACAGACCACCAGCTGTGGTCTCAAGGATGCCACACGCTTCTACTCTGCAGAGTAACCCCTAAGAAAATGCCTTGCAGATTAAGGATGCACTGTGGTCTGCAGAAATCAAACACGAGATACTTGTTGAGCCCCAAACTGTTGACATGGGGCAGGCTCAGGGACTCTTTGGTAAACCAGGCTCTCTAGGAATAACCCTCTCCAGACTCTTAAGATAGGAACATGCAGCGTGGGGCACAGGGGGAGGCTGGAGTCTGTAAAAAGCTTCACCACTATCCGCCTTCTATACAAACCCATCTAATGAAAACCATACTGGGCCTGCTTGGTCTCACCTCCAAACTCCCTGTGCGATGTTGTAAACATTGGCAGACAATACATGTGATTAAGGTGGAGGGTGTTCCTGTAAAATGTTTGTTTCCATCTGTTAGCTGGCTCAGCTGTCTGGAGAGGAGTTCTTGTGGCCGGGCTCAGTAACAAGCAGAAGGGATTCTCAAGTCCTCACTGAGAAGAAACGGCACACAGATGGGTCTGGGTGAGCAGCTTGGATAAGGAACAGGAAGGTGAGTGTGTGGGGGCTAACATCCATTGTCTAAAACCACAGAATGCCCAATGGCTAGATGACATGACCACATTCTCCCCTATTTTAATTTATTAAAATATATGTTGGTGTGTATACATATGTATGTGTCTGTTTTTATGCAGACATATGCATGTGTGCATATATATGTGTGTATGCATATATGTTTGTGTGTATACATATGAATATATATGTGTAGACATGTGTATATATATTTGTGTGTGTATACATATGTGTGTTTGTGTGCATGCATATCTATGTATACGTTTGTGTATATTTATGAATATATCTGTAGACATGTGTATATACATGTGTATATATGCATGCGTGTATACATATGTGTGCATGTGTATGTGTGTATATATATGTTTGTGTGTATACATATGAATATATGTGTGTATACATGTGTGCATACGTGTGTGTGTAAAATATTCTTTGATTAATACCTTTCCCTGTAACCTCTCCTGACCCCTTCACCCTCCTACAGGATCCCTCCCTATTTTCATGTCTTTATTTTGTAATGTACTGTATTTATTTAGATTTGCCCGCATTATCCCCCTGGGGAGGAAGAAGGCGTCACTAACTTGAGGAAAGATAGACCAGTGGTCAAACAACCTAAACACATGACCTCTCTTCCTCTAGCAACCATCAATTGCTGATAGCTCAAGAAGGGAAAGGGCAGGGCCCTAGAGAGCCCCTCCCACATCTGTGATGGACTGTTGACGAAGCCAATCCTGTGCGGGTCTTTTGGAGGACGCCGCTACTGCGGTGTGTTTGTGGGTGCAACAGTCATGTGATATCCAGAAGACAGTTTTACAGTGCCTCTTTCCAACCTCAGGCTCTTGAATTCACTCCCCACCTCTTGCCGGTAAAGAAACACTGGGAGTCTGTGAACATTGTTGTCTTTCAATACCAAAGGGGAAGTGGGCGAACTAAAGAGTGCTCTGGCACCAGAATAATTTCTCCATTACCTCAATTAGTTCCAATGATGTGGAAAAGTTCTGTCTGGAGAAATCAAACTAAACGTAAAATCACTGCAGTGGCGGTGGCGGCGGCGGTAGGTGTTGATACAGGCATTAGTCAGCAATACTGATGGCCATGAAGTCACTCCATGGCCCTGTCGCTAGACCTGGGCTGAGAAATAAACTCATTAGACCAACCCCTTTAGTGAAGCATGTGGGTTTTAATGTGGCACCAACGCAACCTGGCACCCCGCAAAAGATTTAGCTGTCTGCCTTTAGAAGGCAACGTTTCCCAAGGTGTCTGGAAAAGAGATCTGGGTAAGTGCCATTATTTTTTTCCCTACAGAAACAAAAATAAGCCTTCTTTGTTCCTAGCCACATTTGCCATTAGCTGGGGATGGGGGGGGGGGACAGAGGGGAGAATGTTAGATTTTCATTAGAGAAATGATGAGATCTGTGTGGCTACAGAAGACAAAATGGGAACCTTTCCGAAGGGTGCCATTATCAAATGCATGTGGTCTCAGCACAGCAAAGACGTTCTGATACTTAAAATTAACCCTAAAGATACCGACTTCGTGCCAGGTGCTTTGTAAGTTCCCGATGAAGGCTGGGGGAATGGCTTAATTGGATAAGAGCTTGCTTTGAAAACACAAAGATCTGGACTTCATCCCCAGAGAGCACCTAAAAATGTTGGGTGTGATGATACTCAATACTTGGAGTTCCAGCACATGAGTATCCCTGGGGACACTGGCCAACCAAGTTACACTGATGGGTGACCCCTAGGCCAGCAAGATTCCCTATCACAAAGCAAAGTACAGGATTCTTAAGGATAACCCCCAAGACTTCAGCCTCTAGATGCATATCACATATGTGCACTCACAGGAACGCATACACAATAAACAGACAAACAAACATATATATACAAATATACAAATATACATACACATACATATACATATATGAAGGATTCTGTTGTTAAGAGCATTTGTTGCTCTTGCAAAGAACCTGGGTTTGGTTCCCAACACACACACAGCAACTCATAGCTGTCAGTAACTCCAGTTCCAGAGGACCTAATGCCCTCTTCTGGACTAAGGGTACCAGGCACACATGTGGTACATATACATACATGAAGGCAAAACAATAATACATGTAAAACAAAAACTGCAATTTATAAATGAATAAATAACTCCCCATGGAGAGTCAGTGACTTGTCTGGGACAGCCCCAAAAGATATTTGCATTAAGTTGTCATTCAGTGAGCCACAAATACTGTTCTCAAGTTCAAATACAATTCAGGGAAGAAGATACAGTGGTTTCTTGGTCCTGTGTGTTTTTCTCCATGAAATCTCTGTCTTTATTTCCTGTGGAGAGAGAAGTAAACCACACAATAAATAAACAAGGAGAGTTTGGACTGGAAAGATGTTTTCCCTCTCTAGGGTTCTATTGATAGGAACACTATGAGGTCTGGAAGAACTCACCAAAATTTAAACATTCTGTGATACACTGAGCCTCTTCCTCAATACAGCATCTCTCTCTTTCTGAGTTTAACCATTCCCTTTCTTTGGCGCCAATTTTGATATGAGGCTGATGAGTAAGACTCACATGAGGATGGATGATAGAGATAGACAGACAGACAGACAGACACATACAATGGTTACATACACAGAATAGATGAATAAATAGACAAGCAGAATTATCTGCTTCGTTTATGGTTTTCCTGTCTCCAGCATAGCCACTCTCTGATAATATTCTTCAATCATGTAACTAAAGGAACCGGACCATAGACGTTGGGCAATTTATCAAAAGTCATGTTAGAGCAGGGAGAAGTGGGGAAGAAGGTAGGTAGGAAGGGAAGGAAGGAAGAGAGGGAGGAAGGAAAGGAAAGAAAGCTAAAAGTCCATCCACACTCCAACATGCCACCTGTCAGTACCAAACAGAGCAGTGCACAGATTTCCCTGCTTAGAGAATTTGAGCATCAGTCCCCAAGTCGAAGAGAGGTAAATGTCTCATGCTTGTTTTCCATAGTTTCATCTTGTCATGGTGTTTACAAGTGGATGATAGAAAGGAAAGTTTAAAATGGCTCTTTAAAATGATTCTCCTTCTAACAGGATGTTTTGTGGGCCCCTCGAATGCTCTAAGAAAGCTGGCTTGTCATGCTGTTTCCACAGAGTCACCTGAACGCCAGCAGAGTAGTTTTTCATGATGTGAGCCCCCAGGGCGAGGTGGCAAAGGAGCCAGGCTCAGAAGCATCTTCACTCATGTTGGAGCCCTGCCTTTGAAAGTGGCTTCCCATAGTTTCACGTCTAGCATGCGGTAAGCTGGTTGACAATGGTTGAAAAGTAGTCCTCCATGCTCAGGGATGTGACACGGGAGAAATTTCAGGAAACTGTCACATGGTCTTTTTTTTTTTTCCCATCTTTATACAAAGATGAGTTGCACAGCTTAACTTTTACAGAGCAAGGCCTTTCATAAAACTGGGGCCAAGTTAGAAAAAGTCCTCTCTCATCCTCAACACCATGAAATAAAATTTGTGTATATCCAACTCCTCTTCCTTGTGCCCAGTGTCATATAGAAAATTCCCATCCAGCTCAAGAAAGAGCTCTTGTGGTTCGTGTCTGGGTTAAAATCTTGACTGTCAGTATCAATGTTGGGACAAGAATTCCCCAACAAAGACAAGCCCTAGGTACTTTGACAAGGCCCCATAATAGACTTCCAGTTCTGGAGTCCTCCCTGCTAGCTCCCCCATGTTAATTACTTGAAAACATCACAATACATTTTTATTATAGATAATTAAATATCTATGCTCCCTAGGGGTTCATCACCCCTGAAGTTGCAAGATATTAAAGTGATGATCTGAAACAAGACTGGGGGTGGGGGGGGAGAATCTTCACAAATTAGACTCCTTTGCAAAACAATTCGGGTAATCTGAAAGTTATTGTTTTATTTGGGGACAAAGTATCTGTATCGGTACTCACTTCATTCTCTGATTTTCTTAGTCTGCTGTTTTATACTTTGCCCAAGGCATCATTTAGTGTTTCAAAATATTAGCCTATTATAGGTATTCAGAAGCCCCGGGAGAAATGGAATACATTTACAGACCCATAAACATCTAAATTAGTGCTATAAAGGGGAAATATAGTCTACAGTTGGAGAGTGCCCAATACATAATATGTTGTGGCATTGAAGAAACTTCCTTTCTGGTGGCTGGAAAATCTATTTTCTCTACGTATTCAATTTTAAAATGGATCATAAACATAAATAATAGCCCCTGCTTATGCGTCCATTGCACTTTTCATGGGTGATCTCAAAGAGTTTCTCAGCCGTTCATTTACGACCCGTGGGGAAAGGTAGGTGGCAAGTAATATCTTTCTTCTCTAAATAGAGAAGCAGACAGTGAGGGGCCAGGTGACTTGTTCAGACACCCAAGACAAGCTTTGTGCAAAGGAGAGAAGAAAACCAGGAGATTCCACGAACGTTAGAAACCCACCCCATTCACCTACAAAACCCATTATGTGTGCTAATGGGGGCCAACTGATTATCTCTCATCCAGTACTGACTGTGTCATTCCATCTGGGATGGTGGCTCGGTCTTTCCACATAGGGGTTTGTCTGGAGTACTTCACCAAAACTGCAAAGGAGCATACCACACCATCATCATTGCTCATCTTCTTGGTCAAAGAAAGACAAATGGTTAGGCCCTACAAACATTCAGAGAACTGGGTACTGAACATCAAAAAAAAAAAAAAAATGGAAAATATATGACCCATCCCTCAAGTCAACTCCCTTTGAAATGAAACCTCGCAGTGTAAGTAAGAAAGGAAAATGGGCTCTTTTATGTAGCTGCACATGAATACGAATCCACGCACATGCATGTGAATGTGTGCAGGGGTTGGAGGACAACATCAGTTGTCTCCCCAATTATGCCCACTTTGACTTTGGAGACAGGGTCTTCCCCTCCCTGGCCTCCTGCTTTCTGTCTGGCTTGTAACTCACCAAGGAAATTAAGCTACATAAGTAAGTCTTAGAAATTCACAAAATTCGATCCCACCACTACTTCTGTGAGGGAATTCAAAACATGCCCACCACGTCCTTCACTTCATGTCCAGCTTTTGGAGGGATTCTTCTGGGACAAATGCTGGTCTTTGTGTGGACAGTGTGTACAAGGTAAGGACCCTGATGCCTGAGCTATATCCTTGGCCCTCAGAAGTTGTCGTATTTTATCATCATCCCTTGAGCCTCTCCAGTCTGCGCTAGTATCTACCCTGGTGACTATACCACATGTTTTTTGTAACTGCTACTCAGAAATCAATACGATCCTGTTCATCACCAGAAGGTAATCTCTGGGGGAGGTTCTCACATTTTTATCTACTGTATGGTACAGATCTCTCATTTTGTACAAATCAAACATTTAGCTGAGCTCCTTACAGAGAACAGAAATCAGACATATGCAAAACCTGGGCAATAGTAAGTATATGGTCTCTAAATATATTTTTAAATGTAATGTGTGTGATTGCTCTTTCTACATGGAAACAGGTGCACTGTGTGCCCTTAGAGGTCACAGGAAATGATGACATCAGATCCCCGGAACTGGAGTTACCGGCAATTGCCTATGGCCATGAGGGTCTTAGGGACTGAACCTGGATCCTCTTCAAGAACAGCGAGAGCCATAACTGCTGAGACATCTCTCTCCATCAGACTTTTAAAAATAAATAGAGTATTTACTGGCAACAGACCCATTCTCAACGTGTGGCCAAACTATCATCTTCTTTGGCAGCAAAATGGGCTATGAGATGTCTGATCTCCCAGGTTAAAGAAAATGGAATGTGGCGTTTATCGGAGTGATTCCTTCATGGTTACACAGAAGTTAGTAACATGGTTAGGAGGCAGGCCTAATATCTGACTCCTGAACACCTAAGCATGTGGGAATCACCACAGTGCAGTGAGATGAGGCTTAAAACTGATACGGTCTAGTGAGCACCAAGAAAGCAAAACACGAGTGCAGAAGATGGAAGAGAAGGAGAGAGTGGTCCTTATCTCCAGGTCTGTTACCTTACTGTGTAACCATGGGTAACCATGGGTAAGATGCTCACGTTCACTGTTTCCCCATTCATCAAAAGAAAATGATATCATGCTCATTTGGCTGGTTAGTACGCCATTTAAAGATGAGGCACGGACTTCCCTGTCATTTATTTCTATCTCCTTGACACTAAATACTTAATCAGAGACAGAAGCTAGACAGACGGAGGAATGGCTAAGAGCAATGGCTTCAGGTTCGGTTGCTAGCACTCACGTTGTTGCTCACAACCTTTTGTGACTCCAGGCCCAGGGAAGCTGTCGCCCTCTTTCGGTATCTATGTAGGTACTGAGTTTAGATTACAGTAAAAATGTTCATACACATAAAATAAAGCAAAATCTTGCTTTAAAAAGAATTAATCTGAGAGATCAAAAAGGACTTAATTGGGTCACCATTCTAATTAGTTACCATGACATAGAACATTTTGGCAAAATAAACACACCAAACCAAACTTCTGCCAAGGAGCCTCTTCAAAGTCCCACTGTCGTTCTTGAGAGTTCCAAGGTTTTAGGAAACCTTGATATGTACAAGACTCAGTGAAATGTCTTTAGCACAAGGGTGTTATTAGACAATTCAAAAGCTCCAGAAAGCTGCATGATTCCTTCTGACTTGCAGTATCCTGGGATAAGTCTATATCCCTGTCATGTAGCCTTGTTCTACATCTCTACTCTGTTCAGAATACATGACAAGAACAGCCAATTAAGGTAAGACACACCTCCCTTTGCTTCTGTCTCTGCCTCTGCCTCCCTTGTACTAGGGATGATCAAAGGCTACAGCTTTAATCTATCTTAAATTCTATACAACAATGTAATTTGAATCACACCAACAAAGGTAGTGCAAGATACCTTCATCTTAACCCTCAATGCTGCAAAGAGCCAGGCTCACTACATAAGGCACCACAGGGCAGCCTGTGGACAGGCTCCAGAGGACCGACTTTGCAACAGTATGTCCTTTTGACACTCTTCTTTGAAGTCTGGCTTTCTCCCCAAAGGAGCCCAGGTCCCGCCTCCATCACTGTCACCCTCTGCCTCCAGGCTCTATCTGAGTCTCTCTCTTCTCCATTAAATCTTTGGGTTCCTGTGGGGAGGAGAGTGGCCCCCACTGGCCCAGGCCTATTTCTCCAGGTTATATATGTCACCATTTTCCATGCCTTTAACAAGACTCAATTAAAAATTAATCAGTCCAGCATGGCAATTTGGAGTGGTAATTGTTTCTTTTCCTGACTCTGTGGCCATAGGCTAAAAGCACACCCAGTACCTAAATTAATCATCTAATTGGGATTTTTCCACACTCCAGACATTCAGCCTCCCTGCCGTCCCAGGACTGTGCTATGTGACCTTAGTAATTAGATTGCCTTGGTGTCCACTCCATGACTTTCTCTCTACTTTCCCTTCCAACTCCCTCTAGTGAAATGGAAGGTAGCCACATAGGGTGTTTACCTTGTTCCCTCCAATATCTAAGAGGCTTTCTCATTCAGAACCTAAAGCAGCCACACCAGAAAGGTCTGGAAATGAAGTCTCAGATTAATTTATGGAACATAACTTAAAATTTTTAAAACTAGTTACCACACAATGGGAGACCTTAGCTTATTAAATGCAGTAGGGAACATCCCACTTAATGGGCCCAATGTAGACCTCAAATATATGAGGAATGGGCTAGAGAGATGGCTCAGTGGTTAACAGCATAAACTACCCTTGCAGAAGATCTGAGTTCAATTCCCAGTACCCACATCAGGTGGCACCTGAGCACCTGTAAATCCAGGGTAATCTGACTCCTTTGCCCTCTGTGAGCACCTATACTCCTGTGCACATGCTTAAACACAGGCTCACACACGTATACATAATCCAAAGAAAAGCATGAGGAAATGTTGGATATACTACACAGGACATCCTCTGGGGTGTAGAACGAAGATGAGGTAAAGCAAGTTATAAAAAATGCAAAGAAATACATGAAATTAATCATGTATATGTAATGTATAATAGATAAAAACATGCATCTACTAAAGTGCACATGTACATGAGTCATCTCTGGAAGGAATGTCAAGAAGCTATAACATCAGTTATCCTTGAAAATGAACTCTTAAGTATAAAAATAGAAGACTGAATACAAAACTGTAATTGGATCTCCATACTAGGCCTCAGGCATTGTATTTTTCTTTACAATTAATTAACACTACTTGGTTTATAGTTTAAACTCATCTGTGTATTTATGCATGCATGAAAACAAGTCAATGTTAAATCTATGTGCATTTTTCAAAATAGTCAATCAAATAAATCTGAAACTAACATTTATTGAGCCACATAGCAGACCACACGTTTGCCCATTTATGAGTCACAGAAACCCTTCAGGGTCAAGTAGCCTTATGTCTCCTATTTAAAAGTGAATTACTGAGCATCAAGTGGAAAGTAGGGTAGTAGCAAGTATGTCGGTGTTTGTTCGTAATAGTTAATACACACATGCGAGTGTGCACACACACATTCAGGCACTTTGTTTATTCTTACCAGGTGCAAGACGAACAGCGATCTTTTCATTATTTGTTTCTGCAAACCAAAAACAAAATTTGCATTTTCACTTGAGTTTTAGTCTCTCCTAAGAGGTGACTTCAGAACCTTTGGAAGCTCTCCCTTATCCTCCTCTGTATTTATTTATAATACAGTAAAGTCTTCTTTTCCTCCTTCTCTTCCTCTTCCTTTTCTTCTTCTTCTTCTTCTTCTTCTTCTTCTTCTTCTTCTTCTTCTTCTTCTTCTTCTTCTTCTTCTTCTTCTTCTTCTTCTTCTTCTTCTTCTTCTTCCTCCTCCTCCTCCTCCTCCTTCTCCTCCTCTCTCCTCCTCCTCCTCCCCCTCCTCCTCTCTCCTCCTCCTCCCCCTTCTCCTCCTCCTCCTCCCCTTCTCCTCCTCCTCCTCCCCCTCCTCCTCTCTCCTCCTCCTCCCCCTTCTCCTCCTCCTCCTCCTCCTCCTCCTCCTCCTCCTCCTCCTCCTCTTTCTTCTTCAAAACCTCTGGATCTCCAAAAAAGATATGCTTGTCTCTTGTTACATAATTAAGAAATGAACTTCCACTGAATTTTATGACCACATTCTTCTGGGATATAGATAAACATCATTATCAACTTGGCCAGATTTAGAATCACAGAGAAGACATACCTTTTGTTATCCAGAAAGGATTAAATGATATTTGAATATTCATTCGGATTGTGGGTGGCACTGCTCCTTGGGCTGGAATGGAAAGGGAAGAAAGGAGAAAGCAAACTGAGCACTAGCCTTTGTCTCTCTCTCTCCTTCCTGGCAGCAGGTGTGATGTGATCATCTGTCTCAGTATCCTTCTACCATGCCTTCTCCATCATGATGAACTTTACTCTTTAAAGATGAACCTTAATAAATCCACTTTTCCCATGGTGCTTTCTGTCAGGTTGCTTTAAGGGATAATATACTTAATATAGTATCTGACTTCAAACTGTTCCAGTGGCAGACATATTTCTGAACTGTGAGCCACTGTACTCAACATTATACAGAAACACTGATAGTAACAGTAAGAAGCGTGTTTACTTGCAGTTGGCAGCATCCTGAGGGGTATATCCTTTTAACTGCTATCCTCCCTTCCGCCTCGACAGCTGATCCCTGGATGGTAACAGATGAGAAATCTCTGCAGATTACTGTGTGTGACTTTACAGTTGTACCAACGTATTGATTTCCATTGTTTTGCCGTGTGTGAGATCATAATACTACTCCCAGTGTATGACCTAAACCTTTCACTGAAGAGAGCCAGAAGGATGCTCTTCAGAGGGTCATGTTGCTGCTGCTGCTATTGATGGGGGTGGTAGTGATGGTGGTGGCATGTGCATGTATGTGCTGTGACGTATGTATGTATGTGTACAGCTATGTCCCTCAGTGCAGTGCACATCTGTACAGAGGCCAGAGGAGGCCTCCTGGTGGTTTTCTTTCTTTCTACCTTATTGCCTTGAACCAGAAATTTTCGCCAAGCCAAAGCCTTGGCTGGCTAGTGAACTCCACAGCTTTGGAGTCACAGCCTCACAGCCGTGCTCAACTTTTTACATGGCTACTAGAAACTCTAAACCAGGCCTTTGTGGCCACACAGGGAGCACCTTCTCCTCTAAGGCATCTCTTCTCTTCTTTGTGGCTGTGGTACCTAAATCCGTTCATTGCAACTACCATGCCAATACCATTGAGAGAGAGAGAGAGAGAGAGAGAGAGAGAGAGAGAGAGAGAGAGAGAGAGAGAGAGAGAGAGAGAGAGAGTCAATTCCTTCCCAGGAGATGCTTATCACTGAAGCAGGCCGTCCTGCTTTTATTAGCCTAACCCAAACTTTACCAAGACAAGTACTTATCTCTGGAGACAAAACAGCCTGTTGTGCTCATTGGAACGGAGCCAGTAAAATGATGCCCATGTGTGCCACAGCCTGTGTCTGCTCCTACGCCTGAAGTGGGAACAGGGCCCAGTTCTGCTTGCCCAGGGCTCCTACCATTGCTTCAACGATCCCAGCCGGACACAACACCATCACTCACACAGCTTCTCATGCCCTGTTCTAGATGCCACTGAAATGCTCCCCCTGCCATGTTTAAAACCTCACCCAGGCAGAAGGAATGGTATTTGAAGCCAGTAGGAAGCCCTGCTCTCTTTATGTTCCTATCAGAACAACTCAAAAGGACCCTCTGACCTCTGACCTCTTCTCCATGGTCCAGTTTGCCTCTAGGGCTCCTTTTCATGGCCAGCCTACTTTCCCCTCTGTCTTCCCTTCCTCCCTGGTCAGCCTCACCTGTGATCACCCAGGGCAGGAGGAGAAGCAAGCCCTCCCCTAACCCTGATAACAGGGTTACATGACTGTAATTACAGGTTTTTGCTTCCCAGCTCCCCAAATGACAGTCACCATCGAATCTGAATCCTCTCTCGGTCACATGGAATCAATTACTGAGCAAAATTAGGAGGTTAATTTTCTCCCGAATGAGATATGCCTTTTAGCTCTGCCCGTCTCTTTCTCTCCAGCTGGTAGCTTATTGGGTTGCATTGTTCCCTGGCCCAAGGAACAAAGTTCCATTTGGGAGGATCTCCACAAGAGTAGATTTGAAAAGGAAACTCCATCGGTCCTCACACGTAGAACACCTGAATAGAGAGGCTGTTTGGAAGAGATCAGCATGGATGGCTAATCACGAGAATTTCCATTCTGTGGGCATGTGAGTAATTCCGTAAGAATAAATAAAACCTATCAGGTAAGACCCTCTTCTTTAGCTATGCTGGTCCTACAGGACTAGGACCTATCCCTTGAACCATTGCCCATTTTAGAGACTACCATGAAGTTAAGCCATTGCTTTCTTTAGGATAAATCTCTGACCAGGACAAGGCAGCTCTATACAAGCAGTAACACAACTTACAGATGCAGTGAAATGTGATGTCTCTTCCACATAACTATAGCCAGGTATGACAAGGTCTGGAGAATCGTGGTGGCATTAATAAGGGACCTGTAATGTGTTTGGTGCATGCTACCGTTTAGGAAATGCTGTGTGTCTTCTTGGGAAATGGGGCACTGACAATGTGACTGACTTGCTCAGCCAACAGTTAAGGGACAGAATTAGAACGAACCCAGGTGATTAGATGCCAGAGCCCACACTGGGAGAGCCCTGCCACATGAGAGCTCTCCCCTTTTATGGCACTTTTGTTTCTTCCTTTCCTCGTGGGAGAGAAACACCACAGAGGAGGAAGGGTTTGCTGTAGATTTCAGTTCCAGGAATAGTTTATCAGGTCAGGCAGGGAATCACCATAGGACAGCTCAGGGCGTACTGGCTGGACCTTAAAATAGGCGGTTACATTCCTGTGGGGAGAAAGGAAGTAGAAAGAACTTCAGCATTGTCCAGACTAAGTTATAACCCATAAGCCAGTCCCTAAAGCCCCACGCCTGACAGGTCACATGGTCTGAAAGTCCACCATGTCTCAAAACAGCACCACCATCTATGATCTACGAGCCCTTTGGGGGACAGCCACAGAATCAGAATCCCTGAGGAACCAGTAACATCGAGATGCTAGCTAATAATCTAGAAGGAGGTTCTGTTTCCAGTAGATGCCGGGACATTTTTTGGCATGTAGAAATTAACACCTGATAATTCTTTACTCCGTAATGTTTCAGATCAGTAACATGTGATTTCTGGATTCAGAATGAAGGAAAGACCAGAATCTACTGTCTCTGATTACGCTTCTTCCCTTCCAACCATTATCTGGGACTTCTCATCCCATGGACCCTGCTTCCTTCCTAGAGAAAGGACCTCCCTAATAACACCTGGGCCACTGGCCCAGGACTCCTGAGCCCTAGCCTTTCCCCCATTTGGTGTCTTCCACCATAGGTATACAGGCAGACCTTGTAAAAGGGCCTTTCTCATTATTATTATTGTTATTATTTTGTGGTCCAAAGGTTGCGTACACTATTTTCTTTTCTGCTGTTAAAGCTTAGAAAGGGTGGAAAGCAAAATATTTTGATAATTATTCTGGCCATCGGGTTACATAAGAGCCCCTACAGCTTTCTGCATCAAACTTGAACAGTCAAAACCACAAATTCTGTTTTTGCAGCCATAAAACATTCATGGCACAAAAAGGGAGGGAGTGAGGGGAGAAGAGGGAGGGGGGCAGAAAATAATAAAATCCATTTTCCATTCGCTTGAAACTTATAAAATTTAATGTGGTGAAAAATGACAGTTTACTCCCCACGGAAAAGTGTTTGGAGCCATGGCTAGTAGGCACAGTAGACAGACTCTAATAGAAGGCTCGCCATCATTGGATAATGTGTGACATCACACACTGGCAGAGGCTGTCCCCAGTAGAGACCTGTGAGAAGGAAGCACATAAGGTGTTAGATACTAGGTGGCTGTGGTTAAAGGCAAGAACAGGATACCTGTCTCTCTTATCTATCTTGTCTCTCTCTCCTTCTCTCTCTCTCTCTCTCTCTCTCTCTCTCTCTCTCTCTCTCTCTCTATCTATCTATCTATCTATCTATCTATTTATCTTATCTATCTATCTATCTATCTGTCTATCTATCTATCTATCTATCTATCTATCTATCAGATGCAGTTTGGCTGGGAGCACACTTGTTTAGCACGCAGGACTCCCCGGGTTCTATCACTTTAATGCTGCATAAAGTAATGAAGCAGTGCCCACTTGTAACCCAGAATCTAGGGGAGTGAAGGCAGAACAACCAGAAGTCCGAGGCCATTTACAGTTACCTGGAGAGATGTAGGTCAGCCTGAGCCACAGGAGCCCTAATACAGAACGCAAAACCAAAAACTAGAAGGTTACAAGCTGCAACTTACACATCGTGGAGTGCTAATGCCTGTCACCCATGCCTTGATAAGAGATCACTCAAAGATCAGGTTCAAGACGTCGAGTGGTAAGGCCCTAAAGACACAGGGCAGAAGAGATATGGACCCGCCCTTCAAGTCAGCTGACTTTGACTCCTTTCTGTTCTACAAAGTCGGTGGGTGTTGTTCTACAAAGCCGGTGAGTGTGCGTCAAGCATCTCTACCTCCATTTTTAACTCATCTTATCCAGGAACTAGAGAAAATGGGAGTGCTCCAGTGCAGTGTCTTGAATAAGTGTCCCCTATAAAATGAGGTATTTGAACACTGGGCCCCCGGTGGGGGCACAGCCTTGCTGGAGGGAGCACATCACTAGGGGTTCAGTTTGGGTGTTCAGAGCCCTGCCCTGTTTTCAGTTCCCTCTCTGCTTTGTGCTTCCAATTGAGGCTGTGGACTTTCATCTTCCTACTCCAGCTTCTGTGCTTACCCACTGCCATACCTCCCGACCTGGCTCTTGACCCTACGAAACCCTGAACCAAAATAAACTCCCTCTTCTTAAGTTCTCTCTGGTCACGGTTTTTATCGCAGCAGCAGGAGAGTAACTAATACAGTTGGATAGCCAAAGCAAGGGAGTGCTGAACAAACTAATAACCAGAAATATGGGTTACCTTTGACTTGGATTGGCAAGATGGCTCTAGGGTTAAAGGTGCTTGCCACCAAGCCTGGAAAACTTGAGTTCAATCCCTGGATCACACATGGTAGGAACAGGTAATTGACTCTTCTAGTAAGTTTTCTTCTGGCCCCATAAGTGTGCTGTGATGTTCACTTAAATTAATTAATTAATAATGAAATGTAATGAAAATGGGAAAAAATCAGTGCCAGGAGTGTTTCTGAGTAAAATCAACACAGCCCTGTCATAAGCATCGACAGCATGCTGGTTCATATGAACAGCCTACTTGACAAGATCTAGGATCATGTAGAAAACAAGCCTCTGATTACTTCTATGAAAATAATTGTCTGGATTAGGTCATTCTCTGGTGGTGTCTATGAGGAATTATCATCGGTATGTTAGCTTCTGTGACAGATCATCTAGAATGGCCTCATTTAGTTGCTTTCAGTTTTTGACTTTGTAGGTATTAGGTTTTAATTAAATTACACAACACCTTTATTTTTTGTCCATTTCTGTGTGTGCTATGTGAGCCTGGTATGTTTTCATGTGTGTGTGTGGATGCATGTGGGCATGTGTGTGGAGGTCTGTGGTTTGTGTCCAGAACCCTCTTTCATGTATATGACAGCCCTGTCACATCCAGAAAGCACTGTTTGGGGGCAGACATCTACTACCTCTGGCCTTTATAATCTTTCTGGTCCCTCTCTTCCATAATGATCTCTGAGGTTTGGGAGAAGGATGGATGATGTAAAGTCGAGCTCTCCACTGTCTCTTATTGTCTTCATCATGAGGAGTTGTGTGTCTTTGTGTTAATCACTATCCCCTGCAAAAAGAAGTTTCTCTGATGGAAGGCAAGAGATACACTATAACCATAATAATGATAGGTTCGCTAATAGGCCCTCTGATTTCCCAGCCACAGGTTCTTAGCTAAGTCAATAGTACCTGGCTTGAGTTTTGCCTTATGAAATAGGTCTTGAGTGCAATACAGAACTGTTGGGTTACATACGTAACATTTATGCTATTCGTGCACCAAGGGGCATATCTTTCCAGGGTCAGTTAATAACATTCACAACTATTTTCCTTTCTCTGGTACCATACTCTAGTACCACGCTCCCGCACTATGAAAACAATATGGCAGGGATGAAATCTCTGAGTCCATACAGGTTTGATTCCGCCACACTGAAGTCTGTGATGTCTTTGGCAAGCAAGTCCCGAAAACCAATCAAGAGCAATGGCAATCTCCTATCATGTTTAGCACCCTGTGATCAATACCTGGAAAATAAGTATCTCAAACTTGGTGCTGGGTGTTTTGGTAGTTTTCATTGAGATGGGCATTGTTTCCTGTTGCAGAGCAAATTCATTTTAAATCTTTTAATGCGTGTGTGTGTGTGTGTGTAATTCTGAGGTAGCTTCTATACTAGTATGTTTCCACGTGGATTTCTCATGTGGTCTCAGTGTTAGCCATTCCCTTCCCAGAATTCTCTCTTCTGCTCTGCTTCCACATCTGCCATTCTGTTACTTTTACAGTCAACATTTTTACAATCTATTTGAAATTTCCCAATATCATCCAAAGGGTAAGATAAAAGAATATATTATTCTGGGATATTAAAAAATTAATACTATCAATTAAGAACCACGGCACTTTTTTTCCTCCTTGTTAGAATCTGACACATTTGAATATCAAATATAAATAAATGAATCTTTCTGTTTAAGATATAGAAAATGTAATGAAGGATGGTTTCGGTGTTTAAAATGCTTGCCCTAAAAGCAACTGGACCAGAGTTCAGATCCCAAGAACCCACAGAAATATATGGGTATGGTAGATGCGTGTTTCATGCTACCCTTAGACGGGGAGACCAGAGATTTCTAACCTAACTAGGTAGGGGGATTAGCTCTACCAGTGAGTTCTGGGTTTTGTTGAGAGACAGTGCTTCAGAAGAATAAGGTGGAGAGACATGAAGAAAGATTCTTGACATCAGCCACTGACCTTGACATACATGTACCATGAGCACATGCATGCACACATACATGAAAGGATACATATACACATGCACCCATAACACAAATGTATAAAAAGCAGAGGGGAACAAAGATAAATATAACTTTAATACGTGCAAATACAAGCACTGAAAGCAACTAAAATAAGACAGAGACTGTGCAGTGCACTTGGTCCTTAGCACCCTTAAGCTACTCAACACCAAACCCACATCTCTTTATTAGAGTTCTTAGGGTATCTCCAGGCAAAGCAGGGGGAAGGTGGATGTACTTTTTATATATTATGATATTTTACCAAGCTATTTTTGGGTGGCCCCACACAAACACAGAAAAATGGAAGCTTAAAGCCAGAACAAAAAAATCCACACATTTCATTCACATAGCAACTTGGGGTGACTGTGGTTGGCAACAAGCTCTTCCAGAAAAAAACACTTAAATCCTACAAGTTTCTCCTAAGTCTGGAGGCAATCTTAATCCCAGCTTATGGGTTTTCATCAAATGGGAACCTCTTTCTCAACCTCTGGGCTGAGGCCCCATTGGGGAGTCACATACCAGTTATCCTGCATAGCAGATATTTATATCACATGATTCATAACAGTAACAAAATTAAAGTCATGAAGGAGCAGCAGTACTGTTATGGTTGGGGGTCACCACAACATGAGGAACTGTATTTAAGGGTCACAGCATTAGGAAAGTCGAGAGCCACTGGTCTAAGGTATGCACTTGACACATTTTGAACTCTAAAAAATAAAAGGTTAAGAGATAGGAAGTGTTCAGTTCCTTTGAATTTCTAGCAGGGTAAGAAACCAAAGGTGCCACCTGTGAAAGACAGTCCCTGGCTGTTTCCCATGACCCTGTTCTACATTACTGTGCAGAATTTTACACTCTGCGGCCAGGCTTCACTACTTATTAATAGTAGGATCCTTGATGAGTCAGCTAACCTAACCGCTGTTTTTTAATGCATGTGTGAGTGTATTCATTTGAATGTCAGTTTGTGTGTGCATGCACATGTATGTGCACATGCGTGTCTGTGCATGCCCATGTGTGAGCACATGTGCATGTGTGTGCATAAGTGAAAAGTTATGTGTGAAGACAAAAAAATACAACCTCCGGTGTCATCCTCAGAGACACCATGCATGGACCTGAAGCCCACTAATTAGGCTAACCTGACCAATGAGCCCAAGAATCTGTCAGGTTCTGGCTTCCCCCGCACAGGGATTACAAGTGCATTCCATGGTACCTGGCAGTTTTCAATCTGGGTATTTAACTCAGGTTCTTGTGTTTGTAGTGTAAAACAGTTATCACATGAACCATCTCTCCATCCTGTAGCAATTTCTGTTGTACTTCTCATACATGATGTGAGGATAATATTAGACACTGCCCGTAGTGTTCTTACCCACACAAAGCATTACCACCATGTCTGGTAGGTGTTAACCATCTGATGTGTCTATCAACGGCTATTACTGCTAGAGACACACAAGCAAACATATATAAAGGAGTCTGACCAGACATATGATGTCAAACTCATTTACTCCTAATGTGTTTATTGCTAAAGAAGGGGAAATATGAGAACTGCCTCGCTGTCTCTGAGCGTCAGTGTTCCCCCAGAGCAAATCATTAATGAGACAGGGAGTCCCATCTCTCTGTTGAGTCCGTTCTCACTGTGGGAAGCTCTGTTCATTCCTGAAATCGTCTGTCAGTACTCGTAGAACACCAGGTCGGACAGAGAGAAGGGGGAAAGCATTCCACAGAGATCCAGGCTTCACGCCAGACACATCAGCCAGGGAGGAGCCAGCCATGGTCACATGTGATAACCATGTATCCATGCTTTATTTCTGCATGCACAGTAAGGCACCACACTCACAAGACACCTGAGACAGGTGAAACAAGAAAAGAGTAGTTGACAAGAAGATGCCACAAAATTTCTTATGTATTTCTTATGTGCTTGTCAAGGTAGAAGGCGCTGAAGTCAGCCACGCCGCACAGATCAGAGAAAGAATCACCACCAAAAAGAAAAGAAAAGAAAATCAAAAAGACCCTTTCTGCTTCCCAGAACGCATAAAGTTAAGGAGTAAAAGCCTGCATCGCTTCCAGAGCTGTATACAATCCTCAAAATGGGAAGAAATAACTGTCTGTATCCCCTTCCATTGTAACAGCACATTTCAATTGCTTTTGAAAAATAAGCCCCCAATGAATACTTGCTTTCCACAACCCAAATCTTACAACACACACACACACACACACACACACACACACACACACACACACACACCAAAGAAAAGAAAATCATATTTATTTTACCTCTTGCATGTACTTCTTACAAACATGGCGTTAGCCTCATATGGAAGCACTTTGAACAGGCCTCCGAAAATAATTCCTTAACCACAAACACATCTTCTACTTGTCTGATCTCAAATTGCTCTGAGTAAGTATCACAATTTCAGGTCAGGTTTGAAACTGAGACAGGCACTATCAGCCCATTAGATACGAATGATCTATGAGGTAGAGGGTGGGGGTTTTGACACGGGACAGAGATGCCAGTGAGGACCTTGCCTCGGGCTCTGTGGAGTGCCCGCCTCCCGAGGACACTACCAGGCCCACCTGAAGACTCTTAACAGGGGCACCCCAGCACAAATGAAAGGAGGAACAATGGAAGGTTTCTCTGTGTTCATCACCCAGACAGTATCTCGGGATCTCAGTGGGGCACAGTTATTGGAAGCAAAATAACACAGATAGGGTTTCACATCCGAGCCTCGGATACGAGAATCACCAAGATGCTGGGATGCAGGCAACCCCCTCCCGCTTCACTCTGGCCCCACACCACGCATACAGCCCTTGTTGCTGTCCTTCTTTCTCTTCCAGCTTCTAATTGGCTGATACCCGATCCTCACGGCTGTCTCGTTTTTGTGAACACACAAGGCCACTTGAGACCAGCTGATATGTGTGGGAAAGTGGCGGCCATGTTGACTGCACCTGCTGCGGCCGCCCCAGGCCCCTCCCTTCCCATTATGCCCCACCTGACTCCGTTTCAACAGTAGCAGAAAAGAAGTCAAAGTAGCCAGCATTCATCATGAACGCATCAAAAAATAAAAGGGGACGTGGGGGAGGCCAGAAAGTTTCCTTGAACCTCTTTCCCACGTAAGTCCTGCCCAGTGGCCTATTTCAATGGCAAATAGCAATCCTATCTCTTTTCAGAGTTAGAGAATGTAAGAATAAGAAAAGGGCAACAAGGGAACTCTTTATGATAATGGCCTAAGTAACATTACACACACACACATACACACACACACACACACACACACATACACACAACCTAATACAGAACTGCTCATATTTGGTGTCCCCAAGTAGACCATATCTATTTGGTATTTTTTTGTTTGTTTGTTTTTCTTTCTTTCTTTCTTTCTTTCTTTTTTCTTTTTTTTTTTTTTTTTTTTTTTTTTTTTTTTTTTTGGAAGTAAATAGATTTCAGATCAAAGAGACCAGGGCCTTTTGACTTTCAAGAGAATAGGCTGAAACACCAATCAGGGTCTGCAGCAACTTCCTCAGAATGCAGACAGAAGCAGAGCCATACTTCACTCAGATTGTAACAAACCAAAAGAATACACAAGTTCAAAGGAGGAGTAAACAGGAAGTCAGCATGAAGTCAGCAGCTGTCGTTTCAAGCCACTGGGCAACAACAAGAACAACAAAAAACTAAATCTTAGAGTCTGATGGACAAACTCTTGGGTGGTGGATATTAAAATGTTAGATAATACACATTCCCTGGTAGTTAAAAAAAAATACATCACAAGATCTGGAAATGGGAAAGACCCATTAAGTCAGGCAATGCCTTTACTAGCATGGAACATAGTTCCCTGAGACTACTTCTAAAATGCCCCTTGGGGTGAGCATTAGAAACCAAGCTCTCCTATCCACCTCAGTAGAGGCCAATTTATCTATGTATAGTATCCGGTTTCTGTTACGAAATTAAACTTTGGCCTCCAAAAGCATTGTCCCATACCAATCCACCCTCCATAGCAGGTTTTCATTAAAGACAGCCAGAGCCCTTGGAGGGGACCGGAAAGGTCATTTTATCCATCCCTCTACCTCCGGGCAGGTCTGCAGTGAAATGATACCAGCCTGGGTCTTATTATAAAATTCCCATAGCAGGCAGTCCAATAACCCCTGCTGTGATGCTGACTTCCCATGGCGCATAACCCACATGGCTGGTAACAGCCTCCTGCAACTTAGACAAAAGACATCTTAGTGCAGAGGAAGAGTGCCTTCCTACAGCAAGGCCTCACCGTTTACCATGTGCTTCCCAGCAGACACATGCACACAGAGGAGGCCAACACCATACTGCAGTATTCTCCTTATGACATACTCTTTCCATTTCGTCATACCGAAAGAATCACCGAGATCGCTAAACCAACTGAGTGTGCAAGTAAACAGAACCCAGAGATCTTAAAAGTATCTATCACCCAACAAATGATGTCACATCATCCTCCCATCCTCCCATCACTCAGAGGTCCCTTTGCCTGCAAGGCTCTTCTGAAATGTCAGAGCTTGCAAGGTTCCCTAGCCCCACTGAAATATCCCCCAGCCCTCTCATCATTGATTGCTACTAGATCTCTCTCTAGCTGATTGCTGCATTGTGAATCGTCCACTTGACCTTGGGAATTCAAGGGTTATTAAGGGTATGTCTTGGGAGCGTTTTCTTAATTGATGTTTGGTGTAGGAGAAACCAGCCCACCACAGGTGGGCCTGGGTTGTATTAGCCAAGCAATGGAGTGAGCTGATATGCTGACTTGTTCTGTTAATTTCTACTTCAACCTCTTGCCTTGGGTTCTTGCCTTGGCCTCCCTCAGTGATTTGCACTATAGTCTGTAAGCAGAAATAAACCCCCTCCTTCCTTAGTTGTTTGTGTTGAGTGTTTTATCACAACAACAGAACGAAAACTACCTACTGAAGCAAGGGAGGCAGGGCCTGTTTTGGAGAACTCCCCACTACTCTGTTCTTGGTGTGGTAAGTACTGGAAAGTCTTGAGACAGAAAATGGCATTCTGTTCTTATTACCTTCAACTGTTCTCTTCCAAATGGGTTGAGACCAGCCTGCATTGTCTTTTGGTTAGGGGCAGGTTTAGCCCTCTGAGGAAAACTTTACTCAACTCTCAGTCAAGTAGTCCAAAGATTCTCAGTCACCAGCTGTGCATTCTGAGGAAAGCAAGCAGAATGGATCCTGTTCATGATAAATTTTCATTTTCCCACTGTTTGAAAAACATTGTAAGTTCTAGGAATAGTTTATACTAAAAATACATAAATACATACACATACATACATACATACGTACATACATGCATAGAAACTGAGAAAAAATAGTTTATACAAGGACCCAAAACTCTTCTTGATATAAATATTTCTAAAAAGGAATCATAATAAAAATGAAGTGATACAAAATATAAAATATCTTAATAATTAAGTATCTATATTTCATGTCTGACTGAAAGTTTTGACAAGCTATGAAAACATTTCATTCAAGACTATAGTAGAGAACACTTCTGCCTTCTGCCTTTTGTTTGGAGTTACAGGGAGGAGAAAGAGGAGAGAGATGAAAGGTCTTTGTGCTCTGTGTCCATGTGTTTCCCTCCACATATTCATCTATGCACCTAGAGGCCAAGATCAATGTTGACTGTTTTAATCAATTGCCCCTACCTCATTTTTGAGATAGAGTTTCTTTCTGACTCTGTAGCTCACCAGTTTGTCTAGAAAGCCTGGCCAGCCCCTCCCAGGCATCTTCTCTTTTCCTCCCCAATACTGAGATGACAGGTGTACATGCTCCAAGACCTGGCTTTTTCATGTGCTTGCTGGCCCAACTCAAGTCCTCATGCTTGTTTCTGACTGAGCCATCTCAGAGCTCATGCACAAACGTTTCTCTGAGTCCTACCTTTTCCTAGCATTCTGCTTCCTTTGAATCAAACACATCCAACAGCTTGGGCTCACTAGAAAACAAACCACCTAAAAACAACAAAGCAAATAGATCTGGAATAAAAATAGCATTTTAAAGTATTCTCCTCCCCGCCCCCATGCAAGCTTGCAAGAGGTAATTATGAGGTTAAAATGATGTCCTCTGTTCAGTGGATCTCTGCAGCTAAAGCTGGAGAATACCTAGCCTGCCTAATTCTGATGGAGTTGTAACTTTGAGGAGCAGCAAGAGAAAAGCAGGTTTTCGACCAGGAAGTGAAAGAGGCTAGCCCAGTATCTTCAGCCTTTCTGCTAGAAATCATGATCGAAGCAACGTTTACATCCACCAAAGCCTTTGTAGGTTAATGTTGAAGCCACAGGCCCCTCAAGAAGGCAAAACTAAGTGGAGAAAGGTAAAAGATGAACCATCAAGACAATTACACCTTCTAAAGGGCATGATGTCTCCTTATATGGGATTTTAACTCTCCATCCTCTCTATCATCTTGAGTAAGCTCCGACTGGTTTTTTTTTTTTTTTTTTTTTTTTTTTTTTTTTTTTTTTTTTTTTTTTGGCTTTAGCCAAAAACCCCAAAGTTTCTGTATTTATTTTAGATAATCAAAAATATGGAGACATATAATCTTTGTTAGATATGTTAGAGGATCTGGTGGAAGGGGAAATGATTACTGGGCACAGTTGACCGTTTGGCTGACTTCAGAGCTTTCTGCTGGCTCTGGCCAGTCACTCCTGTGTAGAGAACAAACGGATAATTTTAGATCTCTGCTTTGGACCACTGGACACCGAGAATTAACAGATAACAGAAAACGGGGGAGGGGAAAGCATACGCTCTTTTGCTTCCTTCCTTTCTTTTCTTTCTTTCTTTTTTCTTGTCTTTCCAGATCTTGTCGAAGAATGATTGACACGTGCACACAGCCCTTGAAACACCAGCCACCGCCTGAGGCACTTCCTATAATCAAAGCCCACGCCCACCCAGAGCTAATTAGACACTAGATTAGTGTCAACTGATTGATTTAAAACAGCCATCCATCCCCTCCCCCACTCCCTCATCTCCAAGCACTGAGAAGATGGGGCTGGTACCCAAGATGGTTCTCTCCACAACAGACAAGACAAATTATTCATGCAACTTTCAGGCAGAAAACCTTGGAGACAATGCAGGTGGGCTAGAAATAACCCAGGAGAACTTGCCTGGGAAGAAAGCTCGTCGGGGTGTGTTTGCAAAGGGAATTGGTTGGGGGGGGGCGATGAAGATGAGAATCAATCTTTTCTGAGATCAATGAAACCCCTTGGTCCAATTTGTTGAGTTAAGAGTGTTTGTGATGTTTGAAAGAAAATTAGTTGCAATTTAGCCCAGCAGAGTTCTTAGTACATTTGGCTACAATTTAGATACCATTTTTCAAAGTCTTTTCTCTTTTTGCTGCCTTTTTTTTTCCTTCACTCTCTCTCTTTCTCTATAAATATGAGCCGGGAACATTCATCGTTGTCTTAATGGATTAAGCAGGAACAGGCTCAAGGAGAAAATTAAATATGAAGTCCGGTACAGCTGCTGCAACTAATATTGGATAGAGAGAAATAAGGAGGCTTTTCTCTTCTCACAGGGGAAGGGAGATTCCTCACAGCTCCTGTGGAGGTCAGACATACATGCCTACTAAACAGGAGGCAAGATTTCCCCCCTTCGCTAGCAACTAAAGGCAGAGTTCAGAGGCTGGCTCTGCTGAGGAGCCTCTAGTCACTGAATTTCAAGGAAATAGTGGACCCTTTCCCAGAAGAGACCACCAGAGTGGGGGGAGGGAGGGTTGCCAGGGGCCAAGTTCAGACTTTTCATTCTCAGATTAAAAGCCTTTTCCATTTGTGAGGCAGTTACTACTGTACTCTTGGGTCAGGCCTGATCCAACACAAACACACCTCTGGAATTATGTCTGTGGAAACGGCTCCTCAAGAAGTACCCTAAGTACAGTATAACCATAGAAGAGTAGCTCTAGCCAAAACACGCCATAGCCTTCCGCTATGGTTTGAGTGCAAAATGCTCTCTCCACATGTCCTTGTGTTTGAACACTTAGGCCCCAGCTGACAGTGCTGTTTATGAAATCTTCGCCTGGGAGGCACAGGTCACCTGGGGTGTCCCATAAAAGTGATATCCAGACTCTGCTTCTGGTCCTATCTTTGAATCATGGTCTGCCATGATGTGAACAAGCTACAAGCTCCCAAGAGCACTCCATAATCGTCTGTGTTCCCTGAGCCCATGAGCCAAGATAAATCCATCCCCTCTTGTCCTCCTAAGATGATTTTCTTTCAGAGCAATAAAAAAAAAAAAAGTCACTAAGGGTGTTCTGTGATATCCCAAGGTTTGATGTGGACAGAATGGTTTATCATCAACGTGAATCTGACAGGATTTAAGGGGTGGGGGAGATGACCTAGGAGAGATTCCACTGAACTTGTTTCTGAGAGAGGTTCCAGGGAGGTTTAACTGAGAAGAGCTGTCCCTAAATATGAACAGTCCTCTCTCATGGGTGCAGTCTGCAGTCTGTCCTCTGAGCACACACTCCTGCTGCCATGACTGCTTCTCTGAAATAGATTGGACCTTCAGATTGTGAGCCCAGACAAACCTTTCCTCAGCTTTCTTCTTTCCTGGCATTTTGCCATGGCAAAAAAAAAAAAAAAAAAATAATAATAATAATAATAATAATAATAATATCAGAGAAAGAACTCTAGGCAGTTACCTGGAGGCAGGGATTAAAGCAGAGGCTATGGAGGAGTGCAGCCTATTGGCTAGCTCAGTTTACTTTCTTACACTGTCCAGGATCACCTGCCCAGGCATGGCACGTGTTTGCCAACAGGCCTGTCTGGTAAGGGCATTTCCCAGTTGATGTTCCTTCCTCCCAAATGACCGCTATTTGTGCTGAGTTGACAAAACACCAGCCAGCACACAATTAGAAGCAAAGCAACAAGCTATGGAAGTGGGAAAATGAGAGGTCACATCGCAACTCTACAAGAAGGGGACAGAGCAAGTTGGAAGAGAGATGAAGCTACAAACCCTCAAAGCCACTCGAATGGTGTGCTTTTTTTTTTTTTTTTCGGCAAGACTAAAGGTTCCAGAATTTCCTCCAAACAGTGTCATCAACTAGGAACTAAGTGTTCAGATACATGAGCCTATGAAGGAAATTTCCCATTCAAACCACAAGAAGATGATGAATAGTTTATGGGAGGAGACAGGCGATAAGGAGGACAATTAGTAGCCTGTCAATAGGTCTGGGTTCCTATGGCTTGATGTCTGTAGAGCTCCTTACAGCTTTCAAGGCTGAATGCACTGTCCTACTGATGTCCTAGAAAATGACATTGATACCTTACTCAATAAAGATGAAAGACAGAAACCATATTTTTCCACCCAAGATGCTAGAACAAGTCAGTGAAGCAATTTTCAAAGGCTTTGATTCTCCAGCTCACTGAATTGCCTCCCACTTTTTCCTTGAAATTCAGTGACTAGAGGCTCCTCAGCAGAGCCAGCCTCTGAGCTCCGCCTTTAGTTGCTAGGGAAGGGGGGAAATCTTGCCTCCTGTTTAGTAGGCATGTATGTCTGACCTCCACAGGAGCTTGGAGGAATCTCCCTTCCCCTGTGAGAAGAGAAAAGCCTCCTCATTTCTCTCTGCCCAATATATACTAGTGGCGTGTAACACATATATAATACATACATACATACATACATACATACATACATACACACACTGAGGTGGGTTTTGTTTTAGTTTTTTGTTGTTGTTGTTGTTGGTTTTTGTTTGTTTTTTACTTAGATCTCAGCCCATCTGCAAGCATTCAAGAGAGCTATCCTAAGTAACTGAATAAGTGCCCCAAGCTACCAGCTGGAACCTAGGGTATCTGAAGAATCCAGGGAAGGAAATGCTGAATGTACAAGCAGTAACCCAGGTTTTTATTTGATGCAAGAATAACTTAAGCTTACTTCCCACTGATTGCCACCACTGAAGCAATAAAGGATGCAGGAACGTGAGCCCTGAAAACCTTTGACAGTGCTCTAAAATACACCCTGAAAAATGGACAAAACTTCCTGGAGACCAGCATGCACTGGGCTCTGGAGCAGAGTAAAGGGTTGCTTTGCTCAAGAGTGTGGTTTGGGCTTCAGCGTTGTTAGGCTGGCTTTCAAGGGCTGCTCCCAGGGAAGGCCAAGCATGGGTAAAGGCTGGAAGGTCTGATGGTCTTCTGACTTCCTGGGATCTCTGTGAGACAGGAATCCAGTGCTGCAAGAGGGTTGAGGCAGGCACACAGGAGAGTCCTTCGAATGCCGATTCGACAAATTTTAACTTTTTTTTTTTTAGCTATAAACCTTTCAATACCTCAAAAATAAATCCTTCAGTTTTATACGTGAGTTTGGTTTCTGCAGCTGCAGATTTATGCAGTGTGCCGAGGCTGGGCCAAGAGCAGTGAACATAAACGAAGTGACAGAGAGAGCATCAGGATGTGATGGGGCCTCTGGTGACCGCCTCCTCCCTTACTCAGGAACTTTCCAAATGTCACACATAAACCCTCTCACTAATTAGCTGCTGGACTGGTTGATCTCCTGCCAGGGATATGTCGCCAACTGCTGGGACCTGGGCTGGGGAGATGTGATAGAAAGAAGTGACCTTTGTCACTTCTGGCCTGGAGTTCTCTAAGATGCCAACAGGCTAGTCACTCCAGTACCTGGTCTGCAGACTCATCTCTGCTTTCTGGGTGTTCTGTCTGTGTGCCAGCTTATGCATCTGGGGTGCCCATGAGGAACGGAGGACTGCAAGCAGAAAAAAACAAAACTATTTAACAGACATCAACATCATAAGTAAGCAGCTGGTTTTGACCACAAGAAAGATTAACTAAGATGTTGTGAAAAATTACATGGGTCAGGCTCTGTATTTGTTTTCTTAAAACAATATATACTTATTAGTTTTTTGTTGGTTCTGGGGGGTTTTTTGGTGGTGAATTTTTTTTGGGGGGGGTTATGTTTTGTTTTGTCTTGTTTTGTTTTTATCAGCTTGACAAAGGTCATCTGGGAAGAAAGAACCTTGGGGATTAACTCTATCAGATTGTGTGCATGTATATAGGGCGTTCTCTAGGTTGATAGTTGATGTGGGATAGCCCAGTACTACTGGGGGTAATGCTACCCCTGGGCTAGTGGTCTTGGGTTGTACAGTAAGAAGAGCAAACCCTTGTGCCGAGTCTGTTCTTCCTTGGCCTCTGCTTCAGTTCCTGCCTCCAGCTTCCTGCTTGAGTTCTGCCTTGTCTTGCCTCAGTGATGAACTTTAGCCACAAAAGCCTCAACCCATTCCAACACCAATTCCATACTGTGGTGGCGCTACTGACCTGAGGTCTCCAGGATAGCCTTATTCTTGCAATTCATTCTCTGAGTGGCCTTCATTCCAAAATAATTGACATCTAAGTCCAAGCTCCTCTGAGGCAACTTTTACGTTAGTGAAGACTCTTAGGCCTCCACATATAATGTATTCAGAACTATCATGACAAGAACTGTACTGGGGCTTAGAGCTTGTGTCCTCCAGAGAAAAGGCCCGAGATGCACATAGGCCTATTTGAGACATATACAACAGCTAAGGAGTATTGTATCAGAATTTGGGGAACAGACTTGAGCCCATCCAGGGCAGAAAGTTCCCACATCCTCAGGCAAACTAGACTTATAATAGGCATGAGAAATGTAGATGTCTCCCAAACACCTTTAATGTTATCCCACCATTGTCTTGAATCACACCTGGCTTCCTTAAACGTAAGTCCAATGAGAATTCTCCACAATAAGTCTCCAAAGACTCAACTCAAAAATCTTAAGTCCAAACTTTTATTGAAGTCAAACACGAATAAGAGTTGGTCATGGTAGTGTATAGATGCCGAGAAGTGATTCTGCCATAGTCCCCTCTTGAACTATGACCTTACACTGAGCATTCTTGGGAATGTAGCCAACCATAAAAAGATTTCCTGTAAAAAAATAACATATACATAAAATATTAATATAAAATATAGATACATTATTATATATGATATAGCATACGTGATACAAGAATATGATTTATAATATACAATATGATAGTGTTATATATTATATATGTGTGTGTGTATATATGTATATATATATATATATATATATATATATATACCTCATATAGAAATCTCCTAGCTTCTTTTGTTCCAGAGGGTAGAGCTTTCTTTTTAACTATGAATATCATCTTTAAGACATATCTTCTTTCTTTCATTTTTATCATAAGTGGCTAAGAGAAGCCACATAGTATCCAGAATGTTTTGTATAAATTCTCTGCTCTTAGACCTCCCAGGTCATTGCCGTTTGGATCCTACTTTATACAAAGCACCGGGATGAGGATTCACCCAAACTCTGTCTTTATCACAGAATACCCACTTCTCATTTGCCATTGCCTATTTCCCTTCTCCAACTGAGAGCAGGCAAGAAGGTCTTCCTTCTCCTCCTCCTCTTTCTCCTCCTCCTCCTCCTCCTCCTCCTCCTCCTCCACTGCTCCTCCAACCTTCTGACCATCATCTCTATCTGCAGAGGAAATGGGGCTTTATGTCCCGCCATTTGCTTCTGCGCACAAGCAGGCCCTCCTCTCGCATTTGTACACAGCCACACAAGCTTTTTCTGGAAGTCAAACCAGACAGCCCTACCTTTTACTTATCACCCAGTTCTGAAAGCCACGTCTGCATAATTTTAGGTATTAGTCACAACAGCACCCCTGGTTCTTTAGGCCAGTTTTTGTCTTAATTGATTTTCTGTTGCTGTAACAGAAATTGGCAGAATTGGTGGTTCATAAAAAAAGAGAATTCACTAACTCTAAGTCCAAAGAGTCCATGAGAAAGATCTACAGCCAAGGCCTAAGCAAGGCCATCCATCTATAGGAGCTGCATCCTCTAGTAGAGAAGCAGGTTGTGTGGAAAAAGGATGGAAGGCAGGGACTTTAAAGATATTTTTGTGAGACCTTTAAATCCCATGCAGAGTGAATTAGCCCTGATATGGTTTGAATCTGGGATATCCCAAATAGACTCATGTTTTCAACACTTGGTCTCCAGATTGAGGTGCCATTTAGTAAGTTTCTAAAAATGTTGGGGATAGGGCATATGAGGAAGGAGGTTAGTGGAGGCAGGCAGTTATGGTTGTATTATCTCTGTTCACCCCCCCCCCCCTCTTTCTAGTTGATGTGAAAAGCCTTTGAAACCATGAACCAAAGTAAAAATTCCCTGCTCCTTGTTGCAACACAGACACTCCATATTGGCTACTTTTGTATTGCCGAGAGAAAATATCATGGCCAAGGAAACTTGTGGAAGCAAAAGTTTATTTGGCTTACAGTTCCAGACAGATCCAAAAGAGTCTATCATGGTGAGTTATGGGAACAGGAGGGCACCGCAGTAAGCTGAGTTCTCTGACTCTCAAAAACAAAAGCAAGGATGAAGGAGAGAGAGAGAGTGAATAGGATGTGTCAGGTTTGCTCCCAGTGAGGAAATTGCTCCAGCAAGTCTGCACCACCAAATCGGGACCAAGTGTCCTGACATTATTGAGGGAGCATCTTACTCTATCCACCATATGATATTCATGTCATCTTATGAATCCCTCCTCTTAATACGATCACATAGAAAACACCTGGATTTCATAAGAGATGCCTTCAAACCTTAGCAAATGACCTATATGAAAAGCACGGGGGTAGAAATTTAAGGGTAGCCCATTCTCCTTCACTCTTTGATTCATGTCGTCAAATGTATATGATCTTTCATTTCCAACCTGTGGAAGAAAAAGAGAGGATTTTTACCTAGTCTCCACCAGCCTAGAAGTTATCAGAAGATCCTCAAATGGTATCTCTTCCATGAGATCCGTAGACTGCCTGTCATCCTGGCTTCAAGGGTGCAGGAGAGCAAATCTGGAATTTGTTAACAATGACTGCATTGTTGGGTATTTAAGTGATTTTAATTTTATCAAAACTTGATGTGTATCAGTTCCACCGATGGCCAAGATGGGATGGGATGGATCATATTTACTCTCATAATTGAGACAAAAACACATGACTGTGTTTGGATGGGTATCTGAGAATTCTCTGTTGCAAGAGCAGTTGAGAGCAGAGACCAAAATAACCTTGTCGCCACAAACAGTAGGTGTCTAAACAAAGTTTGGCACGGAACAGCTTCGGTGAAATATTTTGCTAAGTGACCCGCTGTTGTGGAGATTTGTATGTGAACGTGTGGTATGGGGAGCCAAGGAATCTAAGTATTTTCTTTAGCTCTGGATTCTATTTAGAGGGATTATATTTTTCTTTCAAAAGCCATGAATCATTGACATTTGAATACACCAAGCGTTGATTTGGCAACTTAAAGAAATATTTCAGAGAAAAGGTGTGCAATCCAAGTGACTATCTTAATTATCTGCACCAATCCAATTAATTTGTGGTATATTTCAAGCTGGAACAAAGGCCCAGGAATGAAGCGGACCGTTCCAATCCAACCAGAATCATCTATGATTGCCTTCTCTCTATCATTCCAGACATGAAAGACAATAGGATGGAGTTGAGCCCTTGGGGTCTTGGCATCCAGAAAACAGAGAGGAGAGGCCTGCCAGTGCTCACAGGGTGTGGAAAATCACTTCATGACTAGCTACGGTGAAGACTTCTTGAGAATGGGAGAACAAACAGTAAAGCACTTGAGAAGAGCAAAATTCAAAAGGCTGACCTGGAAGGTGAGTCCCAACAGCTGCCTCTGTCCAAGTGATTGGATATCCTATGGAGAACAGAGGTTTATCTCGTGGATTCTGAGGTTAGAAAATTCAGGTGTATGGACCTGGCCTCTCTGGTGAGGGCCTTCTTGACCCAATGAGGAGAAAGAGAGAGAATGTCCCATCTCGAGTCTCTCTTCATCCTCCCCCAAAGCCACCAGGACTGCCATGTGGGCCTCACATTCCTGACCTCATTTATCCTTAATTACTTCCCAAAGGCCCTGCCTCAAAAAGTACCACTCTGAATTTCAGTATTAAATTTCTAACCCAGACACATTGTGGGGACACAGTCAAGCCATGACACTATTAGGATCAACTGACTGACAAAACACAGAAACTCCTCAGACTCCTTTTACAGCCCTGATAGAGTCTCCCTTCCCGTTAATAGGTTTTGATCACCGGTGGCTGGAAATGCTGGATTCTGGGGGGAGGGGGTCCCCCGACAGACACAAGGCACATACCCAGACTCTTCAGTGTTTCTTCTCCCCTTCATTTCTCTGCCATGCTCCCCTCTGTAGATTCCATACTTCCAGTGTGGCATTCAACTTAAACCAGCTCAGCATGTCCACTGTAAGAGGCTTAGTTTGAACAGTTTCTCCTTGGTAACTGATCTACGCTGTAGAATAAACAAATCGGAGTCTGCTGGGACTGAAGGAAACTCAGTCAGCATTTAAAAATTGTGGGGAATTATCATCTTCCTTGTCTCTGATGTCTGACAATTCCTGAAAAGGGGCCTTTTCCCCCCTCATCTAAAGCTCTGTATTTGTAAGTTACAGCAGAGAAATAACACCACACACACACACACACACACACACACACACACACACACACACACACACACAATTCACCATAACTGGTGATTAGATATCAACAGACTAGAAACATCCTTTTTCTAAGTGTTTCTAAGGGAAACAAAAAAAGAAAAAAGAAAAAAGAAAAGAACTGGACTGTTTGCATATGAGAAGGTGAGCCTAGAGATCCTGCATTCTGACCAAATGGAAGAAACCATGGTGGGGGTAAAGATAGGCAGAAAGGATCCAGGGAGGGGAAAACACATTAGGAAAACTCAAAAGAGTTACCTCAATCCTGTTTTGTAATTTCTCCTAATGTGCAAGAAAGTCCATGATCAACCCACCCCGAGGAATAAAATAAAACCCTTAATAGTCCTTCCCCCACCCCACATTGCTTTCACCAAAGATATAAGGAAAATCGACGAAAAGACATTTAACATCCCTCTAGGAATGATGGGAAATATCCCTGTAGGATATGGCTTTCAGTTGAAAGCCATGGCGATTGCCAGGTCAAGGGTCAGAGTCAGTGTCCCTAGACTAAAGTCCAGATTGGGCCAACAGTGGGAAGAGTATGAAAAATAATGGGTTTTTTTTGTAGGAGAGTCACAGGGCTTTTGAAAAAGTGAAACAGTCGCCCCTTGAAAACAAATGGTGCAGCTGTCCTCCCTGAATGAGGATGTCAAGCAAATACCAAATATTCCATGAGGTCGGGTTGAGGAACAAACCAAGAATAATGGGCAACACCATATGTGAGTATTGCCTAATACCTGCTCAGAACACAGGCTGAATCTAAAAGAGGCTCGAACTGACTGGGAAGGCTGCATTGTACAAGACACATCCGACTTAAGGTTTGGGGACAGAGATGGAAGTTAAGACAGAGCCAGAGGAATGGAGACTACAGCGATGGCCCCCCAACTGAGATGGCAGATCAGGTTGAGAGAGGTGAAGGGATCAAGGGTAAAGCAACAGAGCCAAGGGCCTGCACTTCCTGTAAGCTTACATCTGAGATTACATATACAACCCACCTTACTCCAGAAAGGATTTAGCGTGGCTGTTGCCAGGGTGTTTGGACTGAATTATGAATGCAATTGAGTCTAATTGACGGATTCTAAGCAGACAATGTCATGCTCGGGCACGCATTTAAAAAAGATTATTCTAGAAATGTAGAGAATGAATGGTAACGGGTATAACAATAGAGACCAAGATGGAGGCAGCTTAGGCTGAATAGAGGTGATTATAGTAATCCAAGGGAAAATGAGGTTGGTCTGAGCTAACACAGATGCTCTGGGAACCAGCAGAGGGACAGATAGCCTGAGGGGTCTGTGAAAGTGGGTAAACTGGCCTGTGGGGGGGGCAGAAAAATCGTTGCTCAGGAATTGTAGCCTGGTCAGGAGTTTGGGTAAGGAAAGATCTAGACTATTCACCTGACATTAGAGAACACTTGTCCTCTAAAAAACGAAGTGTCCGGTGCCCTGAGTTTACTTGGAACTTCTATTCAAATCCACACCTCCATTTTCTTTCAGAACACCAGCTTCTAAGACTGTCTGACGACCATTGCTGCCATGGGAACCACACGGGGCTTTTCCCCAAGGAGTGTGTATGTAAAAGCTCATCTTTGTTGAATCTAGCTCTCAGGGCTCCGAAAGTGGGAAAGGTGGCCCTTCCTACCTCTTCCCAGCTGACACTGTACATGGAAATTGAAGTAAGCCGTGTTCAGACCATGTCATGTGGCTGACAAGATGGCTCAGTGAACAGAAGTGTCATCCGCCAAGGCTGTCAGGCTGAGTTCGAGCACTGGAATGTTCAGTGGAGATATCTGAGACCCAAAAGCTTTGGCCTCTGACCCCTACGGGCTTGGCTGTACATCTGATGCCCACTCATTTCACATCACACACACACAAAGTCAGCCAAGTTCATTGCCACAAAAAAAAAAAAAAAAAAAAGGAAAAAAAGAATCACCTTCCCACCACCTTCCTCCTTGGTCTCACCAGAACAGCACTCGAATGCAAATTTGATTGGATCAAGAGACACCTAGAAAATCCTTAAGGCATACTTTGGGGCATGTCTGTGAAGGTGTACCCAGAGATTATGGCACTGATACAGAGGTGATCGAACGGAGAGGGGAAATCCAGCTCTATATGTGGGTGGAATTGTGCAGTAGGCTGGGTCCCAAGTGGAACAAAACAGAAAAGAGAGTTCCCCTGAGTGCTCAAGTTCAAGACCTTTTAGGGGGACATCTGGGTTGTTACATCTGGGATGCTGGCAGACAGTAGACAAGCTTCTTCAGCCTTGGACCTCAGGCCCTCGGGCTCAGAGTAGGGTTGTATATACAACTGATCTCTCCTGCTCTGGGGCCTCCAGCTTAGACTGAGAAGTTGCTGCATCCTTCACGCTGGCAGCTTGTAACAACCATCACAGGGTCATCTAACTTCTAATTGTGAATGGTCTTTTGCAGTTACATTGTTGCTGCCCTCAGCCCCAGCCCCCGACTCCCCATCCTCCTGCAACCTCGGCTAATTCTTGTTTTGTTCCTTCAGGAATCCCTGGCTAATCCACACATCAACCATCTGCATTCTGCATGGGGAGGAGAGATGTATGCTCCAACGCCAGCAGAAGAGCCCTAAGTAGCTTACCTGTCTTCTGAGACTCCGACTTTTCAGAGTCAACTGGCACCGAATGGAACCTTTCAGGAAAGGTGTTCTTCCACAGTGAAGAGCAGCTTAAGTAATTAACCTAGAACTTCACTGAGGCTGACTTTTCTCACGGCTCTACACAGTACAGACATATGTGTTATCCTAGCAAGGAAAGCAAGGAAAGCATGCCATTAAAATCCCCGATTTTTTTTTTTTTTTTTTTTTTTTTTTTTTTTTTTTTTGAGGCAGGGTCTCACTGTGCAGTTCTAGCTGTCCTGAAACCCACTATATAGACCAGGCTGGTCTTGAACTCAGAGATCTGCTTGTCCCTGCCTCACAAATGTTGGGATTAAAAATGTGCACCTGCACGCCCCACTACACCTCTTTAATTTTGTTAGAATCTAAAACCAGGCCCATAACTACCCCCCGACACACACCCCATGTCCTGGTTTGATTTTTAGGATGTCCTATGGATTCATATCCCTGGACCCAGTGAGAAAGCTTCCTTTTAGAAAGACAGGTTCTGAGGTGTTCAGTCTGAGATTCTGTAGTAAGAACGAGAGACTAAACAAGGAAGAGGTCACCTGGGCGAGCTGTGGAAAGCATGGGCAGGAGTGGGAGGAGAGAATCACCCCACAACACATGGAACTACAGGGACACCTGGAACCCAGCCCTGCTTCCCCGCCGCCAGTTAATTGTATTACTTAACCAACCCACTTAACCTCCCAAGATTTTTATCCCTTCTTCTATAAAAATAAGGATTCAATTTGATGGCTTTAAAAAAAAAAGTATTTTCCCCTCTAGTTCTGAAATTCATCTCCCAGAAGCCCCACCTTCTTTTAATAAATCCTATTTACTTGCAGGTGGTTAGACTATTAAGGGGAGCAAATTATTTAAATAATGTCTGACTTTTTGACTGGTCTGACTCGCCTAATAGGCTATATATGCGTTTTTATGTATAATTTTTTTGAGTAGTTATTTTTTAGGTACATCAATCAAGGAGCTAGTATTTATTGCATGGAGCTAATTAACTTCTAAAATGACATTTTCATTTGTACCTTCAGAGGAGATTTGAACTCAGATCTCAGCAATAGAAAGCAGCTGTACTAATAGCTCCAGTCCCGGTGAGCCCCCTAATTCTCCCAGCTTACCCTCACCATAAATGTGTGATTACTCGCGGGTTTATGGGGGCTCTCGGTTACTATGAAAACAAACCATTACCAGGAATTGGCATTTTTTGATTTATTTTATTTATTTTATTTTTATAACGTATACTCCAATCTCTATATTCTCCATATGTCTGGGGGCCGTTCCAGATGTTGGGGAACAATCAACACCTCACTCGCACCTCCTAAGGGGGATGTGGGGGAACAGGAAGATTCTGAAGGCTCTTTCCTGGCTCGTCCATATTTGAGGCAGAGAGAATCTGAGAACCTTGCCAGAGAAGATGAGAGACCAGCACCAGCGATTGTCGGGAAGAAAGAACAAAGACAAAGACCTATGTGACTGCTCTTTGGTCCGCTCTAGGACGCAAATGTAAAACCTCACCCATTTGTAAAACTCAGCATCCTAGAGGTTAGAGACCTGGGAATGGGATGGGGGACTGACAAGTGGTTTACAATTACCAAATTCTCTCTTCTACTGGGAAGGGACTTACCATAAGGAAGACTAGATACTTCTTACCCCACTAGACACCCTAAATGGTGGGAGCGCCGTGGCATTCATTAAAATACAGAGGTCAGAACTTTGCTGGCAAGGTAGTCAAAGAAGACGTCCCTCACTACCCCACCAGGAGCCAAGCCACCCATGCCTCATGTGGTTGAATGAATTCCTCAGGCTTCACCATCTTCTACTGGTCTTGGTCATCCATGCTGGATCTTATAGGCCAGCATTTTTGTTGACTTGGAATTAATTTATCTGCTAACAATGAGTATGAATCTCCATAAATATGGAAGAGAGGTAAAAAAGGAGGGGATAGGACACGAGGAGAAAGAAAAGAAAGTTGAAGACCTTTACTTTCCATCCTTAGACTCCCCCAAATTCCCACCTTTGTGAGGACAGCTTTGCCACAAAGATCCCCACAAATTGTCTTGTTCCTCTCTCTTGTGACAAGGACATGTGTCCTAGGACTTGTGGGATTTCCAAAAGAGCCTGAGTGTCTCACAATCACTCTCTCCAAGTTCCGGCTAACACAGAATGCTCTTTTTATCTTGTCTCCAATGGATGTGTTCACTTACCCTGTATAAGAGCCCAAAGTATATACCCCTACCCTTGAACTCCCCCTCATACCACCACTGAGACAGATTTGCATATCAAAGTATAAAAAACAAGTTTGAAGTTGGACAAAACCAGATGGCTTCATGACAAGACACCCCAGTATAAAGGGGAAATCCAGCATCTAGGCATCAAAATTCCATTCTCAGATTCAACATCCCTGAGACAGTCACTCAGTGATGGTGCCTTTGTCCTAAGCCTTAGCCCTCTTCCCTGCTTTCCGTGGGCTTCTTTCCATGGCCAGTTTCCAACCTCCCCTTCCAGATTGCTGTTTATTCATTTCTTATACAAAATGGCCCCTCTTTGTGTCCATTGCTTCAAAGACATCTGGCTCACCTCAGCTTGATTCCTTTATTAAAATTTCTTTTTCATTTATTTATTTGTGTAGGGGTGTGTATATGTGCTAGTGAATTCAAAGTGTATGTGTGGGTACTCCCAGAGGCCAGAAGAGGGTATCTGAGTCATAGGAACTTGATGGAGTTACAGGTGGTTGTGAGCTCCCTAATATAGATACTGAGAACAAAATCTGGATCCTCTGGAAGAGAAGCAAGCACTTGCAAGTGCTGAGCCATGTCTCTGGCCCTTCACCTTAGCTTTATAAAAGCCCATTATACTTTGGACCACAGTTTGGTTTTTGGGTATACCAAGCTTTCCTGCCAATCTCTATAAATCAAGGCAGATTAATGTGAATTATTTGACAGATAGAATTCTGATATGAATACATAAGCATCCTTGAAAAGCAGATAAGATTGCTTGGCTGTGAGTTTCGTTGGCTTTAGTGACAGTGTATAATAATTCTAACTCACCTAATAGTTCTCTCAAAAGCATTCATACTCTCCCCTGCCTGTCCCCCTCTCCCTTCCTCTCCCTCTTTTCCTCTTTCCCTCCCCCCTCTCCCCCCTCCATCACCCTCTTCCTCTCTTCCTCTCCATCTCTTCCCTCTTCCTTGCCTTCTCCCTCTCCCCTGTCCCCCTGTGCCCCCTCTTGTTTACAGATTCTTTTAAAGTTCCTCTAAGTCTGAAGAACTAACTCAGTCAGTTCAAGTGTTCTCTGTGCAAACACAAGAACCTGAGGTAAACCTTGGAACCGAGGTAAAGAAAAGAAAACATCTTGGGGTGATGCACCTATCTAATCTTAGTGTTAGTAAGGCCGAGACAGAGGATCTCTGGGGCTCAATATAGCTAACCAGCCTAGGCTAATGTGTGAACTCCAAGTCCTAAGGAAAGCCTCTGTCTCAATGAAGCAGAATGGGCTATAGAGATGGTACAGCAATTAAAAGCTGGTACTGCTCTTGCAGAGTGTTCAAATTCAGTTTATATCAAGCACCTCACAATTACCTGTAACTCCCAACTCCAGGGGATCCATTGGCTCTGGTCTCTCCTGGAACCTGCATTCCCATGTAAACACACACACACACACACACACACACACACACACACACACACAGCCTTTTAAAATATTTTTTTAAAGAATAGCATTACTACTAGCAGAGACTAGAACTTAGAAACCTGCAAAGAAGATGCAGACCACAAAGATGAAGAAAGCGGTGGCCAGGTATGGAATGAGAAGATGCTCTGTCCCTGTGAGGTTCTTTCCTGAAATATTTCCAGGCTTCTAATCCACCCCGCTGAGGTTTTACAAAGTAGCCCATGCTGGGGTGTAAACACATAGCAAACCTCAGTTCCTTTTCAAGGTTTCTCCCAGAAAACTGCAGCTCTCCCAAATATCCCACTCTGTGAGTCACCATTACCCACCATGAGACAGTGGCTTTGGAAAAAGATGCCCACAGACACTCCTTTACTGTATAGGACAGAGCCTCATGCAGCTTGTGGTGAGACTTTGGGTGCCAAATGTAACCAATTACAGGAGACCCCATCTACAGTAGCCAGCATCTGTGTGAAGGATTATATCCACTGACTATCTTTAGGGCCAGAGATAGAGAAAACTTTGAGATTATAAGAAAGCTTTTTCCCACCCCATCACCATTACACCATATGATAGTCTGGCATACATTGGCGTACGTGACAAAGATGCTATGACCATTTGACATAACCTAGAGTCACTTAGGGAAAGGGAACTTCAACTGAAGAATTGCCTCAGTTAAACTGCCTTATGACTGTCTATATGAGACTGTCTGAAGTGATGATTTATATAGGGAAGTGGATCAGTCCACTGTGGGAGGCAACATCCCTCACCAAGCTATTCCTCTGCGGTTTCAGCATCAGTTTCCTGCTTGAGTTCCTGCCTTTACTTCCACCTATGACTCAGTGTAAAATTAAGCTTAAGTAAACCTTATCCTCCCCAGGCTGCCTTTGGTCATAGTGTGTATGGCAACAGTAAGAACGCTAACTAGAACAGATATATTCCTATACTGTCTGTTCATCACAGTCCCTCTTCCAAGGAGATTTGAAACTGCGTATTCTGGGCTTCAAGACTGTCCATATTAGCAGAGTGAAATGTTAACTCTTCACCCACCAGGAAAAGAATGAAAAAAGATCACCTTGAAAATGGCTTCCCTGTTGCTCAGCAACATACTTTTCCAAATTCACTCTTCTGAAATATGCGTATCAAGTTTCTCATCGCAAATTCTGTGACCCTTTAGTTCTTTGGCCTCACCTGGATTCTTAGAGTGTCAGTGTTCTATTTCAACAACCGCCTCTCTCTCCAGGATCAGGAATCTTTCTACAAATAAACATCTACCTTTCTTTTTTCTTATCTGATGACCTCCTGTTCTCTTTAATATAAAACACAACGGGGTCACCGTTACATCTACATTCCACTGCGGGAGTTGGAAAGATGGCTCGGCACTTAAGAGGACCCTGACACAGTTTCTGTCACCTGTGTCAGGTGGCTCACAACTGCTTGTAACCACAGCCTCAGGGGGTCAGCTACCCTCTTCTGGCCTCCAGAGGTACCTGCACTCACATGCACAAACCACATTCAGATAAATATATATACACAATTAAAAATAAAAATCTTCTAAAATCTATTACACTATACATCTTATTGGTTCTTGCAGAATGTTTGTCTATACCCTTTATTATCAAGGTATTTAACGTTTTTTAAAGAATTCTTTTTGTTTGTTGGTTTGTTTTTTGAGATAGGGTTTCTCTGACTGTCCTGAAACTCACTCTGTAGACCAGGCTAGCCTCTAGCTCAAGGAATCTGCCTCTTCCTTACTGGGACTAAAGAAGGGTACCACTATCACCTGCTGGTGTGCACCTTTCAAAAGCCAATGCATGGTTTGTTTTGTTTTTTCTCTTCAAGGTCAATCGAAACCCTTTACATGTGTTTAAATATCCCTCTTTTCTGTTTTGCTTTTCATTTTTGTGATGTTCATTTCTTTTAGTCTTTGTGTGTATTTGTTGGAGAGGGGAAACTGTGTAATTTTTCAGAACAGCACAGGGTGGAGATTAGAGAACCACTTTCCTCTTTCCATTGGACTGCTGAGCCAATCCACCTGCCCAATATTTCTCCTATCTTGCTCTTCTCGTCTTTATAGGATATGCAACTTATCATAAATTTGTATCTTGAGCAAATACCTGGACACCAATAAACATACAGTAAGTTTTATATTTCCATATATGGTCTGGACATATACAATCAGGATTTCAGTATTCTGTGCTTTTCTATATTGAATCTAAAGAATATCTACTAAGTATGTGGCTAACAAGCACATGATGCATGTAAGAGGAAAATAGCCGGACAATGGAATCACTTGGTGACATTAATTTAGTTGCTGTAAGACTATGGCTTAACCACTGGCTAATGATCTGCTTTCACATACATGGAGAGAGATTCAATGTATATAAAATTTAGCATGCCGAGAGACACATAGAATTCAGTCCATCTGTGTTTTCTTCACTACAAGCTGCTTATTCCTTATTTCATAGGGGAAAAAAAAGTGAAGGCCTTCCAGAAGAGATTCCTTCTGTTTTTCTTTCTTTTAGATTTTTTAATTTCCATTTTGTGTCTCATAGCCCTATTGTCAAGGGTTTCTTTGTTGCATTTCTGTTGTGGTTGTTGCTCTTGCTATTGTTGTTTCTGCTGCTGTGGTTGCTGTTGTTGCTGCTGTTGCTGTTGCTTCTGCTGTTGTTGCTGTTGCTGCTGGTTTTGCTATTGCTGATACTGTTGTTGTCATGATTGCTGTTAAGTCAGTTATCTTGCTGGTAGAATTCCAGCATCTGATTTTAAATTCATCCCTTTATTAGAAAGAATCATGGCCATGAAGTCCTTGGCACCTACTGTTACTATGGCCACCGTGCTGGATGCTTTTGTGACCTCTTTCCAGTCCCCACAATCAGAAGGGGAAGTTGATACCATCTGAAAAGTTACTTGTTTAAATAAGTATCTTTCCAATGTCTTCTTACTCACTGTAACATTCAATTATTTTTATAGTGTTGTTCCTCTTCACCTTTTCTTCCTCACACTCTGGATTCATGTTTCTTGTGACTACACGGCCTCTTGTGATTCTTCGGGGACAATTACGATATTTAACGGTCCTATAAGAGTTTCTAAGTTGAAATGTTTCTTCCAATTTTGTGCATTAAAGAAAGTACTGGTTGCAGAATAATGAAGGGTGCCATCAGTTCTCTCTGGAATCTTAACCCATAAATCTCCTTAGCATGTGCATCCACTGTGTTCTCCTGCCCAGAGCAATTAGCACCCTGCATCAATATGGCTTTCCTTTTGTAGTCTGCCATCCTCTGACATTTCCTCTGTCACTACTCAGATTGTCATCTTGCTTCTTGGCATGCCGCAACTTCACTGTTACCACATCTACATGAAACAGTCAATGCTGGTAAATGGATAAGAAGCTTAGAGTTTTTCATCTGTTTTCTCTCAGGTAGATAAGCCATCTCAAGGACCAAACACTTACTAGATGTTACTTTAAACCAATATGGAATGGTAGATAATAATACGGTCCTAATATTTGCAGCCATGTGCCAACTTTATTATCTGAATTCAAACCTCATTGGATACATGGCTGCATCTGTGATGTGCAGGGCAATAGGAGGTTCCTGCTAACTATTTTTTAATTGATAGAATGTGTGCTAGGAACTGAGTGTCTGGAAACTTAAAGAGCCTTTAAATGACACTCTACACTTCCTCCAATGAATGAGATTGTTCATTGAGTCAAGTGTGCCTGAGATAGGATCCCCAGAGTCTAAGCAAAGCCAGATTGGTAGCACCGACCTGTAACACCTCCTCTCCTAGGCTGAGATAGAAAATCATGATAGCAGAATCCCAGAAGCTTGCATAGGTCAGCAAGTTTGGTGTGCACAGCAGCAGACAGTGAGAAATCCTGTCTCAAATAAGGCAGAGGGCAATGATCAACACCAGAGGTTGTCCCCTGACCTCGATGTGCATGCCATGATCTATATAGATATAAATATATAAATATTATGTATATATATATGCCTGCATGCACGCACGCACGCACACACACACACACACACACACACACACACACACACACACACGAGAGTTTAGAAGAATAATTTTAACTCTAAACTACACTAATGCCATTGCTGCTTATGAGAGCGATTTCATTTCGGTTATTTCTAGAAATCTCATGGCTCTCACCTTCCTTCCCCCATGGTCTTTCTCTGAGAAAATAGAAAAACCAGCATTCTTCTTAAATCACAGAATGAAAAAAGAAAACCAAAAAAAAAACAAGTACACACATGTGTAAGAACATAGCTGAGTATCTCTACTCTTCTCAGAGCTGAGGTAGAGGGAGTACATATAGGTCAGAGAATTAAATGATCCCATTTGAGATATTTTATATTTTCAATCTTTTGCCAAAAGGATACTTAAAACATTCACAAAGAGAATTCTCGGAAGCTGAATGGTTTCCCGGTCCAAGAAGGCCTAGGAGCCCTCTGAATTAAAGCTTCCGACTCCAAGCCCAGGGCTGCCCTTGATTAAAAACAAATGGAACATGTGCTACAGAGTCCGGGTTTCCTTGATTTATGGTTTGGAAAATTAAGTTACTATTACTTATGAGGCTTGGAAGCAAAGGCCCAATGCAATACCTAATTGAGGGTCAAGAAGGGGGATACGCCGAAATTGGGAAAATATTTTTTAGAGAACATCTGAGTGAAGACATCGGGGTATGTAATTAAATGGCTTTTCTGTAAAAAAGTCACACACTCAACAATTTCTTATATGAAACTATTGGAATGTGTTTGTTTATTAGCTTAGCTTCCCCCATTGGCTCCCTTTGGGCTGGGTAGCTCTTGGGTTAGCCTTCACTGCTGCCTGGCTATGGTCATATTGAATGTCTACTTACCTATTGATCTCCAATAATTAAAGATGATAAACAATTCAAGCAGCAGCTGGGTTTTGGTGAGTGGCCGGGTGGTCATCTCCTCATGAAACAAACTTCCCCTCAATCCTAAGGAAGAAGCTTGTTTTCTTAGGGGCAAGGGGCCAGGAAGTTCGTTGAAGGGAGGGTGGATGTTAGAGAATGTGTGTGGTGGGGGAGGGTGTTGACATACAGTCTCCTCACCATAGGACCAAAATCTAACATAAATCTATGTGTCAAGTGTCTCTGAAATCTGCAAGGTAGAGAAGACAAAAGTACGTTCTTTCATATGATGTATCATAACTATGTGATTGATAATGGACATAGAGTCACTCCATTGTTTGTCAGACAATCAAATACTGGTAGGAGGAGGTAGGATACCCTCCCATGAACGTCCTTCCTTCTTTCCCAGGAAAAAAAGCTATTCAGTCCAAAACGCCAGGAGTGCAAGGGGAATCCTCTTGCACAGCCTGTCCCTAATTAATTACACAGCTCATTAATTCCCTAAGTGGCAACTCATTCACATCTTGACAGTTCACAACAAAAAGGGTTTCCTATGGATTGGGGTCTCGGGGAGAAAATTTTTCTTTCTTTTCCAAGTGGCTGCAGATAGAGGTGTCTCCTGTATATCCAAAGTTCTTGAGAACACACTTGTTGCTGAAGGTGAGATAAAGTTGTGTGGGTTTATACAAAATAATGAAAGAATGAAAGCCTAGTAACTTTAACATCCAGAGGGGAAGCCTTTCTAAAAACATAGGCTGGTGTTCACCACAATCACGACTCTGTAACAACTTCCTGAAGAACACTTTGTTTGTAAGATGGGATCTCAATATGTAGTTCCATCTTGCAATCCCCTGCCTCAGACTCCTAAGTAATGAGGTAACTCTCAGTCCTCGGTAACAAGTTTTCTTTTCTTTAATCAGTTAGTTGAAAGACATAAGACATGGCAAATTAAGAATTTCTGTGATTACTTAAACTGTATCATGCTAAGTCTTTTAAGTGTCCATATTTTCTTTCTAATAAACTTATGTTATCAAGGTTAAAATTCTTTCCCAAAGAAACTAGACTTTGACCTTACCCTAACCAGGAAAATTATTGCATTGGCTACCTTTATTTCTCAGTGCTGGGGCCCTTGCACAAGGCAGACCAGCATCCTACCCCTGAGCTACACCCATTCCCGGGATGGAGGTTTAAAAGATTGTCTGCTGTTAAAATATAAACTTAATTAAAGGAAATGATGGGTTGATAGCACTTTGCATCACCATCTGTCTCTCTTCCTGTAAAATACTCTTCTCCGGGGAGACCTCTACGTGACTTTCAGGGGACTGTTCCAAAGTAACTTCTGTTACCAAGATATTCTGGTCCCAGAGAACTCTCATTTCCCAAGCAATTGGTAGTAAGGATGAAGCCTTTCCCAAAGCTATGTGGCCAGGGGTTGCCAGGATGCTTCAAACCAACTCATTAGGGCTGTCTGGACCCCCAAGTGACCAAGCACATGGCTAATGAATCCAGGGCTCCTCCCATGCTTACTCTAAGATCTTCATATACTGACTGCCTGTCTTTAGGTCTCTTACTGTCTGGGTGTTCGGGACATGAATGTGGAGGAAGGTAGGAATAAAGGGACAACGCACAGTAACTCTGTACAAAGGAAGAGATCTAGACTCTGACAAGGGAAACCAAGCTCTAGAGAAGAATCGCCATAGAGAGTCTCAGACATGTCAGCAGAAGTAGAGGCATCAGGCATCACTTAGGTATGTGTACTTTTGCGAAAGCACACCTCCAAACACATCTTTTTTCACCACCTTTTAAAAATTGTTGATTCCGGGCTACCGTGTGTGTGTGTGTGTGTGTGTGTGTGTGTGTGTGTGTGTGTGTGTGTGTGTGTGGATGTGTGTGAATGTCTAAGTGTGTCTGTGTATACATATGTGTGTGTGCATAAATATTATATACTGTATATATCAGACCTGGTCCCAGTGATCCAGTTTCTCATTCAAGGCCCTACCTCCCACCTCTTAAGGGTCCACAACCTCTCTCAAAACAGCAGCACACCAGCTGGGGACCAAGCACTTAAAATTATGAGCATATGGGGGCATTCCACGAGTGTGGAATTGACCTAGACTCCTCTACATCATCCACAGTCCTGGGTTTATAAGAAGAGACAGAATAGAAAATGGTAGAGGTAGAGGTTTTTTGACTTGCACCTCATGTTTAGCCATCAGCCAGCCAGCCATTCAATACCTATAGTTCTATATGTTCAGGATCCCTGCCTGTAGGGGCTATTTATGGTTGTCAATTTGACTATATCTGGAATGGACTACAAATCAGAATTGGAAGGCTCACCTGTGATCCTGATCTTGAGGCTGGGAGACACCAGTTTCTGGCCTGGATCTTGGCATGAACATCTTGAGACATAGTGGCTATGAATCCCAGGAGACTAAGTCAAGAAGATCTCTGAGTTCAAGGTCATTTGGGACAAATAAATTCCAGATCCAGGCAAGGTGGTACACACCTTTAATCTGGGCCACACCTTCTGCTGGAGACCTGCATAAGGACATTGGAAGAAGGAAGATTCTCTCTGCTTTGCCTGCTTGCCTTGTGGGATTTAGCAACTACTAGATCCTTGGACTTCCATTCACAGCTGCTACTGACCATTGTTAGGGTGTTGGACTATAGACTGTAAGTCATCAACAAATTCCTTGCTATACAGAGACTACCCATAAGTTCTGTGACTCAAGAGAACTCTGACTAATACAAGACCATTACACTCTTCAGCAAAATAGGAAAGAAAGATTATCAAAGCAGAAAAGAACATAAACATATGGTTGCATGCAAAAATGGAGAATGACAACCTCGGAGCCAGAAGCTGAAAGCTTGTCTTACCTAGACACTGTAAGTTAAATACATGCCATGGAATTTAAGACACTTGAGGCATGAACTCTGTTGACCAGCATGATCCCCATTCTTCTTCTATATGCATGGCCACTACATAGACAAAGTAACCTCTGGGGACATCTGCAAAATTCACAGTCTACAGGGAACCTTCAAGGAAAGAAGACATGGAGTCTGAGGTGGCTAACTTTGACTATCCATTGGCCACAGTGAGGAGTGGAAAGGTCCACAGGAGACCAAGAATGTTTTTGACCTCTACCCCCATGCCCCTTGCCACCTTTGAGGGGTGGATGGCTGGTTCTGGGGTCATGAGAGCAGGTGAGCTAGCTCCGCCCCTCACCTGCTGCAACACTTAGGAGAGTGGGCCCTGTACTTGACTTGGGCATCACAGCAGAGCTGTCCCCAGTAGAAGGGACTCTGAATCCTATGTACACAACAAAGTTTTTTAAATATATCAAACATTGCAGAGGATGTACTTACATATTTTTAAAGTGGTTTATTTGAAACTCTAAATTTGAAATTCTAAAATAACTTTCCCTCCCATTTTTATTTGTTAAGTCAGCAGTTCCAATAACCTCCATAGCTCCCAAACCTTTATGGGTATGTAACTTAAAACCTATTAGATGCTTCCAGGGAGCAAGAAGAATGAGCACACAATAGCTGTATTTTATCCCACACACCTCTCCCTGCTCAGCACCTACCCCCTTCTCCACCCTCTGACATTAGTCTTTAAGAACATCCCACTCCATGACCTTGGGTTACTCTCTGAGAAACCCTGGGGGCAGGTCAGAGGGAGAATGGGTTGATTGGACAGGTCTCCCTGGGAATCTGGAGGCTGAGTGGGAGAAGCCAGGTAGGAAGAGAGACCTTGACTGGTCAAAGCACATCAGCATACTGCTAATGAAAATACAAGGATGAGCAGGCTACTGTCATGTAGAGAAACGTGACCATAGACCATGCAAATCATCCTGATTAACCTACAGCTTCCTACAACAGGAAGCTCCTGGGAGTCCACTCTTCAAGAAGCACTCCGACTGTAGCACAAGCAAGTCAGCTCATTTAGATCAAGTTTTTGTAAGAATGATGTCATCCTCTTCTCCTACCCAAGAGCACACATTACCAACCTCAGGACCCAGCCATTAGCAGCATCCCAAGAAGCTGATGCTGTTACAGAAACCACGTCCCATTCTTACCCTAGTCAGGATCCTTGAAATAGAGCCTACTTCAGGGTAGATAGGGGATTGCTTGAATTCCCCAAGACAGGCTGACTGCAACTTCTTGGCAGTCATTTCTCCCTCCCCCCCGCATCTCTCTATCTCTCTATAATCATGTGTGTGCATGTGTACACATGCATGAGAAAGAGAGAGTGTATTTCTCTCACGGATTCATTAATATACAGGTATACATGTGTACTGGTACTGATGCACATGCATGTCTATGCACACAGAAGTTTATGGGTGTTATTCCTTGGCTAATACTCACCTTTTCTATAGACAGGGTATATCTCACTGGCCTAGAACTCACCAAGAAGGCTAGGCTGCCTGAGCAACAATCCCCATGAATCTGTCTCTGTAGTTCCGGAATGACACTAAAATTATCCTTAAAAATAATAATATCCAGTTCTGAGGATCAAAATCTGATTGTCATGCATGCAAGACAAGTACTTTACTGACTGAGCCATCTCCCCAGCCCTATTCTATGTTTCCAAACATATTTTATTTGTTGCTGCCTATTCACACAGATAGCCTATCTTCTCCCTGTGTCCTTTAGGATTAGAGACAAGATCAGACCTGTTCCTCAAGTAAGGGCAGATTGGCCACCTTGTTGTCTGAACTAGTGTTCTCCCTGTGTCAAAAGAAACGCCATGTCCAGGGATCAGAGAGAGAGAACCATATTTGTGCCTCTCACCTATCAGTACCAGGAAACCAGAATGTCTGCAGGAAGGGATGAGTGTTCCCATTTGGGATGCCAGCAAACTTTAGCATGGTGACAGCAGTTTCACGAAGCTCATTCAGAGTGCACTGAATGGGGTGGGGATGGCATTTCCTTGAGTCTTGATGTCACAGGAATACCTTTTCACACGTCCTCCCACTCTTTGTCTCAGAACTTTATTACTCCCCATGCCAAAGAGGCCCCACAGCCCAACAGAGAGGTGTTGTTCTAAGCTGAACACACTGACTCCCAGACTCCATGCTATGACCTTAGATGAGCCACATAAAGTCTCAAGACTCTATTTTACTACCAATAAACCAGGAGGAATTCTACTAACTCCTCCCAACCTCCCAGTGTTGTTTTAAGAGCCAAAATGTTGGGATGATCAGCTTAAATGTGTTGAGACATAAACATTAATGTGTTTGGGTGCATCGTTCTGACAAAAGTATGAACAGCCACTGACTATGTCACTGAGCCCCTGACCTCTAATCGTCCATAGTCACAGTTCAACTCAGTCTACACTAGGAGTGCTTCAGTCTTCTCCTGACTTCTTCCTGCCTGAAGTGTTCTTGCTCTGAAACTCCAAGGCTACCTTCCCCAACACTTTCACAGATTTCTCAGATATCACCTTCTCTATCTCAGCTTTACTTCCTGCATGGCCTTTTCTTCTTCTTCCTTCCTCCTTCCTCCTTCCTCCTTCATTCCTCTTTCCTCTTTTCTTTCTCCTTTCTTCTTTCTTCTTTCTCCTTCTCCTTCCTCCTTCCTCCTTCCTCCTTCCTTCCTCTTTCCTCTTTTCTTTCTCCTTTCTCCTTTCTTCTTTCTCCTTCCTCCTTCCTCCTCCTCCTCCTCCTCCTCCTCCTCCTCCTCCTCCTCCTTCTTCTTTCATCCTATGTTCCATACATGGTCATACATATCTTCCCATCCTATTATCTGATTGTTTACACTTCCTAAAATCACACACTATGCATTAGACCGAAATGATATAGTACATATAGAATTCATTGCCTGATTTTATTGCATAAAGAAATAAATATCTTTCTATTTTCCTTATTAAAATAATCCAGTCTGGTCTTTTTGGGGGGCAGTTTATTCAGCTTACACTTCCACATTGCTGTTCATAACCAGAGGAAGTCAGGACTAGAACTCAAGCATGTCAGGAAGCAGGAGCTGATGCAGAGGCCGTGAAAGAATGTTACTTATTAACTTGCTTTCTATGGCTTGCTCAGCCTGCTTCCTTATAGAACCCAGGCCTACACACCCAGGGATGGCACCACCCACAATAGGATAGTGCTTAGCATAGATTTTTAAGAAATCAGCTGGAGAGATGGCTCAGCAGATTAAGAGCACTGACTGCTTGTCCAGAGGTCCTGAGTTTAATTCCCAGCAACCACATGGTGGCTCACAACCATCTTTAATCTGGATCCGATGCCCTCTTCTGGTGTGTCTGAAGACAGCAACAATGTACATGAAATGATAGATAGATAGATAGATAGATAGATAGATAGATAGATAGATAGATAGATAGAGAGAGATAAGAAATCAGGCAATGAAAGAAAAAAAACTGTGAACGTTCCTAGTGCTAAATAGACAAATTCCATGTCCTCAGTGGAGAAACCAACAAGATCATTCGCAGTCTCATATAATCTACTTTTTAAATACAATCTTGTTCTACTCTGGGTTTTATTTCCTTCATTAGTAAACATGCCTTCTAGCTTACCTGAGTTTCCAGTAATGTCAAATGGCTTACAGACTATGTCAACTTTCTCTGCCCCATTTCTTTTGCTCAGAATCCTTCCTCTCTAAGCTCTGGCATTTAAAATTCTTCCAATGTCAGTTTCCTTAGGAAGTCCTTCTCAATTTTCAATGTTGTAACTCCCTGCCTTTAAACCTTGCATATGGCATATGATTCTAGCACATCTCTTAACATTTTTGGATTTCATAAAATATAGTTGTATCATTCCTCCCTCCCTTTCCTTCCTCTGAGCCCTTATATGTGCCCCAAATTTATAGCCTTTTTTCCTTTTTTATTGACACACACACACACACACACACACAAACACATAAACACACACACACATGCACCGAAAGAGGGGGGAGAGGAATGTCACCTAATAGGTCCATTTAGTGTTGTTTGTATGTTGCTTAGGACTCTGAGGTCATTGTAGCTATTTAGGAGCTGAGTGAACCAGCTAAAGATGCCATGGCAAATGTCACCTGATTTAAATAACTGGAATTCAATGTCTCACAACTGAGAGACCCTATGGGATGGTCCTATGAGATGGGTTTTTTATTCCAAGGCCAGCTTCCTTGATGTACAGGGCATAGAAAGCAAGGTAGCTTCCCAGTTCCTGTGAGCTCAGGTCTTCTTCCCTCTGTGTGTGTCTAAATCTGGAATAGCATCCTTTCTGGCTCACTTGCCCCTTTGTGTCCACAACTGTCAAAGGAAGCCATTCTAGGCTACTGTATGTCATGGATGTATGAATTTGAGATATATGGATTCAAGAAGGGAAAAGAATTCAACCTGCAATAGAGCTCGTGATACTATACCAATCTGGATTTCTTCCTGGGTCTCAGTTTCAGGCCTAGTTATTTCTCAAACACTGAGGGGCACTAACATCCACTGGAACTTTCTACAAGTTGCAAGTTGTCTACTTACCCTCATCTATAGCATTTCTCTGACCTGCACAGCCTGTGGCCTTACCTTATTTCCATGTGTTCCCTCACATGTTTCCCTTTGGTTAATTAAGGAAATGTTTATGCTCCGAGTATTTTTGTGAAAATGAGAATAAATTAACGCTCTCACTGGTGCGAACCAACAAGCATGCAGGTTCCTTTCAACAAGTGGGCTCTTGACAATTTGTGTTCTGTAATTAAGAGCACTGACTGCTTCTCCAGAGGACCCACATGGCTGTTAATATCCTGCTAAAACTCAAGTTCTATGCCCTCTTCTTGCCTCCACTGGCACATGATGCACAGACATACCCATATAATAACAACAACAACAACAACAACAACTAACAGGTTAGAACTGTACATCTCAGTCAAAATGTCTTAGAGAAACCGTGGTACACGGGGAAAAGCCTATGGTTACAAGACAAGTTGGAAGATTCATCAAGATTTTGAACCTGTAGGTGATACACAGAAGGAAACTGACTACTCACCCCTCCCAGATAATTATTTCTATTATTTAAATATTCTGCTACTAATAAGCTGGGCGAGGGTGGATGTTCGATGAATTTATTTAAAATACTTAGACATCTTCTAAGTACCTCCATGAAAAATCCCAGGAGCTGTTGATGAAGACACTGCCTTACTGTCCCTGGAAAAACCTGCCAGTCACCATTCTTCCTGGGTCATACATCCTCTGCCTACAGACAGGAGTTAGTATCACCCAAGTCACCTGTCCATCCACTCTGAAGATGGGTCAGACCATAATGAGATCTGTTTGTTTAGGGACTTGCAGAGCGGGTGATGTTAGTTTTTTCCTGCCCTCTTGCTATGTCTCATCCAGGTCTGTTTCTCGGGCACATTGGTTGTTAAGAGCTGTCCCACCGAGGCTCTTGGAAACACAGACAACCAAAGAATCTCATTACGTTAGAAATCTACGAAAGGAAGCATGCTGACTGTTCAAAACCAATGGATTAAGCACGGAGTTACAGAAATGATGTTAATTTGCATGTTACTTGTTTGAATCTGCATAATATTTCTACATTATGATACAGCATGTACACTACTTGGTTCCTATTTAGTGCTACCATGGTTTCTACATGAAATAACATAAAATTTAAAATCCAGCTGTAAAAGGCATCAAACCAATATGGTAATGCTACTGTAGAATGTTCTAGAAAATTTGTATTTGGAGCCAAGTAGGAAGAAGCTTAGCACTTACAGCTGTGACCTTGGAGACTTCATCTTGTCCTAAATCTTTCTCTGTTCTAATCTGCTTCCTTCCCACCATAAAGCAGACAGCTTCTGCCACATGTTTCTGCTACCAAAATGTCCTAGCTCACCATAGCCCAGAACCAATGGAGCCACAGACTAGGATCTGAACATCATGAAGCCATGTGCAAATCAAAATAATCCCCCCTTCCCTTGATTTTTAGGTATGTAACTATAATTGTGAGAAAGTCTGGGTAACACAATGTTGAATGGATCCTATTATGTGGGGCATGTTATGTTTTGATTGATCTAGTCACCAACCATGGTCATTTGGAATTTTAATTTTTTTTCATGGCCATTTGGAGCAATGTTATTACATTCACTTACAAACCTTGTATAGATAAATGCTTTTATTTGTCCTGGGTAAATACCTAAAGGTGAAATCACTGAATCAGGAGTAAATGTATGCTTCTTCTTAAAAGACAATGATAAAATGTTTTCACTAAAGGCTGGATCACTGCAGCTCCTACTCCACCCTACCTATGATGTGGAGAATCTATACATGTCCACATACTGCATAGCATTAATCATGTCTTTAGCACACAGGCAAGAGTTTTGAAGCTCATATTGCCTTTGCAGCTGTTTGGAACTAAATTCTATTCTTCATATGAATAAATGTATGAAGTAAGAAATAAACACAGTTTGTGGTCATGAAAGATGGCTCCATAGGTGAAGGAACTTGCCACCAAGCCTGTCAGTCTGAGTTTGGTCCTGAAATCTATGAGCTAGAAGGAAAGAACCAAGTGCAACAACTTGTTTTTGGCCTCCACACATAATCTGTGATGTGTGTGTGTACAAGGACAGTTGCAAATACATGCTTAAGAAACACAAGGGATAAATTATTGTATCTGTGTGCAAACTTAAAGATCTCTCAGAATTCTCTAATTACTTTCATTATCATATCAAAATTTCCCTAATTACAACCACGCACTTGCTTTATCATTTTACTTATTTATATTTATGTATCTGTGTGTGTGCATGTTGGTATAGACATTTTGATTATATATATTTACGTGGCTCTGTGTGGGTATAGATATGTATGATGCTGAAGGAGGCCAGAAATGTCTGATCCCTGGAGATAAACCTCCAAGTAGTTGTGAGCTACCCAACATGGGTGCTAGAAACCAGAGCGTGAGTCCTCTATCAAGACAATAGGGGCCCTAACCACTGTTCCATCTCTCTGGTCCATTTTTTATTATTCAGAATTAGATATTGTTTGCCACGGCTGACCTCTTCATTACTTGATGCCCTATTGTAGTATAATTTAAAATTTCTATTTTCTGCCAAAAAGAAGAAAAGAAAAGATAACCAAGAAGTAAAGGAACATGTGACAAAACAGTGTTCTACAACCAATACACCATGAAGTATGCAACCTGGAGTTTCTAAAAAGGAAATGAAAACAGCTAAAGGGAGTAGTACCAACACTTCAGATGGAGCCTAGGCCAAATATGTATATGCTGATATACATATATCATATACATATACACATACACATATACACAAGAATTTCTTGTAGACCAAATATTAATTTTCAAGAGACAAATAAATAGAACCCACATGCATTAGGCATTGCTATTGCATAGCAAAACTTTACTGAGCTGAGTTATTTCTTAAGGTGCACCATTTTGGGGAAAGTTTTAGGATATGTGACATTTAAAGAAAAAAATGAACTTTACAATACATAAGGTGTGTTTAATGCATGTTAGGGAGAGTGTGCTCATTTAAGCCATGTAGAAAATTAATAGATATGACAAAGTTACCATATGTGGCCCTAACCTTCCATTTTGGAAAGCATGGGCTTAGTGATACTTTTTCTTTTAAGACACTGGATGTTTTCTCATGTCTATAATATCCATTTTTGGCCAACAAGGAGTAGTAGTGATGGCCAACTCTTCAGTGCACATTTCTGTCACCTGTACTCGGGCATTCCACTTCCCAGAACAACCCATTCAGGTCATTTTTTTTCTCACAGTACCACACAACTAAGGATACTGAAAATGGGTGTCAACAGATTAAGGCATTGAGTGTGGAAGAGACACGTGATAAATTAAAAAATGAGACCACAGAGACAGCGCTGGGGCAAGCAAGAGCTGTATGGGCAGTGGGCAGCTCTGTACCTTGCAGAGGAAAATCAACTAAACATGGGCAAAGAAGATCCTAAAAAGCCAAGAGGCAAAATGTCCTCATATGCAATCTTTGTGTAAACCATCAGGGAGGAGCACATGAAGAAGCATCCGGATGTTTCTGTCAACTTCTCAGAGTTCTCCAAGAAGTACTCAGAGAGATGGAAGACCATGTCTGCTAAAGAAAAGGGGAAATTTGAAGATATGGCGAAGGCTGACAAGGCTTGTTATGAAAGAGAAATGAAAACCGACATCCCTCCCCCAAAAAGGGGAGACCAAAAGGAAGGTCAAGAACCCCAATGCACCCAAAAGGCCTCTTTCTCATTTAGCCTTCTTTCTTGTTCTGCTCTGAGTATCACCAAAAAATCAAAGGCAAACACCCTGGCTTATCCATTGGTGATGTGGCAAAGAAACTAGGAGAGATGTGGAACAACACTGCCAAAGATGACAAGCAGCCCTATGAGAAGAAAGCCGCCAAGCTGATGAAGAAGTACGAAAAGGATATTGCTGTGTTGTGGTTGTGGTTGATGTTGTTTTGTTTTGCTTTTTGGTGGAGTTGTATTTGGGGGGGGAAGTTCCTTAAAGCCACCACAGGTAAAATCAAAACCACTAGATAAGTTGCCATTCTGTCTGACTTCCGTGGAGACATACAGTATCTTTGTAATCAGAATGAAGGCTCATATTTTAGGTGATGACAGGTTGAGAAGGCTAGATTCAAAGACTTGGAACTGGAAGTTATCAACTGAAAAACAAAATATCTAACCCAGCCTGACGGATGGCTGGAAGAAACAGGGTGAGGTTAAATTAGCATCTTGGAAGGCCATTTCATCAGCTATGATCAGTCAGTCTTAAAAGGAAACTTAGTGTGCTCAAGCACGAGATGTTTCCAATAGAAAGAAGAAACGTATATGCTAAAAGACCAGGAATTTAACATTCAAAGACATTTCCAAAGAAGGCTGTTGGAAGTCTATCCCAAGATTCTCTTCATAACAGTTTTTAAGGAGAACTGCATGACTATCCACCTATAATGATCTGGGTAAAGCTTTCAGTAGGCCTGATATATTTCTATGGCTATGTATGTATTGTTATAGTGAAATGGTCTGACAGAAGCCACCTAAGAAAGAAAGGGTTTATTCTGACTCACGGTTACTGGAGAAAATAGTGAAAGGGATGGTGACAAGAAATCAAGGCAGCTGGCTGCACTACAGACAAGTAGAAAGTAAGAATTCTAGTGCTCATCTTTCCTGCCCCCTCTCTTCTCTCCTGACTCAGGACCCCAGACCATAGAATGGTGCTGTGGACAGTTACAATGGACCTTCCTAACCCAACCCAATCTAGGCCAGCTTTTCCTAGATACTTGTAGGTCCCATCAAGTTGACACTAATGACCACCATACAAAAATTGCATGGGAGAATATCTTATTTATCCAGATTATCAGGGTTTTTTATTTAAATGTTTTAATGGTACAGTTTTGATGTTTCTGTTCAGGCTTGTGTTGTATCAGCATCTATCTATGATAGCTGACTAGGTTTTGGTGTTCTGGGGCATAAGAAACCTAGTTCAAAGATCTACCACTTTGAACATTGCAAAACACTGGCACTGTCTTTACATATTCATATCCTATGTTTCTCCACCAAGCCACTGGAGGCCTCTGGTGGTCCAGCTTAACCAGGTAGCAGCCATCTTGAATTACAACTTCGATTATGACTTCTTAGCAACCCCAGTCATTTCACTACATATATTCTTCCTAAAAGCTATAAATATATGAAACCAAAAATGTGGTATGTAGAGCTTTAGTAGTAATATCATTGCACCAAAGTATGTTTGTGTTTGTGTATTTCTGTGAATATGTTTGTGTACTTGTGTACATGGGTGTATTTGTGTGTGTGTTTGTATGTGTGCAAACATAAATTGAAACAGAACACATGTAGAAGTCAGAGAACCTCAGGTGTTGGTCCTTATATCCCTTAGCTTGAGGAAGGGTACTTCTTAGCTGTTCTTTCTTCCCATCTAGCTGGCCCATGGGCATCTGAGAAACCTCAGCCTTCTACATTTCTTCTCATTGCTGGGATGCTATGATTGCAAATGTGTATCAATTTGCCCATCCTTGTGTATTTCTTGGGATCTGAAACTCAGGTCCTTATACCTGTGTGGTTCATCCTCTGAGCCAGCTAACCAACATCTCTTATCATCCTTTATATTGGCATCAGATAAAGCAGGTTCTTTCTGACTTGAAATTTATTATCTCCTCCTTGTTATATAGGTCTTTTGCATCTGAACCAAATTACAGAGATCTGATTATCCTACTATTACCAAGGATCACACTTGTGTCTGTAAGTCCCCAGAAAATTGTGTTCTGTGCAACCCTGAGTTTATCTGCAGTATTGAGGTAACTTTCTTTAGTCAAAGGTAACACTGGCATGAAATGTTTATTCAGGCGATTTCCAGAGTAGGCTTCAAACCTGTACCATTCTGATGTTCTCATTCCTTCCAACAAGACAAGTGCATTCTCTTTTGCACCACCAATTAGGACTGACTGCACTCTATAGACAGCTGCTGTAGACACGAAGAAGCTGGAAACATAGCTTGTTGTGATATGTGGGCCAGATGCTTTGATGACAAGTCCTGTCATGTCCATCAAGAGGTAAAGCCATGTCATTCAAAACAAGGCTCACCCATGGCTTCCTAGAGAGAGGCGAGTGAGTAGCATCTTTGAAATCAAGTTCAAATTGTAGCAGTGCTCGATCTCTGTATCTAACCCATCCCTTCAATAGAAGAAAGTCTTTGTCAGCCTTATCATAGTATATTTATCACGCATGGGGGTTGGGGGGCAGAGGGAGACAGGGGAGCGAAGGAGGGGGGAGAGAGGGAGAGACAGCAGAGACAGAGATACATTCTTTGTGCTCTGTTCTTAAGTATTACCAGCCTAGATGATTACATTATAAAGAGGTATCAGACAGAGAACGGCAATGGAGCAGAGGGGCTGAGCCACAGAGGAATGTGGATGAACAGGAGAAAGATGAGAGAAAGGATGACAGGTGAACCTCAGCCTGGAACCGACTGAGATGTTGACCCTGAGCCAATCCATTTCGCTAAGGTTCTATTTCAGGAGTTGAGCAGGGCTTCCTCCTGACCACAAGGTCAGTACACTCCTTGCTTACTTTTGCCATTGAGAAGGAAAAACAAAAAACCTGTTTGGCATCATAGCTTAGAAAAATATACGTTTCATTGTGAACGTTTTGTGTTTCTTCAAGTTTTCTTAGTTTGAATCTGATTGAGACTCACAAATTTCCCCTTTTCTCATTGTGGTAAAGACCAAAGAACAAAAGAGGAAGGATAGGGGCAGAGATGGGGAGAGGAGAGAAGGTGTATAGATGCTCTCTTGGGATCTCTTAAGGGTTGACCATCTACCGAAGAAGGAAGGTTTGCTATCTGAACCTCCAATGCTTTGGATTTGGAATGAATAATGTTGTTTGAACTTCTGATCCTTCTGCCTCTGCTTTCTGGATGCTAGGATTATAGACGTACATTGCAAAACTTCAGGGATGTGAGACAAGCTGAGCTTGTACGACAGCAGCCTTGCCCATCCCCGTTTTCAATCTTTGAAAAGACTCCTAGAAACATGTCTTGGGCTGGACCAATCAGAGACAATGTTAGAATACTGTGACCAAATGCTTCATGCCCATCTTTTCTTAGCATTTATACTGTATTGGCCAGGGACAGAGACAGCACACACTTCAAGCTCATGCCCCCATATCAAACTACACAGCTTCAAACAGGGAAAAAAAGATTGAGAATCAGATGTGGGGAGAGAATGAAAATAAGTCTCCTCTTGGAATTTGCCTTTTGCTGAGACTCTAATGTTTGGTAAAATAAATCTAAATAAATCAAGTAGAGCTGAAAGATTTCAGTTGAAACCAGAACCAGTTGCTCAGGTCCCTTATCAGGTATGATCCAACCCTGAGATGGAGGGAAAATGAGCTAAGTAAGTGAGCTATAAAACCAGATCTTCGGTGCAAGCAAATCCGCTCTCCTCGGGTTCTTACGCATTTGGAAAGGGTCTGCTGCATTTAGAAAGACTTGACTTTTAAACAATTGGTGTCTACTCACTTCATTTTCCTTGAAAGTATAGACAGATGCATACATACATAACTCTGCAAATATACAAGTCAGATACCATAGGAAATGACATAATTAGTTTAGTATGGTGCTTACGTTCACTTACACTAAACCAAATAAATTTAGAGAAAGAAAAAAAAACCTAACTGCCAGTCTGGTTATTCAAGTGCTACTTGAAAAACCTAACTAGCTCACCCTATTGAAGTCTTCTGCCTTCAGAGACTGACTTTGTACATTGTTTTTCTCTGATGCATTTGCCTGTCTAAGAGATGGAAGGGAGGAGCAAAGCTTCATCATCTGTATTCATCTTAGCAGAGAAGTCACAAAATGAGAATTTTAAGGGGATTGCAAGTTATTGATCTGAGGAAGTCAATGAGAGAAATATGGAGCCCTCACCTGATCAGGACCCTGATGCTAAACATCATCAGCCAGTACATTGAGCAATGAGGGTACCCAAGCCAACACTATGCCCCTGCTGAGTAAAGGAGTTGAAAGAGTATCTTGAGATACCTGTTCCCCGGGTGCCTACTATCCAAGCACCAGACAGAGTTCTGGAGAATGTGAGAGCTACTCAACAATATAGAGCAGCCATATGCTTTGGTTTTATACATCTAACAGGCAGAAAAAGAACGAACCAATCAGAAAGTGGCCACACACACTGTGCCAAGCTCTCTCTATATATATATAAAAAATGGAAGTGCTAGGTGCAATGAGAGCTTAGAGCAGGAAGCCTTCATCCCTTAATCTATATAAGACAGAGGAAGAGGATGACACGGCATAGGAAAGAACTTCTGTGAACCCCATCACACCCTCTGTGAGAAAAGAAGTCTTTCCCCACAAAACCATGAGAAGAATATGCTGGCGGTCAGTGCACATGCAAGCAGACTGGCTGTGGAAGGACCTTGTTTTAGCGGCCATGCCCAGCTGTCTTCATGGGTGGTTGTTGTGAAATTCCTATTTCTCAATTCCCACCCTTAACCAAGTGGATGTGGCCCAACAGACGAGGTGTGTGAGCACAGGGGTGGGGTAAGTGGACTCAGTAAGATCTAAGCTTTCATTTTGTTTTAAAAAAGAACTTACATTTTTTTCCAGATTAAAAAAGGGGGGATTCATTTGAGAGAAAAGAACCCCTAGGAAGCACGGGCAGGCAGAGACATGTGGGGCTGGGAGAGGAACTGAAGCATCTTCCGTAGAGCTACAGGACAGTTGTCATTCAGCTTCTGCCATTAGGCTGGGAGGACTCTCTCTGTTCATGTCATGGTAAAACACATCAGGTGAGAGAGACACAGCCTTGCTCAGAAGTCCCGAAGCCCGAGGGCAAATGCTTTCACTCTTTATGACAATTCCCAGGAGCCCACATCTTGTTTTCTCCCATGCTCTGAACGCCTGTGCACAGGCAGACTAAGTGGGAACGTTGCCTCTCACTCTGGGCCTGTGGGCTGGGCTGGTGATAATGGTAGAAGTCTCTTGATGCACCACAGGTTGCATTGGCAAAGGGGCATCTGAGGTCTGTTAGAGCGCTGTCAGACTGCTTTGAACTCTGGCTTTCCATATGGGTGGGGGCCAAACCCTCAGCCTGACTTGTCTGTGAACCGAAACTGGGAATCAGAAATCCTGATTCCTTCCTAAAATCTCTGCTCATATCTTTTAAATAGCGCGCGCGCGCGCGCACACACACACACACACACACACATTAAAGAAAGGGGGCAATTTCTCTGTTTTCAAATTTGAGGTTTATGAATTATTAGGTGGCCTTGTTTAAACTACAGAGTCACTTGATATATTTGCAATATTAAAAACTGACCACGTTAAATGACCGGTAAAATGCACGGCGTGACATCAAACCGTTGTTGTGCAGGTTCAAATGAATTTGCAGTATTTGGCATCACAGCATTCCTACTGAGCACTAGCGGGGAAGAAGCGAGCTTTGCTTTACTATTATAAGACTTCATTGGATGCATTTAACCTAATGTATGCAGCAAGTGGAAAATGAGCTTGTTTCGTGAAGTAGCCCCGGAGCGCTCACAGCAAATGATACAGTCATAAATCTCAGGCGTGAGATGTGCCGTTCAGGGCAGCCCTCTGTTAGGTGTTTATCAGACACGGGAATCTCAGTACTCCTACAGGACTCCTTAGATAACCCTCAGCATTAAAATCTGAGATCCAGAAAAACACCAAGAGGAAAGAAAGATCACCCATCCAAACTCCATGTGAAGGACAGATGTATTATCAAAAGCACTGCATTTCATAAAGAGAATCAAATAAAGAAACCCATTTGACTGGCAGCCAAATATAGGAATCATTTTACCAGGGGAATCAAACAAAGAGATTATCCGTCAACCAAATCAGGGGAGTAGAACCAGAGCAAAGCACATATAGCAAGTCATTGGGTTAATGAGAACTCTCAAGAAGTCAGTATATTCCTTGCTCTGCCTACACACCAGAGATGAAATCATCCCAAAGAGAATGTGACTCGAGAGTGTTTGCTTGTATGGGGACGAACGACAAGAAATGACGGTCGGACTAGGTTTTAGAGGTGAGATGTGTAAACGTCTTCTGAAAGAGGAACCTCTGAGCCAGGGACTAATAGTCAAACGAGAAACAGACAGATGAAGTTTGCTGCTGAAGGAGAGAAGGTAGAGAGACGGGTTCTTGCCAAAGGGGACAGTAAGTGCCGTGTCCCAAGGCGTACAAGAGTCTGGTGTGAGGCAGAACAGGGGAAGAAATAGTCCGAATCCCTGAAAGATGTCGGAACAAGGGATGGGATGAAGAGGGGGTGTTGCGTGACTGAGACACGGATCGCTGCTGCTGTTCATAGTCATTCACTACTGTGATCACTCCGCAGGGCTCTGCTTACGAATTCCTGGCCCCAGTGTGACCCTGTTCGGGATGCAGGAGGAGCTGCAGGGCTAAGCACAGGCAAATGACAAAGTCGTTTGAAAGACGGATAACAACATTGTCAATATGTCATGTCCTTGTAAGTCAACCTATACTCCGTCTACAGACTCGATGCTTGCCTAACCGGGTTGGGGAAATGGCTCAGCAGTTAAAAGCAGGCCCTGCTCTGGGAGATTATTTGATCCCAAGCATCTACAGCAGTCAGCTCCCTACTGCCTGTAAGTCAGGCTCTAGCGGATTCTCTATCTCGTGCTCCGTAGGCACGTGCTCACATCCACAAGAATACTGGACTAACCAGAACACCAAAGATGCACTTTGTAACTTAGACGGATACGCGTGTCTTTCTCGGTGTGTGTGTGTGGGGGGGTGTCTTGTAAATAAAATAACCAGTAAGTTTATGAAAGAAAGATACAAATAATTTAAGGAGAGGACCTTCACAGAAAACATATCCCAAAACAAATTTCGAAAACAAAAAAAACAAAATAAACTAGCAGTAGTAACTTCATATTGAACAGCTGATAAACTCACCGCAGCCAGCATAGGGTCAAAATCAGTGCTAAGAAACCACTTAAAGACCAACAGTGATGTTTATTTTTTTTTTTTTTTCGAAACCTATTTTTAAGGATGGTTACTAAATGCTTTAACCTCCCTAGATGCTTTCCCACCAGCTAGAAGTAGTGGGAAAGAAAGGATACAGGGAAAGTGGACCTGTTTAGGAAGGCTCTTTGGAGCAACTCCTGTCTGTGTTGTCTGGAAATCAGCCGTTCAGTTCACAGGTCAGCAACAGCTTGATCTACTCACTAACCATCCGGTTTGGTAGAGTCGGGATGACAAACAGGAATCAGCAGCCGTGGCACGACCTCGCAGAGACAGCCAGGCCTCAGTCTCCGTTCCAGTCAGCAGGACGGACCAGGAGGGACACCAGGAGAAATTCTAGGCTGCGCCTCTCTCAGTGCAGCGAAGAACAGCTAAGACTTGAGACCCACAAGCGTTGCACAGCTAGGTATACCAGCAAACCTGGCTCAGCTTCCGTCACTGTTTACTAACCCTAACCCTATTTACACACCCCAAACATCACATGTCCTCCTCGGGTCTTCCCTCAGCAAGTGAATGTCTGTCTCAGCTGACATCCATCTGCCAATCAGCCCAAAGCCGGGGAAACAGCAAGAAACTGCAGCACAGCACAGGAGGTGGGTTTTGGTGAGTTTCTCTCCGTGGAGTCCCAACAAATGCAGCTGAAGTGCACAGTGTGAAGTGGACCAATACACTCGTGTTGTGAGTGAAGAATTTATCACGTGTCCTTTCATGGGCTTGCTTTAGCAGAACATCTTTTCACCTGTCTCTGCTTCAGCTAGATGTTCCTTCACGAGTCTGCTGCAACAAACACCACCCAACATATCTGACCCTCCAAAGAACCTTAAGTTTCCACTTCAGTGATAGGCAAGAAACAGGACATCAACCCAAACCAAATCTGGCCAAAGATTGTCACCACACACTTTTTTTCATCCCTTTGTTCGCCTGGTCAGCAACATCAGGAGCCATGTCTCTGTGGGTATCACTTTCTTTTTATAAAAGTCCCATATTTGCCTTTAAAGTAGCAACACTAGAACATCTGAGAAATGGGCACCGCCTTGAAGAAATCCTTCCAAACACACACAACATTTGCCCTTCTCCTTTGCCCTCGCCCTGATCCATCCTGATCATTAAAAAATGAACACCCTGTTTTATTTTCTCTGAGGATCATTCCTAGACGGAGTCGAAGATATCCTAGAGGATGCGTGTGGCTGAACCGAAAGCCCAGCTCTCCCTGGGTCTGATACCTGAAGAAATAAACAAAGACCCCTTCCAGCAATACACTCATTCACAACGCTAAACCCAGCGTCTCCCAGTCTCACTCCCTCGGAGTTGACCGATGCGTACCTTCAAAGCTTCTTCGTAGAAGGGGAGAGGGCGTGCCCACCAGAATCCTGGATTACAGCATGCAGTATATTTATCTGGTGAAATATGAGCTGTGGATCCAATGAGCAATGCCTTGCCACAGACACCCTATCCATCTGCTCAAAATAGCCAGCCTCAGAAAATGAAAGTCAAAGGGAAACTTCCATTTGGATACACGGGGGAAGATTAACGAGAGGTTAAGGGCTGAGCTGCAGAGATTTTACAGACTTGAAATCGACTCCGGTAAAGGACCTGGTCATATGTGAGTGGTCTGAACTTGCTCTTGCCACTTGAAGACCAGAGCTGCAACCCACATGGAGACCAGGCACAATTCACAGAGTCACCCCTTGGATTAGAAAGGTCGCATACCTGTGACCTTCATGCCCCCCCTCCCCGACAAAATGATTCTCCAGGTCAGTCGGCTTCCTTAAGGATGCCTGTATACCATCCTGCGGTTCTGCAAACTGCCCTTGACCTTAACTGGAAATGAACTAATAACAACTACGTAATATACTAGCAATGTACCATAGCTACAGTTACTTCATAAAACAGTATAGCAAGGCTGGGCCGAATCCAGTACACCACAGAGTGCATAAATAGCTCGGCTGGTTCTCACTGTCTCATACTTTCCCCTAAAAACAGTCGTTCATGCTGTTGGGGAAAATCACATCCACAGAGAAAGCGCAGTCAGTAAGAGTGAGAGGGAGGAAGGGAGAGGTTTGATGTGGAATGACTCCGAGAGACAGGCCCGGGTAGAAGGAACAGGGTTACTGAGGAAAATGGCTACTGGGGGTTTGTGGGTATATGAGGAGTCTGATCCTCTGAGCCTGCCTTCTTGCTGCCACACGGGTCGTGATCACAGCATTATAAACTCATAAACACAACTTTCTGATTATGTTTGCACAAACTAGGGAATCACCTCCAAAGAGTTCATAAGTGTAGACAGGTTCTTTCAAGTTGGGACAGACAGCGTAAGTCACCACCAATTTAAAAAAAAAAATGTTTTTGAATCCGTAACAATTCCATGGGAGCATCATCCAAATCAAATAAGCCCAGGCGGTTCCACCACGGACCTTGAATCGCAAATTATATTTCTTCTCCCACACACCAAGACTTCCCCCCATGCAGTCCCGGGGATGACGCTGGTGTCAGCTTCAATATTAGAATTTAATTTTACATTTCCTCAGGCGGATCACTAATTCCAAGGTTCAGCTTGCCTAAATGTTCTGTGGTCGGGTGGATTTTACTGGGGACTTTAGGAGAGATTGCCTCAAATGCAGAAGTCTCTCCCTACAAGACCAGAAATATTTTCAAAGGAAAGTGAAACTCCCTCCCGCTCTACAATTTAGCCTTCACGAATTTCAAATCACTCAAAACATAGTTTGCTACCAAAATGGTGCCAGGTCCCAGGCATGGGAGAGGGCCGAACTAGCTTTACACAAGATGCCTCATCGGCTAAGTATTTATTGAGTTCTTGAGTCAGACATAGCAATGTGTAAAGAGAGTTAGAGAGAGCAAGGAAGAGAAGTCAGCTCCCTGCCCTCAGGGGCGCTTACAGAGTGATCAGAAGTCCTTTGTTTGCTTCCTCCTCCACCCCCTTCTCCACTCCTCCTCTCCCCCCCCCCCCCTTTTACCCTTTCCTTCCTCACCTTCCTTTTCCCTTTTCCAAGTTCTCCTCCATCACTATCACCACCACCATCATCATCCTCATCCTCCCCCTCATCATTTACCTACTACCCTGGGTATTCGATTGTAAAATAAATAAATAAATAAATAAATAAATAAATAAATAATAAAAAGTCAAAAAGAAAATAAACCCAAAAACAAAAACCTGAACCACATGATAGATCACCTCACATCAGTTTTGTACAATGACTTTAATCACCAAACCCTGGGATTTCCTACAGCGGAGCAGCTTTTTGTCCAGAAAGTTTCTGTGTGCATTAGGTTGACAAGGTTGGAGGGGTGTTGCAGGTATATGTGAAAACCCCACAGGCCGTGTGCGTTGCTGACATCCGTCAGTGAAGCTGAAGAAAGAGGAATGTCTGAGCAGTTCATTAAGTCTGAATAGAGGACCGGGACAGGGAGTGGTTGGAGCCAGAGCAGGAAGGCTGATTCCAAGCCACTAGGTAATAGATGCGAAGGCACGGAGCCCCAAGTAGCCAGGTAAAAGCTGAGGTTGCTCAGGGGACTGGGGCACAGCTCTCTTTGCTTTGGCGGAGATAAGGCGCGGGACTGCATTCACTCTGAACTCTCGAGCATGGGAAACAGAAAGAGTTTTGTCCCCTTCGGAGAGCGTCCCATTTTCCACTCCGGTCCCGTTTGCGTGCCACAGCCCTGACTCTGCGATCTTCCCTCAATGGGCGCTTATGTTCTCGCCGGGAAGGTCAGCCTTGCTAAATGTTATGGTTTGGAATGGTCCGGCGCAAGGATGGAAAACCGAGTTAATTCAATTAAGGCCCGGGGTCCTGGGCTTTGAACCAGCCACAGTCTCGATTTTATGAGAGGATGAAAAGTTAATTATTTGCTCAGTTTGAATGAGGTCGACTTTGAAAACCCCTTTCCAAAAAAGAGTAGTTTGCACGTCAGCTTTCCTGTGGAAAATCAAGGCAGGTTGAACCCGGGTCACAGGAGAACCTTGGGAACTGAGTCTGCCTGCCTTTGGGGTCCAGAATCCTCTTCTTTATCCATCTCCCCGAAGCAAAGGGCCAAGTGTCACCTGGAAGGTGACCAAAACCATGTTTATCTGCATGGCTACTTGGAAATGTAAGTGAGAACTTATAAGCTGAATTCTCTAAGTCAAGGTTTTAGGGGGCTTTCTAAAGAGATGTCTTACTAGTTCGTTCAGTGGGTTTACCCCATTTCAAATACCAGCTTCATTGCCGCTTTAGCGCTAACAATTGCTTGACTTTAATATTTTGCATTAAACGTTGTACACAGGCATATATGTCTGGAGATAAGAAGACACTAGGATTGCGCCACTGTTGAAGTGAGGGTAACGTCGTCATCTGTCATATGCCCGTCAGCGCCTGGTGGGGTTTGTATATTGTCACATAGAATGGCACCACGCACATAGGCACACAAGCCGATGTTTAAAACGTGTATGCTCTGGCTTTCATGGCCACATACTGTACAGACATGTTTCCCTGAAAACTGAGATAACATAAGAACAGAAATGCATGGAGAAGCGTGGGAGGTAAAGGGGGGATGTCCCCACCATCCCTAAGCTCCGGTAACAATATAACATGCGGGGTAGTACTGGGCTGTAGTAAAGCATCCTGCTTCCGGTCGCCAAGCACAGTAGGAAATCACCATGGAGACAGGAGCTAGCACCGCGGTTCTTGTGTCTGTAATCACACACTCTGTCTTTTAAAAGGGGGAGTGCATTGTAGTTACTAATGCATCACGATTTAGTTTACCACCAGGTCCTTCTTGATGGACACTGCTGTGGTCCAGCTTTCTCTCCTGCATGGGTCTGCAAAGCAGCATATATTACTGTGTGCATGCAATGCTTGCCGTTTTGTAGTTAATATAAGAAGCCAGAAGGACATAGCTTATAAGACAAATTGCGTCCAAAGTTATTGTAAACTAAGTGAAAACATGACTTGAGCAAGTTCTAGGAATAGGTTTCTTTAGATGCTGTGACAGGACCAGAATCAAATGCTTTGAGAATAATAGTCAACGGGCAAGTAGAGGGGATGTAAAAATAGAACCTAAGTCTAAACAAAGGAGCAACCCTTGGACCCTCTGGTGTGTGTGTGTGTGTGTGTCTGTGTGTGTGTCTGTGTATGTATATGTATATGTGTTTGAGAGAGTGTGAGTGTGTGTGTGTGAGTATATGTATGTATGAGTGTATGTGTTTGAGAGTGTGTGTATGAGTGTATGTGTATGTGTGTATGTGTATGTGAGTGTGAGTGAGTGTATATGTGTGAGTATGTGTATATGAGTATGTGTGAGAGTGTGTGTTTGTAAATGTGTGTGTATGTGTGTGTGGATGAGTGTGTGTAAATGTGTGTGTGTGAGAGTGTGTGTAAATATGTGTGTATGTGTGTATATATGTGTGTAAATGTGTGTGTGTGTGTGAAAACCTCTGTCAGTATCTGGGTTGTCTGGGTGTACTCAGGATGTCCTACATGCAGGATGTCTTGCACACACAGTACAGCAACAATTGTCAGGAGGGAATGCCAGACTAGGTCTGAGGTCTATCACAGACCTTCAGCTCTTCCTTTGTTAATGAGTCAAGAGAAGAACAGAAGCAGAATGTACCTCTTTCTCCTCATCCCTGTGCCAAACTCTAGAGAGTTAGGACGCCATCCTATTACAAAACACAGAAATGACAGAAATTTCTAAACCTGAAAAGTGCCCGGAAACCTGGAACAAATGAATTATTGAGTATTACTGTGTTCAAGAGAGCTTGTAAAGAGCTGTTGGTCAAAGCCAAGACACAGTTCCCTGGCTTAGAATTGCTGATGTGGGGTGAGAAAGAGAAAGTGTCCCCAGAACAAGGTCTCTGGATGCAAGCGCACTGATTATGTATCTTTCCTTGTTTCCAAAGCACTTAGAGCAGCTTAGAACATCACATGTGACACACTGCAGTGGAGAAATGAAACTAGCTCTTGTCAGATATGAGCACAGCTTAAGGCTAGAGTGAGGGTAGTACTTCCCAGTTCTGAAGAATCACGTGAGCCAGAAGAAAGAGGAGAGGCTAGATAAGGGGAAGCCAAAAGGGACTTGGTTGTAAACTGCAGTTACCTAGATCATAATGATAGTGGGTTGTACTCAATGCTTAGATAAGAACTTATTAGGTAAACTATGGGCAATGTTTGAAGAAATTTCGTATGCACATGAACTCATTTAACTTCCTGAAGTAGATACTACTATTATCTCCAGCCTGGCAGTGGAAAAACAGACACAGAGTGGCCAAATAAATTGAGCAGTGGTCAAATGAATTGCTTATATAGCTACAAAGATGTGGGTCGTTGTTTGCATGGGAAATGTCCTCCATAGGCTCAGGCATTTAATCACTCAGTTCCCACTAGGTGGCGCTGTTGGGGGAAGTTCAGGTAAGCCATGCAACCTTGCTGGAGGAAGCATGTTTCTGGGGACAAGCTTTGAGAATGTACAGCCTCAGCCTGCTTCTAGTTCACACTCTGTAGCTCATGCTTGTTGTTAAAAATGTTATCTCTCAGTTTCCTCTGCTGTCACTTGCTGCTAGGCCTCTACTCCACCATGAACGACTCTTACCTCTCCGGAGCCATACACTAAAAGTGATTCTCTTCCTTGAGTTGCCTTTTCTCATGGTGTTTTATCACAGAAAAAGAGAACTTACACAGAAGGTGTACATAGAGTATTCCACTAAGCAATTCTTCAAGGCTCTAGTCTACCTTCAGAAGGTCCCCAGCCCCTTCTCCTATGACCTCCAAGTCACATAACATAGAGAGAGAGGCTTTAATGAATTTTAAAATTCTATATCCCTTCATAGATTCTCCAGTCTCTCAGAAAGCAAATATAAGTCTGCAATCAGAAAAAGTGTTTTGTTTTGTTTTGTTTTTCATGAAAATCAATAAAGCAAGGTAACGTTTTGCTGAAGTCAGTGAGACCCGGGAGAGGGTATTGCCTGTAGTGGAGACAGTCCGGAGGGCTTTATGGGAGATTCTCAGGAAAGAAGCAGATTGGACTGGGGAGACGACCAGGCTTGACAGGGGAGGGGAGCATTTCAGTACACACCTGAGAAGTGCTTCTGCTTGAGAAGTGTCCAGGCTGTGTTGAAACCCTTGAAAGGTGGTGGTGGCTGCAGCATCCTGGAGATACTACCCTTCTTGAAGGCTAAGATGGAAGGAAGGAGCACAAACGGACAGATCCACACGTTCTCTTGGCATTTTGTATATCTGTGAAGACTCAGAAAATGGCTGCCACCAGCCATGATGGCATATTATTGTCTTTGCTATTCTGTGCACCCATGGCTCCTGTCCAGGTCCATAGTTTCTGATGAAACTGGCACAGCAGAGAACAGGAGGCTGGAGGGAGGGGAGGGGCAGGAGAGAGGGGGGAGGAAGAGAAAGAGAGAGGGGAAGAAGGGGAGAGGGAGGGAAATAGAGACAGAGGGAGGGGGAAATGGGGGGAGAGTGCATGTGTGTGTGTGGGGGTGTGTGTGTGTGTGTGTGTGTGTGTGTGTGTGTTTGTGTGTGTGTGTGTGTGTGTCTAGGTTTCAGTATCCCAATGAATGTGACTGAGTAGAAACTAGAAGGACCTTGAAAGCCGTGCTTATTAACATGCTGGTGACAGATATGAGAAAGGTCAGCCATCTGCAGCCACTTGGATCTTCCTCGTCTCCTGAGAATTCCAGGCAGACAAGACAGACCCACAGCAGACACCTCCTTCAGAACACTCACTCACTTCAAAATCCAGTGCGTGGAAGGTTGAAAATCTTCTCTGGGAACTCTGGCCGGCCTGGAAGGAGCGGGCTCTCAATGCAGTCATTGATGCCCTGATTAAGGGGGATAATTATCTCATCCCTTTATTCTGCACAGAGAATTGCTGGAGGCCAGGCATCGATTAGTGCAGGCTAACAAATCCTGCCCCCGCTTCCCAGCCCCCCTCCCACCCTCACCCCCAATGGCTCTCAAATGAACAAGGCAAAGAGCTTTCGAGCTGAATTAATTCAGGAACGCAGAAAACTTACCAAGCAGCCTCCTTTGCCATTGGCCATCATGATGTGAAAACACAAGACCAGATAGTCCGTGAATACTGTCACTGAAGCTAAGGAAGCAGCCACCTGAGGAAGTTGCTCACCTTGGTGCAGGCTGAAATCCTGCAGCAGTCTAGGTGAGATTCGGAGAAAAATGGTTAGGTTGATTTTGATCGGACAAGGAATTGCTGGGTTTGTGACTTATACATCAAGTTGCTTCCCGAAAAGTAAATATAAACAGATGCAGCACATGTGCATGCACACACACACACACACACACAGATGCTTGTATATGCATACATACACACCTAAATGTATACATAAACAGACATGCATACACACATACATACAACACACACATACACATATATATGCATATACACATTCACAAACATATACACACATACATACATACATACACACACATACACACATACACACACACCAACTTGACAAAGATTGCCTAGTAATCCCAGTATCAGGGATAGTTAGTGGTCCTGAATTCAGATAACTCAACTCTTTCAAGAAAAGAATGAAAAAATAAAAAAAAAAAAACATACATATCACAGTCCATGTGTATGATAGGCCTGGGGATTAATGACAGAAGAGAAATGAAAGAAGTAAAAATTCAACAAGAAGAGCGAAGAGGGACAGATTGGGGCAGTGAGAGAGAGAGCAAGACAGGCTCAAACCAAGCAGCAGGTGGAGAAGAGGTTGACTTTATTTAGCATTAATTACAGGAAAGGGTCTATAAAACAGTAAAAAATATTAATCCTCCAGTGTTAGGCCAACATTATGCTGTGCCCTGTCCCAAAGCAGGTGTATTATTCCCGGTCCCAGGGACCAGTCAATCAAGGCTTTCCCATGGATTCTGAATACTGCACTTCATTATTTTCTACTGACCTGTTTCTCAAGGTTTCGTGGCTTAATAGGCGCTGTTCTATGTAAACCTGTCACCCCTCCATGTCAGCAGGAAGAGTGTCAGAGAGGGGAAGCTCCTTCAGCATTTACTTCCCAAGGTAAGCGTACTCCCCACTCACCTCTAGAAATTTCTCTGGTGTCAGACCCATTTTGCCAAGCTGGGGGATACTTGTCCAGGATCTAAGAGATTTACCTCTGTCCCTCTGCTCTTGCTATCTGTGATATCCAGAAATTGTTTCATGGACACTCAGAACTTTTCTTGAATGGCCATAAAATCATGCTGATTAATTTAAACCAAAGAGATGTTGTGTTAACTTCGAAAAACTGAAAAGAAACAAAGCATGGTTGTTAAAAAAAAATAAAATAAAAAATAACTCAATTTAAAGTTAATATTCAAATTAAAACATCTAGAGAGATGGCTTGGCAGTTTGGCATAGGTACTACTTTTACAGAGAACCTGATAATTACCACACGCATACATATAATATGGAGGGACATCTCTCTCTTTTTATTATTTAGTTTTTGAGTCCAAGTAGCTTTGTGCAGTAAGCTCTCAACAGTACTTATTAAAATGTTCATGAGAACCTAGAGGGTCCCATATATGAGCTGAAAATAAACTAAGGGTCAAAAGCATCCCTAGTCCTGAGACTGATGTAGGCACTGATCCAGACAGATGCTCCTCTCTTGCACAATCACGAAGGGACCCACAGACTCCTCCAGCCAGGAACTCATCAGCCTTCCCTTATATGCCCTGCTATGGTGCCAACCAAAATGTTCTTCCCTTTGAGTCTCTCCTCACTCCTGCCCATCCTCCACATGTTGTGTATTTTTGTCCTATATCTTCAAGGGAAAATAAAAGGACAAATAGCCAGAGTGTGACCCAATATCTTTTTTCTCATTGCCAGGATGCAAAATGGTGGTAGGCAGAGAAAATTACAGTTGAGTCTTAATCTCTTATTCCAGGAACCACGTGTGTGTGTGTGTGTGTGATGGGCTTAGCCAATTCTTGGTCACACGGTTTTGAAAAAAAAAAAAAAGACAGTATCAGAGATGTCTTCAGTAGAATGTGCCTGACACCTTTACAAGTGCCACAAAATTCACTCTGGAGATTAGACAAAAGGCAGTCCTTACAATCCCACTGTTTTGGGGTGCTGGGAGATAGATTGTTCAGCAAGCACAGGCCTTACTACACAAGCTTGAAGACCACAGTTCAGTCAGCAAGAGTCACCCCAGTATCACCTTCTGATCTCCACGTGTGTGTGAACAAACATGCATGTGCCCATACTACATACACACAGAAAGGAAAAAAAAAAACAGTTTCAGTATTTCCTATGGATGTGCCATGGTGCTAATGCATTCTGTAGGACTAGTAGATCCCAAGAGATTCAACCTTGTAAGCCACAGGAAGCAACATCTGTACAATTCACTCTGTGTGCAATCATTTATACACTGGATTTGAAAGAATATATTTCTTTGGGAAAAAAAGACATCTGTTCATTGGGATTCTTCTTATATGTTTTTATAGTTAAATCTTGCATGTGATCCAGGTTCAAAACTTTACAGCCACAATGGCCATGCTACGTCATATTAACAGATAAAAATGTATAGAAATTACTTGCCAGAGAATAACAAATTGGGAGACATTTTTGTATCACATATGTACAGCTTGGACTTGGTCTTGTATCATTTTTGAAAACTTTCTTGAAATGCAAAGAAAGATCTGAGCCAAGTTTGATACCCTCAGTCTGTTTGCCGCCCCCTCTGAAAGCTCAGGTGCCAACTCCATAGCCAATGAGAGCTAGGTGGGAGTGCAAGTCGAAGCTTTATTTTCTCTGGATGATTCCTCATCCTTTTACACTGCTAGTAACATATGGGACCAGAAATTTCTGGGTGTTCTCCTCCTCCCCCTCTGTGTGTGTGTGTGTGTGTGTGTGTGTCTGTCTGTCTGTCTGTCTGTCTGTCTCTCTCTCTCTCTCTCTCTGTCTGTCTGTCACTCTCTCTCTGTGTGTGTCTCTCTCTCTCACACACACACAACAACAACAATGGCACAAAAGCTATTCAGCTTCTCTCTCTCTCTCTTTGTCTCTCTCTGTCTCTCTCTGTCTCTCTCTGTCTCTGTCTCTGTCTCTGTCTCTCTCTCTCTGTCTCTCTCTCTCTCTCTCTCTCTCTCTCTCTCTCTCTCTCTCTCTCTCTCTCTCCTTGTCTTGCTGGCTAAGTGAGCCCATTCCTATGACAAAATCGTTTTACAAGGAAAATAACTTCCTACAAATTGATTTTCCTTTCTGTTCATTTTTTTCATTTGGTATTGATTTTTCATACAATTTATTTTGATTACAGTCCCCCCGAAACTCCTCCCAGATCCTCCCCACTTCCCCACACAAGCAATCTGCACACTTTCTTGACTCATTACAACACAAACAGGTGTCTAAGAAAATAAAATAGGAAAGCACAAACAAACAAACTAGAATAAGACCAAAACAAATGGAAGAAAGGAAGCAAAAGAAAAAAAGTTGATAAGAAACACATAAAGATGCAGAGAGACATGCAGTCTCATGCACAGAAACCTCATAAAAACGCAAAGCTAGAAATCGTAACATATACACAAAGTACCTGTAAAATGGAAAGAAAAAAAAAAGTCCAGGCAAAGCATTTTTCATTATGAGACAATGAACTTCAAAATATGCCATCGGGACCATTTCCTATTGTCTGTTGCAGAGTCTGGGGCCTGGACTGCAGAGTGGTTTATATGTCACCTTAAGACTGGCTCTGCGTGTAGGAAACTTACAACTGTTCCTAAAGTACTCTGGAACGAAGTTCTTTGGCATTGTCTCTCTTTGAAGGAAGCAAGGCCCCTTTGGAGGTCAAGTTCCAGTACCCATCAGACCATCCATAGGAGCTCAGGGGAAGGGGTGTTGTGTTGACACATTCACACATGCATTATGGGTTCGCTGAGTGACTGCTACGCTCAGTTTCTAGAGAATATTGCCAGAGAGCACACAGTTATTCTACCTCAGAATCATCTCGCTCTCTGGCCAAGAGTTAGAATAACTGGCCGGAGAGCCGGGAACTTCTTCTAAAGAGCTGCACAAAGGCAAAGCCAAACAGCTCATAAAATTGTACTCCAGTCTGTAAAACAGTGAAGGAGACAGAGTTGGGGGTGTTTCCTTGGTTCTCTGTATTTTATGAGGTCTCAATAAGCTTCCTAAGGCTGCTGTAAAAGATGTTTTTTTCTTTATAGTGGTTTGCCACAGGCAATATCCCTCACTCACCCTCTCATATCCAGCCTAGCTCCTGCCTCCTCTCCACACCTCCTCTCCCTTTGTTTAGTTAACAGGACGTTTTCCAAGTCCTGTCTAGGATCTGTCAGTGGAGGTACTTTTTGCTCAAACACATTTCTTTCTCCTCAAAGACAGGGCTTGCTAATGGCACCGGACAGCATTCAAATTAGAGGCCCATCAAGTATCTACATTCAGATTTTTAAAGGCTGAGTAAATGTGGTCTGACTGGACACTACAGTGCACCACCTAGCTCCCATTCAGGAATAAACAAGGGGCTGATTTTTTAAGCAGCAGGATGTACTGACACAGACCTCCACATTCTAGCACCATTAATAATGGCTTCCACGGAGAACACCTGCTCCAGTGTGGCTACATCTTCTTCCAAGGTTGCTCATTCCTCTGAGTGATCTACACTGGTACAAAGCCTCACCCTTGTCACCTTGACTGACTGAGACAGCTGAGTTGGTGGTTCTAGTCCCAGAGCTTCCTGGAGCATCCCATTCCCTTCCATGGCTCTCCGTGCTTCATGTCTGATTTGTCTTTCTTCAACTCTGCCAAGAGATGTTGATCTTCGAAGCTTCCAGCAACATCAGATCCACATGCCTATCTCTGTCATGAAATCCACTTTTCAGAGAACTTAGTTTATGAGACAATGAACCAAGAAGTCAGGTACAAGCAGGGTGGACTGATTTGTTTTGTGCTACTTTACTAGAATAATCCAGTGATATACATAGTTAATGGCCTTAGAGATTCAAGAGCATGGTATTAATGTTTATTTATCTCCAATGAAGGCTTCGTGGTAATTAACAATATGGCAGAGAAACACTATGAGAAATGGATAAATACAAAAATCAAGCACATAAGAAATCTTGCTTTGAAAGAACCCACACTCAAGGGAACCCACACTCTCTGTGAGACCAGCATCACTCTCTTAAAAGGTAATAACTCCTCCTATTTACCTACTTATCTTTTTAATAGGTCTCACATCTTACAGTTTCTAACACTATGACACCACCACCCTGGGAACAAAACTCCACATGTACACCACCAGGAAACATGCTCAAAACACATCCAGATCACAGATGGTGAGACTTTAAGACACAGTCCCATGTTACTGGAGACATGGAGTCTAACTGATGGCCTCTCATCACTAGTACACAAAGTAAGCACACCAAAGGACAGAAATATGCCAACAATGTGATGATGATTCTGTGGAGATGGCTCAGTGGATAGAGTGCTTGCTGGTCAACCATGAAGACTTCAGTTCATATCTCTAGCTCCCATGTAAAAGCTGAACAGGGCAGCAGACATCTGCAACCCTAGCACTTAGAAACAACGACAGGTAGATCTTGGGGACTCATTGGCAAGCCATTCTAGCTAAAATGCTTCGCTCCAAGAATAGCGAGAAATCCTGTCTCAAGAAAATACAGTAGAAAAAGATAAAGGAAGATACCCATGGGCTGGAGAGATGGCTCAGCAGTTAAGATCACTGGCTGTTTTTCCAGAGGTCCTGAGTTCAATTCCCAGCAACCATATGGTGGCTCACAACCATCTTTAATGGAATCTGAGGCCCTCTTCTGATGTGTCTGATGACGGTGACAGTGGACTCATACATACATAAAATAAATAAATTTTAAAAAGGATACCCATGTCAGCCGTGTGGGTGAATATACACAGATACACACACACACACACACACACACACACACACACACACACACACACAATCTATAACCCCACCCACATGCAGAGAAATGTGGTACCAGAACAACAATGTAGTTGAGTGCCCACTGCTTGATAGATAATATAGAAGACCAGAAGAGAAATGGGATAAATCTGAAATTTAATTGTATCCAAGTGAGGTGCCCCTTGATAGAGAATTTGATATAGAAAGATCTGGAGTTCAAGGACAAAGTTAGCTATGCAGCAAGTCCTTGTGCAAAAATAAATAAATAAATGAATAAATAAATAAATAAATAAATAAATAAATAAATACAAAAGGCTTGAGTGTTGAGGAGATAGCTCAGTGGTAGACTGCCTACCTTGTGTTCAGAGTCCTGTGTTTGAGCCCCAACACTTTAAATAACAATAATGGGCTAAGAGAAGAAGCAGACAATCCCCAAAGTATCACAGAAAGAGGCTCTGACTGCATCAGAAGCATGCGAGGGAGCAGAAGAATGAACCCAGGAGGTTAAATTCCTAATCAAGCTGGAATGATTGATTGTCAAGGTTAGAGTGTTTCTCGGAAAGAATGGAGCTTCCATTTGTAATATGGAGCTATGTGGACTGAATATACTCATAAATTCTGCATTCTAGATAATGTTAGCTTCTGATACATTTGCTTCCAGACAAGCAGACTGTTCCTAGCCTTCTTTTCTAATAGTCTAGGAACAAAACTCATCCCTTAGGACAGTCACCACGAGCCACCTCCTAGGCCAGGCTGCTCTGGTATACAAACTCATCCAGCCCAGTATTGGAATGGGTCACAGTAAAGTCCACCTGTGTTTTCAGAACCCAGACAGGGGTATCAATGGTAAATTGGGGAGTAGCCTCTGATACAGAGCTTGACAAAACTCTTCTATAAAATGTCACTGAAAAATATTTTAGTAGTACGTGAGCCAAGAGGCAAAAGTGATGACATACACATGTATTTATTTACCCATGCAAGGTGCAACCGTTAACAACCGTAAACCAAGCTCACCCCATAGGCTGCTCACGGAGGGCAGACTCTAGTTGTGCTGTGTAGATTCAATTCCTTTCAGCCTGAAGGCTGGGACGAACTTCTCTGTTCCCTTCACAGTGAAGTGTGTCCTCTGATTGTCTTATCCAGGCTTCCTTGTATTTTCCACTTCGACTTAGAATTCTCTCTCTCACCCTCCCTTTCCCTCTCTTTCTCTTTCTACCCCCACCCTTTGACACCTCCCTCACTTCCTCTCCCTCTCTTTCTCCCTCCCTCTCCCTCTCTTCCTCTCTCTCCTCCCCCTCTCCTTCTACCCTTTTCCTCCTTCTCCTATCCCTTCCCCTTCTCCTTCCCCTCCCCCTCCCTCTCCCTCTCCCTCCTTCCCTCCCCCTTTTCATCGAGTTCAATTTGTACCTATTCAACTGGGCATGAGGCCTCTACCAGCGATCACACCTTTAAAAAAATCCAAAATAACTAAAACAAAAACAAAAAACAGAGTCTCTCTCTTCAGCCCCCCCCCCCCACTTTTGTCTGATATGAGCTTGCACAGGACACAAACTCACCCCTTAGGACAGTCACCACTGTGATAATATGAACATTGAGAAACAGTGGTCTTTTGTACTTTTCTTAAACCTTGCTATTTTCTTTATGAGGAACTATTTATTTTTCTCAGTCAAATTTTGTCTTTTAGTGTGATCATTAGTACTTTCCTGGTCATGTTATCATTTTCATGTCACTAATGAAACTTGATAAGTATATTATGTACCAATAGCTAAAGAAGAAAAAGGTTGCCACAATCTCTGTGAGTTTACATATGCAGCAGCCTCACTGTGTCCAGGAGCCAAAAACGTTTTGTTTTTATACCGAAGCGTTTGCTTCGGAAATATTCCAACTAGAGGGGAAAAAAACCTTTCAAACACTTCTCCCCTTGTACTTCAATAAAATAATTATAATCTAGGTGCGGTAATTGGAGTATTTAGAGTCCTGGCCCTTTTAATGGGATCTAAGATCAGAGAGAACATAATGTGGCCTGTTTTAGGATTTAGAATACTGTCATCAGAAAATGTTTTCTTTTGCATAACCTAAGATACGTCATGCTATAAAATTTACTACAGCACATTTGCTGCTGCGTGCTGTCCGCCCGCCCCAGTGCCCAGGGTTGAGCTGAAATGAATCGGTTTTCCCTGGACACTTTTGTACAAACCAGGCACGGTTATTTGCATGTTTTCCTCCCAATTGGGCTGTGACTGTCATATGTTCTTGAATATTGCCTTTCACTTAGTAAACCTTCTACAGATGTGGGCTTAAGTGGAGTTGTTAAAGTCTGTGCTCTCGATCTTAGCCAAAACTACAGAATCCAAATGTCTTTTTAGTGAAGCCTGAGGTTCAAATGGGACACAGAAAATTCATGTGTAATTGTTATATGTCTTTCACATTAAAAAGAGGCTATCAACACCCATTTCTTAATGGCCACTTAATGCTTGAAAAGGGTGCCAAGATCTTCCAGTGAAGAAAGAGTAATACTCCAATGAGCAATGCTGGGAGAACTGGAGCCTTAAACGCAAAGGGGGGCGCGGGTTAGACCCCTACCTCATGCCAAATACAAAGCATGATTCAAAATAGATTAATGTCCCAAATGTAAGAGCTACAGCTATAAATAAAGATTAATGCCCCGAATATATAAGAGAGCCGTGGTCATAAATACAAGGACTGCGTTTTCTAAGATTGCTCAGTTAGGACCCTGACTCTCATTCACAAAGCTAATTAAAGAGACAGAAAACATGTGATACATGGCACATCTAGAAATGTTAGCTTTTAGATGGGCCATTTGTCATGTTTGAGTCCAAAGTCAGGCAAGAAAGATAAGGACTTGAACTTCCCACAGAGTCGTCGCCAGAACACGGTGTAAGCTTCTGTCATTTAGAGGATACCTCTGCACTAAGCCTTCTGTTTCATCAGCAGCAGAGGCTCCTGGGATATCTCTCCTCAAGATACTCCTCAAAAGTCCCTGACTAAACTAGGAAAGCAAAGGGCCTAGGCGAGATGAGCGGTTCCTGTATAATATGGCCTTTGGGATTTCCGTTCTTTTCTGCTTGACACAGGTTCAGAGCCGTGTAGATGAGAGCACAGAACAACCATGTTTACATTCTGTAAAGACTTCCGTGCCTAAGATAGAATCTCATTTCCTGCCATCAATCTTAGGACCTTAATACCGTGAAGTCCTTTGTGCCTAAAGAAATTATGTGACACCTTTATCATTTCTCTGAAGAGCCAGGAGAGGAAGGTCGTGGAGTTAGGGAACAGGTTAGACACTGGAGTCTCTGAGAACAGCTCGTTGGTGATATGATCTCGGAGATCTTATTCATTTGACTCCCCTGCGTCATCATCTGGGAAGTGGGAGTGGCTAGGCTTACCTACTGGGGCTGTTTGTGAAGAAGAATTGGTATGTTCTGTCTAAGACCTTGCTGGCTGTTATAGGAGCCATTCAAACACAGGCCCAGGACTGGACAAGTAACTGTCTGTATAGTACTTGCCTTATGGAGTTCAATCTCGAGAATCCAGGTAAAACCCCAAGCAAGTGGCTCACACATGTAGCCTCCCCACCAGAAAGTAGAAACGGACATAACCCTTAAGTTCCAGGCCGTATGAGACCTTATGCAAAAAGATTAATGATAGTTTCTAAAGAACAGTACCTGGGGCTGTACTCTGGCCTCCAGCTGTGTATATATGCAGATGTATATATACCTGCACATACATGTACACAGGAACACATATATACACCAAGTCCTTAATCTAAAGACTGTAGACCTGAAAATCGTCTTTGAAATTGACACTGGTTCACCATGTCACCAGCTGTTTGATTGCTGGTACTTGCTCCCTGGGTCTCACTTTATCCTCCACCTCATGTACACCACTTTTGAGAAATGTTAAATGAATCAAGCATGCGAACAGCATGACACAGCACACACTCAGTTCATAATAGTAGTTCTTTCCCTGGAAGGCTGTCTGGGTGACCACAAGCATGGCTCCAAAGGAAATGCCATCTATTAGCTCCAGCTTGTCACATGTAACCAACCCGATCTGGGAATCACGTTTAGCAAGTGTAAGGTCCACTCGGCTCATGTGACCAAATCAAGGTCTAATGATGGGACTAGCTTTTGACACAAAGAGGAAAAGAAAGAAGGACGGAGAAGAATGAAGAAAAAGTGTGGAGGAAGAAAGAAACAGGCAACAGATGCTAACACCAGGTTTCTACATCCTAAACTTTGTGTTAGCATTTCAACATGGAACAGCTTTCCTAGAGGCAGAGAAAGGGCATTTTACTGCAATCATCATCGCTTGCCTGGTCCCCGGTTAGGGAGTCAATTGGAAAACATACATTCATCAACAAAAGATTCGCCCAGGGTCCTTTATGCCAAATAACTTTATGCTCTGAAAATTAACAATAAGAGAAAAACTTTCAAGAATGACTCAAGAATGGCAGAATAGCACCAACACAAAGACAGATATCTCTATAAAGACTAAAAAAGTTCAAAAAGATTTACAACACGTTTAAGAACATTCCTTTCTTTAAGGGAGAAATACAGACAGGACAGATTCTGGAAAAGAATTGTAGAGTCAGTGAAGCTTGATCTGCTTTCCATATTTGGTATCTCTTAGTGATGAGGACCATTGCTCTAAGGATGGATGCAGAGGGATTCTTGTTCTCTTGATCCATCTGGACCAAAAGAAGAACCTATTTTCAATGCATAAAGCTTCCTTTGACCTCATGACGTAAAGCAGACCATGCAGTATGAGGGACATACTTTAACAAAACCTGTTCTTTCTTGTGATCAGAAAATTCACATTTTAGCAGACTACCCTATATTTTATGAAGTGATCCAAAATGCCCTCCAGTTGGAGACAGGGAGGACGCAGAAACAAAGGTTGTGTCGCACTAGAGAAAGGAAGAGGTGTGCTGAGGACTGAATACATGCACATCAACCATGCTAGATAGCAGCTGAGTAGGGGTTCAAGATGAGTAGTTTAGCTAAGAGATAAATCTCCAGGCTTGCTTCCAAGACTGATAAAAAGCATTGTAATCTGAGCCGTGTAGATTCCTGAGGAACATGGAGTCTTTGCCTCTAAGGCATTTCCAGTATTTTAAGGGGGGGTTAAACAAGATGGTAGCCATGAACAGCACTCAGAAAAACCAGGGGCTCCAGGAAAGGCTCTCTTTTTAGAGGCGCCTAATCATTTGTCCTAGACACTTTCCAAGACTTACACACAATGTGCTAGCCATGTGTGTGTGTGCAGATGCCCCAGCTACAACTCAGCAGCTCGGGGACCATGGTAACCCTACCATTTTCATACCATTTTCCCCAATGGCACATAGCTCTTGGAGAATTTTCAGATATTCAACATATACTCTTCCTCTCCTCTCTATGGAGGCAGTGTTTCTGGGATAACTATGGATGATCAGAACAGAGAACCACATTGATGTACAGGGTGGAATTAGCATCTGGGCTCAGATAATCATTAACAGCTTTCAGGGGTTCAGTTAAACGTTGGACCCCAAGCAACTTTTTTTCTTAATCCATGAAGTGCCGACCTCATCAACATTGAAGAACAAACAACATCATCTAACACCATGCACTCAATGCCTCTCAGATTGTAACCACAAGAATGTGCACAGCAGCCATTTCCAACTTCTCCAGGAGGTAGTTATGGCTGAGGTGAAAGGTATCAGCCTAGGAGATCTCATAATATCTGGCTGCTGAGTGATAAAAATGGGGTGTGGCAGAAATGGAGTCTGGGGCCCTTGGTCATTGTTAGAGTAGAGAGAACAGGCAAGGACAAAATGACCTTGTTAGATATATTCAATCAAAACTTAATATTTGCTCATATTATACCATCCACTGAGGCCAAGGTGTACAGTGCTCATGACATGAATATTTTAGCTCAATGGAGAGTCAATCTTTCCAAAGTGTTATATGTCAGATTTCACGGAATGCAAACACGTGTTGTTGTACGGTTTTATTAATGTTTATATTGACTTTAGAATTAAATAGCATCATGCCGTCCACGTAATTGGTGTAGCCTGTGCATGCACACAGGAGAGCAGCCTGAGACTTAGGAAAATTTGGCAATTTTCAGAAGTTCCCACAAGAGGTCAAAATGCAACGTCTACACATCTTGCTTTGATGTTCATCTACTTTTCTTTCTCTGTCTTGGGGGTAACCTAACTAGAGGGGCTCAGACAAGTCAAACATTTCAACCTGCAACTCGGAATGAAGGGAACACCATGGAGGGTCATGCTACTCAGATCTAGTCCAAGTATTAAAAAGCAAGCTCCTGCCATCCCTTCTTAGCTCAAAGAGGATTCCCTGACAGGAACTCCCTATGAAAAGTATCCATATCTGTTCTTAGATGGAGCCCATGTTGAGAGAGTGGTGGGGAGGGAGGGAGGGAGGGAAATTAACTTGTAGGCAGTTTCACGAGTTCTTGTTATTAAACCAGGCCCAGAATATCATGAAGGAATATATAGGTTTGAAGAGTGGCATGACCCCACATAAATAATAGCACCATAATATGCATATGGATGGGAATACTATTCATAAATTGTACCAGGAGAGAAACTCATATATGGCAACCACCCCAGCCCACACATACATAGTCTATGTTAATATTCTGAGAGAGGTCGTGGACTGGTGCAGTGTGCTGGCATCTGTCTGCTTCTGGCAAGATAGCCTGTGTGCTTTCAACAGATGTCCTTTAATTAGGAGTGGGTTGTCCCTGCTGAGGGAAGCTTGAGAAGGAATGGTTATTTGAACTGCCCACCTTATGCCTGGCTCCTAGGACTTTTGGCTTATTATCAGAAGTGTCACAGTCATAGTTTCTGCCAACAAGTCTGAAGTCATCTGATGGCAGCCACTTGAACTGCCATCATCACTGAAGGGCAGACTCTTTGGGGACCTGAGTGGAGACACCATGGTGAACACTGAGAGATGAGTGAGATCTCAGGAGAAGAATGCAGGCAAGAAACTTCAGAGGGAAGAGTTTCTGAGTAGAGCCTTTTGCCCAGAGAACAATTGTTGCTGCTCATTCTTTTTGAGCTCAACAAACTAAGGTCTTTCAACAGTGGGAAGAGATACAAACTAGAAAGTGGAACTTTAGACTTCTTTCCCAAACCATGAAGGAAATGGCAAAGGAAAATGCTGTAGGTCACTGTAAGAAGCCAAGCTGCTGAAGGATCACAAGTTCCCTTGACCAGACACAAACAATCAGGTTCCTGTTTCACATCTAAAGAGAACATTACTTGCTGTGTTCAAGGTGGAGTGCAACAGTCATCTGAAGCAAGTTTTCTATTCCTAGGTCTTGACAGGCCTGAGAAGACTTTGGCCTTGAGGGGAGTGAGCCAGGAAACCTTTATAAATCACAAAATCAAATGCAAACTAGTCCTGAAACACCTGACCTTGAACTAAGGTCTTTTGAGAGCTAGACATAGTATGTATCATTAAAGGCAGGTTAGTGGGGAGGGAAGACCAGAGCTCAATTCTTCTGTCCCTGGTAAAAGCATGGAATGTTTGTGAGTGGGTGAATATTTAACCAGCTTCCTGTTCGTTTTCTCAGTGGTGACCTTCGAGTTTATGTTTGGATGTTGAATGGTCCTGGGGATCAGGCTCAATTGGTTTAGAGATCTTCACACTGAGAATCAATGAAAAGGGAGTGTGAGGATTCCCTTGTGTTTCATTAGAACAGGAGGCTGATGTCTCCATCCATTCATCCCTTGATGACTTGATTCCACAGGCTCAGATTCACTCTGATGATGTTTAAACGTCTTAGGAGATGGGGAAAATGTTGAGTAATTAGCTTATTTGGTAAAAGGATTTTTCATGTGTACAGAGAGCACTGAGTTTGACTCTTTGAAACCATGTCAAATACTGAGCGTGGTAAGGTATGCCTGCAATTCCAGCGTGGGGAAATAGGTTTGTGAGCCAGCGGGGTCTAATCAGCAAGCTTGAGGCAAGTGACTCAGTCTCAAAAAGCAGTGGATGGAACTGAGGAATATCTCTTGTAGTCAATGTATGACCTCCATGTGTGAGTACCCATAAACAAGAAAGCAAGTACATACAATACACACACAAACACACACACATAGGAGGGGAGGAATGGAGGGACAGATGGAGGGAAGGATAAAGGGAAAGAGAGAGAGACAGACGGACAGACAGATAGATAGACAGACAGACAGAGACAGAGAGACAGGGAATGAAAACACTATGATGGAGCCAGCAATAGTAATGTCATAGAGTCAAGTATTTCAGGCAGAGAAATCAGCAAGATTCAAATGCTTGACCTAGGTAAGGACATTCCTTCTGGTAGCCCAACCAAGAGGAGCCAGGGGGTCGTAGGAACTGGAGAGCACAGGGTCCTCATCTTCTCTTTTATAGTAATCGCGTGTGAAGTTGATTCCTTGTGTTACCAAGCACCAAAGCTCTGAAACTACAATACCAGGTCCTTTTCCAGGGGGCTTTTGGGATCTAAGGAGCTAACCTCGAGCATTTCACTGACACTCCACAATAACCTACTGGAGCAGGTACCATTTTTTGTCCCCTTTTATAAGGCAGGAGACATAGGCTTAAAGGTTAAGGAACTTGCCAAAACTGTCCTGCTGGTGAGTGCTGAAGACTTCACACCAAAGGCAAGTAAACCACAGGGGAGTTAAACCTTATCGTTTGCACTCCCATTCCACACTCAGGAGTAAGAATTCCAGCAGACACAGGCTTAGGTATGCTCTTCATAAGCAAGGTAGGGGACATTAAGAGATAAACCATACAGAAAAGCCAGCTTTCTTCCTCCCAGTGCCTCCAAAGCTGCTCCAACCTCAGTTGGGAGAAGCCCGAGGTCTGGGTTGGCCCCTGGGTGGATATTTCCATCCATGCTGAGTGCTGAGAAGCCTTCAGTATCCCTCTCCCAGTGTGGTTAGAGGTGGAGGAGAGTCTGGGCCCCAGTGCCAGGGACCACACCTCTTTGTCAGGAACATGCAATTAAACAAGAAATAAAAGGGGGAGCAGAGAGCAGAGACATTGCCTCCCACTCCTCACTTTGTGTGAGCATTCGTTCTTGCATGTGTACACACACATAAGGAAGGCAGATGTCCTTCCCTGGGGTCCACGAGCTCCTGGTGAAACATTTTCCACCTGGTACCGTTCTGCACTAAACACTCCCCAAACCCAACCTGAGCCTCCTCCGACTGTCGGCAGGGATATTTTTAAAGCCATGACACAGAGAAGTGTGACACACTCGGTTTTCTCAGTGGGTGGGTAGAGGACTATTTCAGGTTGTTCTTGTCACCGAGCCCAACATTACAAGTGTGCCCTTCATTACTACAGCAAGAAGCTTCTGCAGCCTGACCGGGCACAGTGTGTTCCCAAAGACGGGAGAGTAACCTGGACAGTGTGCAAAAGAGGGAGTGGAGGCCTCTGGGGACAGGACCTGCCCTGCTAGACTCTCCTCTACACCTCAGGTTCTTGGCCACCGTATATAAAATGTCCCAATGGCTGCTACCTAATCCCCTGTGTTCATCAACTAATGCAACTGAAGAATTGCTAGATGCTCGATTAGTGATACCTCCATAAGTCTATGAATGATTAATGTTATTTGCCTCCCCCACCTTTTCATCCCCCCGTTTCATTTTCATGGGGGGGGGGGCGGAAAATGTCTGCCCATCACGCTGAACATTTATAGGGGTATTAGGACTAAATACCTGTCTCACCATCTACATGGAGAGATGTTAGTCAAAGGCCTTCATTGTTCCTTGGAAAGAGGTGGGAGACAGTGGGTACACCTGCTTTGGGCACAGGCAATAAAAAGGTGAACAGAAGGTTGAGAATTTAAAAGCAATTAAGGAAATAATTAGGCATGGGCCTGACTTTCTCTTGGTACCTTGCATTGGTGAGTCTAAATAGTAAAAGACCCCTTCCTCTTTAAGAGAACCACCCCCACCATCTCTCCCCACTCTGCCCCCAAGAGCTGCTTAGGAGAAGGGAGATGGAAGTCTGAATTTGGAAAATCAGGGTCATGTTCATCTTATTTTCTATTAATTAAATGCAGTACTAACAATTTTTTATAGCAGCCTGATTTCTCCCATTTATCGTAACAGGAACTTAAACGTTAGTCCCTTCTGAGTAATGAGTGAACTCAAATGCTTGAAAGAGGATCTTGGGACTGAAGACACATTCCCATGCCTTGCAAAAATAAGGACCTGGATTTGATTCACAGAACACACATTAAGAAACAAGTAGTTAGACACAGTGGTGTGCACTTACACTGAGAAAACCGAGACAAGTGGATGCCTGGGGCTGGAAAGCCTACTAGGCTGTGCCAGACAGTGGGAGACTGTGTATCAAATAAAACAAAAGGCAGGTTGTGTCCGAGCAATGACACCTGCAGCAGTTCTCTAACTTCCACACACATGAACACATGAGCATGAGAACTTCACACACACACACACATACACAGACACACACAGTATACATACAGGCACAGAATACATACAGGCACACATGTGTACACATGCACAAACACAGGCACCCATATGCACACATAAATGCACATACACATAAGTACACACATGAATACATATACACACAAATGTACATATTCACACACACACACACACACACACACACACACACACACACACACACAAAAGTGGCTCTCGGAAAGAAGGTACCTGGCTCTGTGTTCACTCTGATTTTCTCATAGTTTTATTCCTTGCAGAAGGCTCAGGGTTGTTCTTACATGGTCCAGAGTCAGCTGGGACTCATTATATCTCCCACTTCCTTAGGGTATGGACTCAGCCTTGGCCGTTTCTAGATTACTACAAAGGTCTACAGACCACAACTCAATCATCAAACTCAGTCCAGTGTCTTTTAGAAAGAGGTGTTAAAACATTGACCTACATGCTAGCCACAATGGTTTGACTTTGAGGGCAGAATTCATAGACAAGACTATGGCAGAGTCTAGTCTTTGTGAGAGACTATGGGCCTGAGAAAAGTCTAAACAATTTACTATCTGAGCCTTTATAGGAAACAGTTGCCAGAAATCACACTAGAATATCTGTATGGCCTTTGGCTGGATGTGTTGTTCCTTCTCCCGATCTCTTAGGATTCATTTTCTACCAGGCAGGCAGCTCTGTGTGTCAAATGTTAAGTTATACCATAACAAAATATTACCACTCAAAACTGCCCATTAGCATTCATTACAATAAGAATAAGACACAACCTTTGTTCCCTGGGCCAAGAAGATCTCACAGTCCAGTCTCTGATTTCTCGCATAATCCCTTGGCATAGAGAAGCACGATCTCCCAATTTATACACTGAAGTTCCAACACTTAGTGTATCTATGCGCAGACATCGTTCTGTGGAAGGCAGGAAAGATTAGGTAAAGTTGTAACGATGGGGCCTTAATCCAACTCTTAGACTCTAAGAAGAAGAGAAAGGTGGAAAACTCCCTTTCTCTTGCACACACTAGGGAATAACATGGAAAGACAGAGTGAGATGTCTGTCTGCAAGTCTGCAAGCTGGGAAGAGACTCCCCACCAAAACCAAAACTGGACAACTGTATCTTGATCTCAAGCTCCAGGGTGGGGTGGAGATGAACTACCATTGTTCAAACCACCCAATTGCAGGATTCGGCTGTGGCTGCCTGAGGTAAAACCTTCTCACTGCCTCTGGTACTCCGACATGGTGGCCCTAAAACACAATGTGCTCCTGGTTGCCTGGTGCTTGCTGTTCATTTTCAAGGAGTGTTCGCTCCCCCGCCCCCTGGATCCTGCTGGAGCTGTGACCCCGCTCTAGTTCAAGAAACACCACAAGGATTGATTATTGAAAATTTGGCTATGTTTAGAATCACCAAGGAGATGTCCGTTGCGGAGCATCCGCCGATAACAGTGTTTCTAGAGACGTTTGACTGGATGAACAGTGCAGCATCACGTGGGTTAGGATCCCAGACTGGTTAAGAAGGGGAAGATGGAGAAAGAGCCGGGCATCAGAACCCATTTCTGTTTCCCATCCACAGATGCAAGGATGCCAGCTGCCCATGTTCCTGTCACCAGGCATTGCCACCAAGATGATGAGCCAGAGTAAACCCTTTCTTCTTTAAGTTGTTTTTGTCAGATATTCTGTGGCCTCAACAAGAAAGGTGAAATGGCATAAGAACTTCGTTTAAATGTCATTTTCTCACACTCAATCATTAGCCGTGATTTTAAAATGACACCTCTACCCAAAGCCTTCTTGGTACACGCTGCCCAGGAGAATCCATGATTTAGGGTCGGGTCCTATTTTAGCCCATTGTTTCTGTTAATATACTCTGTAGAACAATCCGTTTTGATGATTGGTTTTCCTGTTTTATAAAGAAAAAGGAAGAGCCAATGGCATTTTGTAGGCACAAGACCCAGACAGGTAGGGAAGGGTCCTGTTGAAGACTGGATCAGAACACCTGTGATACTCACAGAAGTGATGGAGGGGGCAGAGGGAGGGTCATAAATTCCATTTTTATCAGATCTCGGGGTGGAGATATCTCATAGTCAATTAGTTATTCAAGTTTGGAATTCATGGGAGAGATTGGGGCTAAAGATAAAAATGTGAGTCACCCAGATTTAGATGATATTTAAAACTATAATCCATAGCAAGGTTTGTTAAGAAACGATGGTACAGAAAAAGAAAAACTCCCGCGAGCTCTGGGATACACAAATATTTACAGGCTGAGGAATGAAATGGATCAAAGCTAAGAAAAAGAGAAAAGGAATCTATCAAGGGGGGCCAGAGAAACAAAACAGGAACAGTGAAAGACTCATTTTCAATGCTGAAGAAGTCCCAGATGAGGAATGGATGTCCTGGGTCTGAGGTAGGGGAAGAGTAACAGAGACAGAAAGTTTGTGAGGTAGGGTGAGGAATATCCCATTAGGACAAAGGTGGGGAGGGCAGAGCTAGAGGTAACAATTTCAAAGCGTTCTGTTAACATGACAGAAGGAAACAAGTTGTGGCTGGAAGAAACTAAGAGGAAGGGGCGGGGATCCAGAAGGGAAGGGAGTCCAGTGCATTGTGGGTGGTAAGAACACTAGGCTTCAAAGATGGCGTCACAATCAAGATTGGTCACTGATGAGGGGATGTGATTGCAATGGATATGGACAGAATAGTACCCTTTGCTGGAACCTGGGTACCAACTGTAGGGAAAGCAGAAGACATGGGGCTAGAAAAGGTAACCAGGTGACTCATTTTTAGGTGGCTGCCTGCTTGTTTTCTCAGTGAGTACACGGTGAGGTCATCAACTGAGAGTGAGGGGGTGGATGTCAGAAGAGGAGATGTCACACAGTGGCCAGGCATGGAAGGACTGAGTTGACCAGGGAAATGTAGAAAGATTGCCAGAGATTGCCAAGGGCCCATGGGAGGCCCATGGTCAAACATCAAGGCATGACCATGCAGTCCCACCCCGAGTCTTTCTCCAGCTGGCCTAGGAAACACTGGTCCAGGCTTATGGGAGGAACATGTCTATGCTGAAACCGGAAGGAGATGTTCAGATCTGTAGACTGGAGGAAACAGTGGGAGCTGTGTGCTTATGTCATGATTGGGATGGCAGAAGATAATGAAAACAGGGAAGGATGGGGGGAGCATCCTAGAGGTCAACGTGTCCGAGTACTAGGAAGAGGCAGGAATTTCCCGAGGTCCGGCTCATGGAGGTATTTGTCTAGAAGACGGAGATTGGTGTGTGGAGAGTGGAGAGTGGGGTCCACGACACGAGATATGAGACACCAGCAGGGAGACCCACGGTGACTGCACAGAGCTGCAAAAGGAACAGCCTGTCAAATGAGGAGACGAGAGCATCCTTAGAAGAGGAAAAAGCGAAGAAAGAGAAGTGGGAAGGTGGGGAGAGAGATGCAGCATCTGCTTCGGGTATTTTTGGCATAATCCTAATGATAATAGGCATGGTGGTGCCCGCGGTGTGAGCAAAGCATTCGGGAGTGGGAGAGAGGGAGAGCCGGCTGGTCATGGGGGACCATGGGGTCCAATGCCATGAGCATCAAATGAGCAGAATTAGAAGAAGGTAGAAAGGATGGTGAGATACCCTGGGGATGGAATATGGAGCTAGAAAGATGGGCAGCCGCCTTGTAGAGATGCTGCCAAAGGCCAAAGGAAAAGCCAGCAGCTTCAGAGAGGACCCTCGGGGCGTGACGAGCATCTGAGCCTGCCATCCTCAGGGAATGCAAGAACGTGGCTCGTTTTGGTACAGGCGCAGCAAGTGAGTTTTTTAAAGCCCATGTAGTGGGTAGTGTTGTGAGATTCGGTGATGTACAGAGTTCTAAGATGCCTGTTTTGTCTAGAAGCCATGTATGCCGATCTATGTAACTTAGGAGAAGAGAAATACAGAGTGCCATAGTTCTGGAGGTCATGTGTGTGTGACATGGGTGTCAGCTGTGCCACATAACCTCCATGACCCACTGGGGCAGAGTCACCTTGCCAGTTCCATCTTCTGCAGCCCCCGTTGGCTTGGCCACTGCCAGTACAATCTCCACAGGATATTGTACGGTCTGTCCCTCAAACAGTCTCTACTCTGTGCCTGGCTGTCTCTGGGTCCAAATTTCTCCTTTTTAATAAGGACACCACTCATGTTGGATGAAGGCCCACCCTAATGACCTCATCTTAACTTGATTAAATCTGTGTGCCTGCGCACTTGAGCTGTTACAATAAAAACACTATAAAACTGGTCACTTACAAGCAACAGACATTTGTGTTTTACGGTTCTAGGAGCTGGGAAATTCAAGATCAAAGCACCAACAGGTTTGAGGACGGGCGAAAGCTCCCTTCCTGATAGGCAGGTACCTTCTAATGATGTCTTTGTGGGAAAAGGCAAACAACCTTCTCTCCTGCCCCCAAAACTTCTAGTCCTATCCATGAGAGCTCTACCCTTGTGGCTTCATTTCTTCTAATATCACATGGGGGATCAGGTATAGCATCTGCCAGAATAAAACTTCACAAAACAAAAAGATCATCCACCTTTCCTCACTGCTCACTCCCTGGCATATAGATCTATACCTGGTATCACGTACGATCATAATAATCTGCAGCTATCCTAAGTCCTAACGTTCTGGGTTCCTTGGAGTTAAGGTGTTAGCGTATCTCTTGGGGGTAGCACAGTTCAACCCATAGGAAGGTCAGGCTGACCTGTCCCATGGTCCTCTACCATTCCTACACAACAGAGTTATTTCTGGGGTTTTCTTGTGTGGGTGGTCAGTTTGTGTGGTGAGATGGTGGTCCAAGTGGGTAAGTGAGAAGAGAGACTCCATGACAGAGGAGTGGTCCCACAATGATATAGTGGACACATTAGTTCAGGACAGTTCGAGAAGTTTGCGAGCCTGCCTTGTAGACTGCCGTGGTGAGATGTAGCTAAGCAGTAAAACGTCTTTCTGCTACTTGATCACTACTTAACTATACTCAAGTTACAGTGCTCTAACTCTAACAGCAACAAAAGTCCTGGGTTGTTTTGGCCTCTGAGGCTCTGCACACACCCTCCCACTGCTTGGCAAAAGGTCTCAGAGTTCATGAGAGCTGGCTTCATCTCTCTCCCAAGATAGATCCTCTCAGAAGCCTCCTGTCTAGAGAAACCTGCCATGGACATCCCTTCTAGTGTCTGACCCCATCCATCACTGATTGGCTCGTCGTTTTCTGGAAAGGTACCATTCTCTGCCTTGTTCATATGGTTAGTGTTTGCCTCTCCCACCAGCATAACTTGACAAAACAAAAGGCCGACTTCCCTCCATCCATCACAGAACCATGGCTGGCGCAGACAGGAAGAACAGCAGCAAGAGGAGCCATCCTGACCACGTTCCTTGTCTGGCTCAATAAATGTACGCATGCCCAGAGCATACGTTATTTATCTTTTCTCCTCCTTATCTATACATTAAAGAGTTAGAGCCCAGGTTTAACACTATAGATCTGTAATCCTAGCTACTCAGGAGACAAAGAAGGAAAGATTACAAGTCCACAGCTTGCCTGGGTTACATACCTAGTTGGAAGCCAGCCTGGGAGAAGGGCATAGGGTACTTTCCTACAGTCATCAAATTAGGTCCAATACCCAATATTTACCCACGCACATACTCAAAAAAAATGGGCTTAGGTCGTATCTTTGAGATGCTTTCAAGTCTCTCAACGCCAGTCACAAGACAACCTGACATCAGGAGACACACACTGGAATGCTGATGTTTTCCAAACAGGTTAATACCTCAAAGCCAATAGAAGAAAAACCCTCATAGATTATACCCATAAAAATAGCCATTTATTGGATTTGCTAACAGACCTGGTCCGAACCAAGAATGGTTTTACTTATGTGCCCTTAGAACCTTCCCTTGATTCTTCATACTGAGGCCACACTGTAAGAGTAGGCCCTAGAGAGGCGGCTCGGTAGGTAAGGAGGCTTGCTGTTCTTCTAGAAGATGGAAGGGGGTTCCCAGCACCCATGAGTGTCCTGGTGTGCTTTCTATTGCTATGACAAAACACCATGACCAAAACCAAGTTGGTGCTACTCTTCAGAAGCCCCATTCTCCCCTGGAGGAAGTCCGAGGGACTCGAGCAGGAACTGGGAGACAGGAACAGAAGCAGAGACCACAGGGGAGAGCTGCTCACTGGCTGGCTCCCCATAGTTGGCTCCACATGCTTTTTTATACAAGCCAGGATCACATGCCTAGGAGTGGCGGTTCCCACGGTGGGCTGGGCCCTCCCTTATCAACCACGAATCAAGAAAGCACACCTCATGTATTGTTCCACAGACATGCCCACAGGCCAATCTGATGGAGACATGTTTTCAGTTGAGGTTCCCTCTTTCCAGGTGACCCTAGTTTGTGTTGACATCAACAATTAACCAGCTCACTCGTCAAGTGGCCCTGACTGCCTGTAAACTTCAGTTCTAGGGCATTTGACACTCTCTTCTTGCCTCTTATGTCACCTCCAGATATGTGAACATAAATACACACACATGCATGCATGTAAGTACACACACACACACACACACAAACACAGAGACACATACACACACACACACACACACACACACACACACACACACACACACACACACAAATAAATAAGGTCTTTTTTAAAATATGAAGGGTGAGATCAGCAAACAAGATAGCCAGACCTATATGTACTGCTGTGTTGAAGGTCACCTTAGCTCTTCAGGAAAGTTCCATTTGGTTCTGGGTTTTCTTCTTGTACACTAAAAGTGTGCACAGAGTTTACCGAATGGTAGAAGTGGTCTCTCCTAAGATCAAGAAGGCTTTTATTAGCTGTTCGTCTGTCAGTTTTTCCAGAATCACGGACCTTAGGGGGTCTGCCGTAGGGTGAGGATCAAGATTTCTCCAGCTTCTCCAGGCCTTGTTATCTCTCTCCTAAATCTGCTGACTGTAAATCCTTCTGCTGTTCCACCATCTTATTCTTTGTCCCAGGTCTTTAATATTTGGAGAGAAGAAACATGATGTGACAATGCCCTCAGTTGTCTGACCAGCCTTCCTGGACCACGTTGATTTTGGTCAGCATTATCTGTGTGTGTGTACATGTTCACATAAGTATGTGCCAGTAACTGCTTTTTTTAAAGAATATTTTAATTTTGTATGGGTGGTTTGATCACCTGGAACTGGAGCCACCAATGGCTGTGAGTGTCCTTGTGGGTGTTGGTAATTCCTCTGGAAGATCAGCCATTGCCTATGCTGAGTCATCATTTACAGTCCTCTACCGTATTGTTTCTGTGACCATGTCACCCACAGAGTGTGAAAATGCTCAACTGGCTAGGTTGGCTAGCCAATGAACTCCAAAGAAGGGCCCATATCAGCCCAGCTGGGGAGCTGGAGTCAGCCTTGCTGTGCTAGGTGCTTGGAGTCTGCTTCTACGGCTTGCTCTGGAAGCGCTGCTTGGCTCTCTGAACTTGTTCCCTACCCCCAGAATTATTAGCTTTATGATCAAAGAGTATCCCCCCCTTTCCCCTTCTGTCTATCCTGATTCCATAGCTGAGCCTAGAAGAGTCTCGAGCAGGTTACCGCTCATGCTGGAGGGTGTCAGGATTTTACTGGGCCTGCAAGAGGGATTCAGGAAGCCTAGGGAGGCTGGAAGAGAGGCAGAAAGAACCCTGGAGGCAAAGTTTGACCCCTTTTTGAAAAAAAAAAAAAAAAAAACTGGTCTAAGGCTTCACACTTGAACTCTGGGTTTTATGGTTCTATAAAAGGCAGCTGACAAAAGAGAACCCGTTTTGGGAGGGTCCAGCTGGCGGGGCCTGAGCCCGGGCGGAGCTGCCTCAACCTTGGAAGGGGCCACAGTTGCTTTTTTCATCCGTGAGGTCAGAGCGGATGGGATTCCCACTCCTGGAGCCTGGGAGAGCAGACAGGCCCCAGCCGAGCTTGGTGAGTGCCAGCAGCAGCTAGGACTAGGCGCTGCCTTCCTGGCTCCACACACAGAGCCTTTCCTCCATGGAGACTCTGTGCAATGCTTGGAAGAGAAGCTAGCCCAGCCTTTGCTGCTGTCTGCCCGGCTGGGGAGCCTGCTCACCCCTTCTTTGGCTGCCTTGCGCCCCACACCCTGCTCAGCCCACGCAGCTGCCACCCCTCAGCCCCCCACTTCGAGACTGGGGGAAGGGCTGCAGTGTCTGACTCACAGGCAGACACCTCCCTTAGCCCTGGACTGTATGTAGAATTGCTCCCCAAGATGAAAATGTTTTTTGGACTCAATAGTTATTTTCCATTAAATCTCTTTAATTTTTTATTTTCTTTTTATTTTATTATTATTATTAATTTTTTTTTTTTTTTTTTTTTTTTGCTTTTGCTTATTCACTTCAGACCAGTCCACTGCATTAGCCCCAACTGTGCAGTTTCTGTGTGGACAAAGCCAGTAGCTCTCCAAGCCCTGGGGGTTTGGCGTGAAGCAACTTCTGCTCACTCAGCCCTGACTCAGAGGAGGTACCTTCTTCCTGGCCAGAAGCAGGGCTGCCCAGCTTCAGGGAGAGGCGAGAGAGAGAGAGAGAGAGAGAGAGAGAGAGAGAGAGAGAGAGAGAGAGAGAGAGAGAGAGAGAGAGAGAGACAGAGACAGAGACAGAGAGAGAGAGAAAGAGAGAGAGATGGAAGGGCGCCCAGGAGGGCAGAAGCAGGCGCCTCAGAAGGAAGGGCTTGCTTCAGGGAAGGCTTGCTTAGGGGAAGAACTGAAACAGTTTCAGAAGCCCTTGGCTCTGGCTAGCAAGCATCATACCACTGATTAGTGTGCCCTGCTCCTTCCTTCCTTCCTTTGGCCTAGCTGCAAGGCCAAGAGAACAAGGCTGGAGCAAAACCCCAGGGACATTCTGCTGAGTGGCCCCAAGTCTCCAAACCATCCATCATCATCAAACGGGATCAGCCTACACAACGTGGACACGCTACAACAGTTCTTCATGCTGCCCTGTGTGTGACACATTCCCTCAGACCTCATCCAGGCATTTGGTTACCAGATGCTATTTTCACAGCCTACTATGCACAGAGGAAGACCTACTGAATGGCAGAGAGAAGTGTGCTGAGCCTGAAATGGCTGCTGCTTTGCTTTGCGGATTGGCCTTCGAGAACACAACTCTGAATGGAGATACCCTGACAGCAAAGGAGTTACGGAGCTGCCATTCCTCTTGATCACAGGAAGCTGGGCATCAGGGATGGGTCTCTGGTACAGAAGGCCTGTGTTTGTGATGCATTTGATTTCTTCAGCTCTGTCTGGCTAACTCTCATAAAAGTCCATATTGAGGAACCATCTCAAAAAAACTTCCTAAGACAGCCAGACACAGTGGTGTGTACTTGTGAGGCATGCATACCCAGGAGGCTGTGCGAGGAAGGTGGCCTTCCAACAAGTTTGAGGAGAACTTGGGCTGCTTAGCAAAGCTATCTCAAAAACAATTAAAATAAGAAACGAAGGAAGGAAGTAAAGAAGGAAAGAAGGGGGATCAGAAGAGGAAGAGGAAGAAGAGGGGGAGAAGAAAAGGAAAAAGAAGAAGAGAAGGAGGAGAGCAAGAAGGAGAAGGAAGAAGAGGAAGAGAAGAAAGAGGAGAAAGAAGAGGGAAGAAGTGGGAGGAGGGAAGGAAAGAGAGAAGAATAAAGGGGTTCTCCTGAGAAAATATGAACAAAATACCGTAGCTTGAATATAGCTCCTTCCATCTGAAACTTAGATTGTAATCTGACCGTCTACAGGGAAGCAAGCATTAGATGTAGCAATAAAGTCTTTGAGGAATGATAAAGCCATTAGAATAGATTAGTACCTCCCTCAGGACTGGATGAGTTACTGAAAGGAGGCTGTTACAGTGTGTGGCTGCCCCTTGGCTCTGTCCCCTTTGCCTATGCTATGGGTCCTTTCATTGTCCAGCCTGAGCTGGGAAGTCCTGCTTGAGAGTTCTCATGTCTCAGAAGCTCTGTTCTCTTTAAGATTTTTATGTGCATGATGTGTGCGTGCATACATGCAGTGTGCCCAGAGAGCAGAACAGGCTATGAGATCCTCTGCAAATGGATAGTTGTAAGCCGTTGGTCCTGGGAACCAAAGCCAGATGCTCTGGAAGAGCAACAAGTGTGCTTAGCCACTGAGCCATCTCTCCAGCCTAAAACCTTCTGCTCTCTGTAACTCATCGAGTCTTAGGAATTTTGTTCTCGTCACAGAGCACGAGCTCAGACACAGCCCTTTCTCCACTCAAGAGTAAAGAAAAGGGAGTCTTCAGATGCTGCCTCTTTGTTTCTCCCTTCCCTTCTTTTGCTACATTAAAATAAAAATGGGGGGGAAAAAAGCTCCCAGTACTCCTGGCAATGACATTTGATAACCATGATGGTGTGCAGCATGACTGAATACCACACATGTAAAACTGCAATGCAGGAGTCATGGGGGCTGTGGGGGGGAGGGGAGGGAGGAAATCCTGTGATAACAGGGCAACTCACAGGGCCACTCGGGAGCATAGGAAGAATGAGTGGGGTGAATCATGGATGCTGTACTATGGGTGAGAACATGCTCAGGTCACTCTCCTACCTGTCTGAGTGAGGTCACAGAAACCACTCGGCTTAACAACAACATCCTTTTAAAGGACTTTTTGTCGTCTCAGATTGTCCATTGCAGTTGCACTTGGGAGACTGGACCTTGTGTCCACCATGAAGAAAAAAGTCTGGGATACAGCTGAGCACTGACATCTTGCAGATTTATAAAATCGAATACATGGCTAGTAGAAAATGAAGCATCCTCTTGGACTTAGTATTATCACCCAAGGAGTCTGGCACCCACACAAGACCATTGAGTGCTCATTTGAGGCTGAGGCAGTAGCTTGGACTGTGAAGATGGCTCAGAGGACACAGAATTTACCTCTGAAGTGTGAGGAATAGAGTTCAGGTCTACAGAAAACCAAGCCAAGCATGGCAGCTCACCTGTAATCCTTGTGCTCAGAGAAGCAGAGACGGGCTAACTGGACTAGCCAAATGGCTGAGCTCCAGGTTCAGGGAGAAACCTTACTTCAGTAAATAAAGTGGAGTGTGGTTAAAGATGACCCCTAATACAAAGCCTACACACATGCATGTGCATACACACACATGAGCCCGTGAACAGAAATACACCTGGAAACATTTTTTTTAATAGAAAGAGGATCTTACTATTCTTTTTTCTTAATTACTTCCTTGGGTAGACATAAAAGAACACTCTAAAAGACCTAAATCTTAATGTGACTTGAATTAAAAAGCCAGATAGATGCAGAAATACGGGCCATATTCACTGTTGGGTGCTTGAAAACATGGAGAAAGGCCAGGATGTCATAAATGCAGCAGCCTTCAGATGGAAAAGGCAGAAAAATAGACTCCTTCCTGAGCATCCAGAGAGAATCTCAGGGCTAACTTGGCCTTGCATTTTTAGCTCTATAAACCCCACTGTTGGTTTCTAATTGCTGAAACTGTAATGTGACCAGCATGTGCTGTTTAAGCCATCAGATCTACCACGAGCATCCATACAAGACTATTAGGCATCAACAATCCAGCTGGAGCCTCCTTGTCCCCACTCATGTGTATCTCTACCCACAAAACATCAACTAACAACCAGAATTAGGTCTGCAAAGCTAATTGCCCAAGACCCCTCAGAGGGTCTCTCTTGACTATGACCATGTCAGAATCAGTGAATTCAGATCCTTACTATGTCATTCCCTCTTGGTTAATAGTTGTTTCTGCTAAGGCCAGTGCCAGGTTACAGTCCCAACTGTGGAGGCCCATCAACTGAGCACCACTGTACAGTGTGAGTAACCTCTTGGTTCAAGTTTATTGTTCAAAAACGGTTTAACTCTGTCATCACTAGGAACCCAGAAAGCCATGAGGAGGCCAGAACCACACACATCACACAGGGAAGGTTTGCTGGCACCTTCTCAGACTCTTCATATGTGACCCCATCAATCCTACAAATAGATGATTGTCACAATATGAAACTACTTGAAAGTCAAGACAAGAGGAGAGGCCCGTGTCTGTGGAACTCCATGAGAAAGACTTGGGGAGTGAAAGTGGGTGTATACAGAACATATAAATAAAAAAAGCTCCTAGATTCATGAGAAAGACCCTGGAGTTTCTAACCATAGCATGTGGCCACCTTGTTTTTCTTATCACTGTGACAAAAAAAAAAAAAAAAAAAAAAAAAAGTGGACAGAAGCAACTTAAAGGGGACAGGATTTATTTTTGGCTCGGGGTTCAGAGGCTCTCAGTCCATCCTGGCAGGGAAGATATGGGGTGGTGGCTATGAAGTGACCTTGCACGGCGGTTAGCTTCATCCCAAAGATCAAAAAACACAGACATGAACCAGAAGGCTGGACTATTATTTTCCATAACTTAAAGCTGTCGGCCAGGTCCTGTGTCCAAAGCTCCCACAGCTTCCTAAGGCACAAGCAACAGCTGGGGACCAAATACTCAAACATGAGTCTGTGTGAACATTCCACATTCAAATCACAATAGTGACCATTAGTGATGACTACAACCCAGATAGCTTACCTCCCCTCCCTTCCCCCTCCCCCTCCCATGTCTCCTCCTCCCTTCCTTCCCTCTCTTTAAGGAATACTTTATCTATAACATCTATAGCATTTGAAAATGGGGAAGTTTGAGTTCTCAGCAGAAAATAAGAAAGAAGCTCAAAACTGCTTCCCTTCTCTCCCTCTTCCTGGTGCTGGGTCTCATCGACCTCCTTGAGTGCCATCTTTTTTCCTTGAAAAGGAGGAGACAGCATCACTAAATACATGGTGTGGTTCAGAAAATGAGCGTAGGAGTGACGTTGCTTGCATTTGACCATTCCATATGCAATCAACAGATAGTCGGTTTCTCCCTTCACCCTGCTTGTATACATTACAATATGGTGTGTGTGTGTGTGTGTGTGTGTGTGTGTGTGTGTGTGTGTGTGTGTGTGTGTAAAAAAATATGGTATATTATCCATGGGTGGTCCTGATCCCCCAAGTGGCATAGCTCCGTCTGCCTTTAAAAATTATTATAAAAGTTTCCCAGATTATAGAAACTAGCATTTTGTTTGCTTGTTTGTTGTTTTTGCATCTAAGGGCTCATTACATAGTTTCTACAGTCTCCTGTGACCCCATTCCCTCTGACCTCAAGCCAATTTGTCTTCCTTCTGTCCCCAGCAACAGTGACAAAAACGGGCTCCTACCTTCCCACAAATAACACAGTTCTTGTCATACCCCTGAATGCTTCCTTCATGTCCGATGGATGCTGGTTTGGAGTCTCTTGGTATCTGACTAACTTGCTCGTTCCCCAGGCATTCCAATCCCCTAATTCAGCCCCATGCATGGAAAAGCCTTGGTCACGGAGTTCCTTCACCATGATATCTCTGTGTGTCTACCCACAGGTCTGAAGAACGTGATGATGGCTTCATTAGCTAAATATGTTCTAGAAACATTCACCCCTGTGCTCCTGAATCTCAACCATGAGTCAGGTCAGATGACTCCATGTCATTCCCCGCTAATAAAGTTTGCTGGCCTGGGAGGCAGAAACCCAAAACCTTGGCAGGGCCCCAACAGGTCTTCCCTTCTAGCTCCCCACACCTTGCCATAGAGGATAGAGATGGCTTGTGACCAGCACAGGAACATAGATCCTTTGCAGTGATGCATTATCTGAGTATTTCCAGAACCAACAGAGAGAGGATATGCTGTAGATTCTAAACCCTGTGAGGTTTCTTTCTTGTCACTTCAGGCTTAGCTCAGGGTCTGTTCCTGTTCATCTTTCTTTGGATTCTTCTCTATGTCTTATTCCTACCTCTAAAAAGATGGCTTGGGCAAAATCAAATGATTTGTAGGTCATAATCTAGTTCCCTATTTTCAATCTTATGGTGATGCCTTTATAGTTAAGCATATTTATAAAACACATAATACGTAATATATTATTTACATGTAATATATCATATGTTTATATATAATATGATGTATTATATTATCTATTATCTATGTGTGTGTTGTGTATTATTTATTTATTTACATATGTGTGTGTGTGAGTGTGCATCTGTGTGCTCAAGTGAGTGACACTGAGCAATTTGGAAGTGAGAGGACAGCTCCCAGGAGTCCGTTCTCTCCTTCCATGAAGTGGATTCTGTGGATTAATCTCAGGAGTGGCAAGTAGTGCCTTTCACCCACTGAGTCATCCACAGCCCATGGAGATGCTGGGGAAAACCTGAAGGAGTTCATACAAAGTCTTTTTACCTGTGTATTAGTAAATGGCTTCTGTTTTCTTTCACTTCCTGTTGACCTGTCTTGGTGGAAACCCTCCATGGTTGGAAGCAATGAGTTGTGAATAAACACTAAGTATGGCACTGGGCTGTGTCTTAGAAAGAAGAACTGAAGGCAGCCGAGCTTGTATTTGAATGGCAGGAGGTAGGAAATTAGCTCAGAAGCTGTGGTAGGGAGGGCCGAAGTTGAATGAAGATCTACGAGCATCATATGAATATTAGAAGAAAGAGGACAAGATACCAATCAGAAAGCATGAAAATGCCCATAAATCTGGTGTCTGAATACCCAGAAGAAATTCAGAATGGCTAGACCACCAACATACTTAGTCATTTCAATTTGAAGGGTTAGTATATGGTCAAACCTTGGTGACATGACCCCAGCTATTGAGTCCAGAGAAGGTCACATAATCCTCAGTTTCTCACCATAGACCGTAGTCATTCTTGGAGACCATGTATACTGAGGATTCCCGGACAACCGCTTCTTCATTCCCTCCCAGTTAGTTTGCCAGTCTGCTATGAAGGGCTGAGATCTAAGGAGGTGCCCTAGTGCAAGATGGCAAAGTTGGTGTGCTAGGACATGTACCTTGCCCAGCATGTGTGTGTGTGGTGGTTGGGGTGGAGGGAGATCATGCTGAAGGCACAGAGGAACACGTAAGGGGATTAAGCTCTGAGCATCTCAGAGGCATGGTAAGACCCTCATTCAGACAAAGGGAAGAATGGTTAGGCCCTGGTTCAGAAGAAGGTTGGACCCTGGGAACCGTAGAATGTGAGGGAACATAAGAACTAAAATGAACGTAGGCACTTTACCTCCAGGCATCTTGTTCAGTTATATATATGACCTCTAATGTAGGAGAGCCATGTGAAATTAGGTAAGATGCAATTTCTTCTTACCTCCAATGAACCTGAGCTTGCTTCTCCCAATTCCTTATTTCTCATCAAATTACTCAATATAATAGATGCAGTTTTTCTGACTCTCTGCCCTCATACCATGGTATAAGTAAATGTTTGAAATTATTTTTGGTTGAATATGAAAAAGAGTAATGAAGTTTTACTTTTTCATTACTTCATTTCATTTTTCATTTGAAACTTCTTAAAGTTTCAAATGACCCTTAATATGTCAATATATTTATTTCCATTCCTTTATGCATCTCTACATTAACTTATTTTCTGATTATCATCGGTACTATTTTACATGTGTAATTTCATACCCAGATTTATTACCATTGTAGTTTTTTTCTATATTGTAAAGCTCAGTAATGATAATTGAGTGGTAATAATTAATTATAACAGTAATTAATGACTGGTGATACTCCTACAGAATGATATAACAGAATTCACATTATCATTTCACTTCTTAAAAATTAGTAGGACGAATGAGCCTTGTTTTGTTGTTGTTGTTTGTTGCTGCTGCTGTTGTTGTTACCATAAAAAAATGCTGGAGGCTGTGAGGTTTATCAAGAAAAAAGGTTTGCTTATAGATTCCAAGGTGTCAGCCTGAGTCTGCTAAAAGTCAGCATCACAATGACAGAAGCACCTATGGAAGACAATCATAACATAGGAAGAGAGGAACTCTTCCTGGTTGGTTGGCAGACTTGCAGATTACATATTCTCTTTCTAACATGTATACCACACTAAAACTGTAGTCTAGAAGCAGGAAGAAAAAGGCATTTTGAATCCTACAGAGTTCTCTTTCCTCCTCTTCACAAACATTCATCTTTAACTTTTTTTTTCTTACCAGAATATGAGGTAAATGTCTCCCTTCTCTCCGGCAAGTGACGTTTATCATACAGGACATTGCTTTTGCATCCTTTTCTCCTTCAGGAACCTTCTCGGACAAACAAGTTCCATTTACAAGGAGAACTGTGGTGAACAAACTTTTCCCAATTCATTACATATGGGCAGATCATTCCAAACTCAAGATTAGAGACTCCCTTCCCCCACCCCAACCCCTCACTCTTATTTTGGTCTCCTCTTTGTGTATCTGGCTACTTACTTCATCCCTTCGGTCTCTATATTGTGGTGTGGGATTTCAGGAAAGATGCCAGCCTTACTTCTAATAGTCAACCACTTGTCCTAAAAATAGACACTAGGAGATGGAGGACAGGCCGTTTGTGATTAATGTTGGCACTTGAAATCAGAAGAGAGTCATTAAGAAAACACCATCTTATTTTTCTGCACTGAGCACCCTTCTGCCTCTCGGGTCTTGCTCACTCACCATAACATTTTGATTAAACCTCTCATCACAGTCTGTGAAGATTTTTCTGGCCACGTCGTATCCTCTGTTTCCCAGTAAGTGTTAGGTTGACTTCTTAAGTGGCCCCTTTGGCTTATATTATATTAGCATTTTACTGAAATCATTCAAGACAAACTGGAATATGGGCAGGACAAGAATCTTCTTTCTAACCTCCTTAGGAGAACACTCGGGTGAGTTTTTGTTTGTTGCTGTTTGAGTTTTTGGTTTTGTTTTTAATCTGTCAGTGTGCATCATGGTAGATTTTCAAATCTAATTTCCTATTTGAACTGAGAATTTCAAAATATGTCAGTGGCTGATACCACAGGGACAGATTTTGCCATGGTTGTTGTTTTCTAAGGAGTATTTTTTTATTAATTCTTTGAGAATTGCATACACTGTATTTTAATCATACCCCAGACTCTCCCCATACTTAGCATCTCCTCTTTAATCATCCAACTTTGAATTTTCTTTTCTTTTTTTCTTCTCTATCAAGTTCAGCTTGTATTGCACAACTTGGCTATGGAGTCTACCTTGCCCTGTGGTCAACCTGCCAGGGGTCTCGCTATTAAGGAAAGTTGACTCCCTCTCCCAGAAGCTATCAAATGCCAACAGCTCCTCAGCTGAGTGTGGAATATCATGTCTACCTCCTCGTTTCTTTGCAGGGACTCTGGCTGGCTGGAACTTGTGTGCACTGTGACAAACACTGTGAGTTCATACATGTGACTTCCATGATTTTAATGCATGGCTGTATGTCAGCATTCTTGAGTGAGCATGGGTGTTCAAGTGTGTGAGTGTGTGGGAGTGTGTGTGTGGATGCTTGGGTGAGCTATGTTCACTTGTATGATTGTGGTCTATATATACCACACTAGACAACCTTAAATGTCCTTTAGCAGGTACTACTAACCATTTTTTTCCCTTTGAGACAGGGTCTCTCACTGGTCTGTCACTCTCCAAGTAGGCTAAACTGGTTGGCTAGCCATCACTATGATGCAGCTACCTCTGTTTCCCCAGCCCTGAGATTACAAGAGCACACTGTTACACTTGCCATTCTCACGTGCATTCTGGGAGTCACACTCAGGTCCTTGTGCTTGCATGGCATGAGGAAGCCACCTCTCACTATCACTGACTCTGCTGCCACCAACATCAACTCTGGCCTCTCTCCTCTGCACCTTGATGCCCTTTGTCAAGCCGCTTGCTGTTGCTTTGCAGGTATCTTATTTCTCCTCCATCCCAGGATACAGGAACAACTGGTATCCCGTGAAACAGAAGAGAAGCCAAGAACACAGAATAGAGTCAATGGAAAGGAACAAAGGGGCTTTGTGATTTTGATTTTAATTATACTGACTCCTTGAGGAAACCATTTTCAGAAGTGTACTTTTCTTCTTTCAGGATACAGTTGCATTTTTTTCTTCTCTTTAGTTCTTCCATGGGTATCTCCAACCTCCTCCCTCCCTCCCTCCCTCCCTCCCTCCTTCCTCCCCCTTCCCTTTTTTCCTGTTCTTAGATGATTTGGAGCTATAGAGCAGCATTTACAAACAGCTCCTCTATTCCCTTTCTCCTTGGCTCCTCCCATCGCTCGCTTACACACCTTACCTGGAGGGCAAGTTGAGAATTTACGAAGGAAATGAGCAGATGAAAGAGCACATTCCCTACCTAGTTCCCGTGTCCAGAACTATGAGGGGGTGGCCTGACAAGGCGTGCGTGGCTTTCAGGCCCTCGTCTACGCTACTCTGTCATCAAGGATGGTGACCCTTGCTGAAGGCTTCTCTTTGAGATATGACAGATAAGCTGCATAGGGCTCTGCAGTAGGAACGCACGGGGCAAAGGGAACCTGCCAGAAGTGTGGGAGGCAAAGACACTCTGCCCTATAAATCTCATTTCCAGTCGCAAAACATGCAAGCAGCAACTCAGCCCTGTGACTCAGTGATTCCCAGCTGTGTGGGTGCCGAGTCCGTGCATCTCAAAGGTTAAGCATGGGCCACAGGGCACTGAGCATTGGTCTGGAACACACAGGAGCTAGTTCAAGTCTCGAAGAACCCCTGAGAAGAGTCCTGAGACTACACACCCTTACATCTTATGAGTCGGTGTGATGGCACTAAAAATGGAGAGAAGGGGATGGAATGTGCAGCTAAGCCCTTTAAGTTCTAACTCAGCCGCAGTCCTTCTCCTGAAGAGCTCTACCACAGAGGTAAGAGCCCGGAGTCTACCTCAGACTTAGCTCCTTCTATTAGTCAGCCATGAGGCTTCACTTCTTAATAAGGTGAAGCGAGAGAGATGAACAGCTCACCCATTTGCTAAGTAGTGATGAGCTGAAGTCATGTGTGCCACGGCCAGGACAGAACTGCTAATGACAAATGAGATACTCCACAGTACTCTTGCCGTCAACCTCACAACTAAGACATCACAACCCAGGTATATATGTTATATGTATAAGTATGTGTATGTGTATATGTATACATGTGTGTGCATGATATATACATACAATCAGGGAGCTATTGGTGAGCTGTGATTATTATGACATGATTCAGAGTCTTCCTTTTATATGTGTGTGTATGAGTGTGTGTGTATATGTATGTGAGAGAGAGAGAGAGAGAAAATGTATGAGTATATGTGTGTGTGCTCATGTGTGTCTCACTTATGTATTTGTGTCTGTTTTTTTGTGAATGTATGAGTATGTGTGTTCATGTGTGTGTGTGTGTGTTTTCTTGTGTCTGTGTCTCTGTGTGTCTGTGTATGTATGAGTGTAAGCATGTGTGTATATGAGTGAATGTGTGTGAGCTTCTCCATATTTGTTTCTGCCTGAGTTTGTTTATGTGTCTGTGTGCGTATCTCTCTCTCTCTCTCTCTCTCTCTCTCTCTCTCTCTCTCTCTCTCTGTGTGTGTGTGTGTGTGTGTGTGTGTGTGTGTATGTGTGAATTAATGTGTATGAGTGTATGTGTGTGAATGTGTGTATCCCTGTATGTGTTTGTGTATGTATTTGTTTCTGTCTGTGTGTATGCATCTGTCTGTGTATGTATGAGTGTGTGTGTGTGTGTGTGTGTGTACACAAAATGAGTGCTGTGCTATAGACTAGAAGAGAATGTTAGATCTCATGGAGCTGGAGTTGCAGTCTCTACCTGAGGTGCATGCTGGGAACCAAACTTGGGTTCTCGGAATGAGAAGGAAGAATGCCTGACTGCTCAGCCATCCCTCCAACCCCTGAAATTATACTCACAAGTCCATGAAGCAATCATAACAAACTCCTAACTGCATATTCATTTCCTCATTTGTCCAAGGGAGGGAATCACTAACCTCACAAAAGAAGACGTTAGAAACATATTATCTACAAACGCTTACCAGTGAGACCACCATGGATTCCGTACCTTCTGGGTAGTCGTCCCTTGGGCTTATTTTCTTATCCAAATAAGAATAAGCAAAATGGCAGTTGGAAAAATCTCATCTCACATCCAAGAAAAGAAGAAAATGTGGGAGGAAGAGAGGAAGGGAGGGAGGGAGGGAGAGAGGAAGAAAAGTAGACTAGTGGATAAGGGAGAGGAAGGGATCCAAGAGGAGGAAAAATGGAAGGAGAGAGGAGAAGGGAAGGGAAGGGAAAGGAGCAGAGGGAAAGAGAAGAGAGGAAAGGAAAATGAGAGAGAGAAAGAGAGAAGGAAAAAATATATATGGATGGCACTTATCTGCTATATGTGTGTTTGTGTGTGTGTGTGTGTGTGTGTGTGTGTGTGTGTGTGTGTGATAATTGATAATTTGTGGGACTCCGCTCAAAACAATCAACACTTTACTTCCCCATCTCAGATGCCAATGTTCTCAGGCCTCCATGAGAGCTAACAGAGTAAACTGGGATCTTTTCTCAGATAAACACCTAAGGAGAACACAGGCTTCAACACTTGAACAGCCTTCATTCCGGATGCCTTCTCCCTCTCTGGCAGGTCTGGGAACAGAGGCTGTGCACTGGGAAAGGAAAGGTGATGTCTAGAGGACCTCCCTTAGTTTCTCACAGCAGGGAGGGAAGCAGACTTAGGGTGTGGTGTCCCCTGAGGGCCTCTCTACATACACATTCCCCTTGGGATGTCTCAGCATACCAGAGGTATAGTTAAGCAAGTATCGCTCCACCCATGTGGTGTCTGCTGGCCAAGCCTCATCATACCTAAACTCTCATCAAGAACATTAAGAGAAGTATACAGTAGCAGAATCTCTCGATGTCGTGATGCCCTCTGACCTCCCAATAGACTGGTGGGTGTGTCTGCTGAGATAAATCTACCCATAATCAAGTCATATTTTGTCAAGAAGGTAAGCTACTTGAGTAGGCCTCACGCCTCTACAGCTCAGATGTAGTAGCAAAGGGTTCAGTATAGCCCAGTACAGGAGAAGGGGCTAGTGCTGGGCTACAGGCCACATTCTAACCTCACAACAGGGCAGCCAGTCTCCTGATAGCACTGCTCAGATGATCTTAGTATAGCCACACAATGAAGACATCCATGTTTCATGGAGTGCCCTGTAGCTCAAAAGACATAGTACAGCTCAGAAGCCATGCCTCTCCCCCTGAGGATAAAATCATTTGCAAGTTTAGGTTGTCCCAAACACCAAGACAACACCCCCAGAAAAACATTGGAAAATTCCTATGCACATCTACATTGAGTTATCAATATCTTCTCCTGAATTAGTATCTGTGTTAGAGTTTTACTGCTGTAAAAACACACCATAACCAAGAACTCTTATAAAGGACATTTAATTTGGACTGGCTTACAGGTTCTGAGATAGATTCAATACATTATCATGATGGCAGGAAGCATGACATCCTTAGGGAAGGCATGGTGTTGGAGAGGCTGAGAGTTTTATATCTTCATCCAAAGGAAGCCAGAAGCAGATTGGCTCCCACATGGCTAAAAGGAGGGTCTCAAAGCCCACCCCTGCAATTCCACACTTCCTCCAATAAGGCTGCACCTACTGCAACAGGGCAATACCTCTGAATAGTGCCACTCCCTGGGCCAAGCATATACAAACCATCACAATATCCAAGCAGCACTCACCTTAAGGATTAAAGAACACAATAAAGGCAGATAGATACATAGGTTTAGATAGACAGGTAGATGGATAGATAGATAGATAGATAGATAGATAGATAGATAGATAGATAGATAGGTGATAGATGGATAGATGATAGATAATAAACATAAATGGATGGATGGATGGATGGATGGATGGATGGATGGATAGATAGATAGATAGATAGATAGATAGATAGGTGATAGATGGATAGATGATAGATAATAAACATAAATGGATGGATGGATGGATGGATGGATGAATACATACATACATACATACATACATACATACATACATACATACATACTGTTGACAAGTCTTTTAGAGTGACAGAGTAGAGAGCAAAGAATTAGATGGACGCATAGCAGCTCCTGTCAACTTTACTTCAAAGGGAGCAACCTCATTTGAGACTTTCCACACAGAAGCTACAAATGATGCTTAGCTGTTATCCTTGATTCTACAAATAGTGATGTTAGAGGCCAGTATGAAGGCATGCTGTGTCTATTACCCTCAACCCTGCTTGAACTCTCGTCAATCTGTGTTTAGACACTCCTGAGCCAGAAGAGGGTGTAGAAATGATGAGTTTTAGGCTGTCTAAATCAAGATAGAAACGGTCATCAGACAAGACCAGGAAATAGCCAGGCAAGCCCAGTTCCAGTAAGACATTAGAGAGATCTGAGGAGTAAAAGAAGACTTGCCGGCTACCTATGCACTGTTGATCTTCATCTCTTGCATTTGCTTGTCTTCATTCAGTGGAAGAAGGTGGGTGAATGCTACATCAATTCTGAGACATCTACTAAGACATAGTTATACCTGGCTCTTATACGAGGATCTCTGTTCTATCAGCCCCAAATCCAGAGAGGTCACACAGAAAAGACATGGTGGCATAAATAATACAGTTTCTCCATACAATCCTTAATTTCTGTCTTATCTATAGTGCCAGGGCTGGAGGTCTGGGATTCAGATAGTAAGGGGCTTTCCTTGAAAGTGGGAGGATGTGAGTTCAATCCCCAGAAGATGCATAAAAAGGCAGGGTTGTTAGTGGATGCTGATAATGCCCGCACTGGAGGGTGGGGTGAAACAGAAGATACTGATACTGATGGACCAGGTCCATGGCTGAAATGGTAAATTCCAGACCCCATGAGAAACTCTAACTTAAAAAACAATAAGGTGAGCAGTGTCCTGAGTCACAAATGAAGTTGGCATTTGACCTCCACACCCATGCGTGCTCATGAGCACCTATGCCACATGGCTATACATACATTTACATGCACACACACAAAGTAAACTATATACAATAGTATTGGATGGTCTATAGCTTACTTATAATAAAGACTGATGAGCCTACAGTTGAATGACATCGATGATCCATATAGAACCCACCGGCTTGCAATTATCCACTTAGCCTTCTACACTAAACCTTGGAGAATATGTCTCAGAAATGGTAAGGATCCTGACTCATTGGTATTTTTTATCTAGGGCTAAAGGGTCTGGCATGAATCCCTGGGATTCACTGAACTCACTCAAAGATCCTAAATAATCAACCTGAGTTGATGGAAATTGCCATTCCCAAAGGATGCTTCTACTGTCTGGTTCAGCAATTTGTTGAATGCTACTCCTTCCTTGAACCTTCTTTTATCTAGTTTTATAGATGGGTTCCCCCACTGTGTAATTCACATCGAAGAGCGGGCATTTCTAAGCAGACAACTATTAATTGCATTGAACTCTGCCAGATATGGTGTTACTTATTGAAGGAATAATATTTTAGGATTATGCACAGGAGAAATTTTTGACTCACTGGGATTATTTTTATCCTCATTCAAATCCCATAAAGCCAAGCAAAATCCTAGCATGAAGTCAGGGAAGTGTGGGCATGAAGTCCCACCCCTAGCTGAAGAGTTATTGACAACTGATTGCTTCTAAGAGAGGAGAGTCTGTTTTCTTTGAGGGCATGGCCCTTTGTAGGTCTGTCACGCCCCAGTGGATGACTATGCATCCAAGAATAGATGGACAACACAAATTGGACATGATTGGTTTAAAAGAACTGAGGCCACACACTGTCAGGTGGGTAGGGAATGGGGGGAGGTAAATAGAGAAGAGAAGGGAGGGGCTGGCTCCGATCAAAATACTTTGCATGAAATTTCTAAAGAATTAAATTTTTAAATCTCACATAAGTAACGCATGTCAATCACTTATTGCATTTAAAAATGTTCAGATATTCTTAGATATTCTTCCTATAGTACTTCATTGTGTAGCCCATTTCTATCTGTTTTCTCTTCCCTCAAAGTAAAGCAAGTGGAAGGCTAGCTTTCTCACCCACTAAATGCTTGCTCTATACGTTTAAATTTACAGGAGGTTGTCCATTTAACTCTCCCTTGCCACCACCATCACCAATCATCAAGGGGTGATAAATCATATATTTCTACATTGAGACTGAAACTGACAAGTACTAAGGCCTCTGCCAAAGGGTGTGCCATAGCCAAAGGCGGAGAGTCCCTACGGGAATCCTGTTCCCAGGCATGGGGACTTGAAATGCCACTGGAATTTGCCTAAATGCCAGAGTCAACAACAAAGGTCTCAGTGGGAATCTCAGAACTTCCTTGGGACTGGCCAATCCACCTGGTCCAAGATGCACTTCCTAGAGGAAGATGCAGGGCATGTCAATCAAAGTGCAAGAGAATCCTTCTGCCTACTGCCAGACTCTGCCACCTCCAAAGGTGATGATGGTGTCTCTACACTTTTATTCTGAAGACGGGAACAATCTACCCTTCTCATCTAGAGCAGGCTGGGAAGTGTTGTTATTACCACCTGTCCTCTTCCATAAAGAATATTTTTGGCATGACAACTTACTCACTCTTTACTTGACAGTCAATGTTTAGGAAAGGGTGTGTGTGTGTGTGTGTGTGTGTGTGTGTGTGTGTGTCTGTGTGTGTGTGTGTGTGTGTGTGTGTGTGTGTGCCGTTTATTCTTTCATATAGATAACTGGTCATTAATATTAGAAAGGGAAGTGATATTAAAAATAAATGAAGGAGGGTTGGTATGGTGAATTTAGGCCAGCCTGTGCTACATAAAAAGCCACTGTCTCAAAATAGAAGAGGGGGGGGGAGGGGGGAGAGAGCCCTGGGAAATGTGGTTAAGAGAGTATTTGCTGCTCTTACAGAGGACCAGATGACAGCTCCCAGCACCCTTATCAAGAAAGCCTAAACTACTTATAACACAAGGAGTCTGACACCATATTCTGCACTCAGTGAGCACTCACACAGAGACATTCACACACACACACACACACACACAGAGAGAGAGAGAGAGAGAGAGAGAGAGAGAGAGAGAGAGAGAGAGAGAGAGAGAGTACAGGTGCCCATGAAAGCCATAAGAATGTGTTGGATTCCCTAGAGCTGAAGGTAAAGGCAATTGTGAGCCTTGATGTGAGTGCTAGCAACTGAACACTAATCTCTTACAAGATCAGCAAGTGCTCTTAACCATGGAGCAATCTCTCCAGACCCTATTTTAACACTCTTAACACTTTCTGGCACTCTGTACTTGCTGTTGACTCCCTCTAGACGCTTCTGCGATCTTTGCATATCTACGTTTTATTAGCCATCCGTGTCTCAGCTCAAATGTTAGAGCTTCCAAGAAGAATCTCCAATACTAAAGAGCTCCCCTTTGACCCAATTTGGTTTCCAATCACCTGCTAGAGGCTGATTTATTATCTTCTAGATTTAAAACCTGTAGGTACTTTAAAATGATTGCATTGCCCCCATGAGAGTAGTAGCCTTCCCTGCAACAATATTTGGCACACAGTAGTCATCCACTCGATGCCTGCTGAACAAATGAATGAGGAATAAATCTGCCGGTCCACATGCTCCAAAAAACTGTTCTTAGCATCCTTTGTAGCCCTGGAAAAAGGAAAGAAGAAAAACAAAGGAATGCCATTGTTAAGGTCCACCCCATAATACCCCATTCCAACTTAAACCTGTCATTGAGTTAGCCACAACAATTATCTTGCAAAATATCTTGCAATTCTAAATCTTCCTGGCTCAGCTTCCTTGCTGGAGTGGAAAGATCTCTCTTTGTACGCCATCCTCCTCCTCCTCCCGTTGTCCCACCCCTACCCACTGCACCTTTCCTACTGGCCACTTAGATCTTGCTGAAGTCTGCATGTGATACTCTCAGTGTCCCTCCCAACAGCATTCTCAGGATCTAAGGATCCCATGTAAATTCTCTATTGTGCCCCATAAGGTCTTTCCCAAACCAGGACCGACCTGTCAGTCCACCTTCTTCTACTACCTCTTGCCCATTAACCTCAAGCACATAACTCATGCCATGACTGCCTGGCTGGCAATGAACAGGGTGACTTTTCTTCCTTCCTGAAGCACCTTCAGACAAGCAAGACCTGTTAAGTGACAATTACTACTAGCTGGTTAAAGCTGAGCGCAGGGATTTGTCAACTTCTCTAGATACACAAATATGCCTTGTCCAATCTCCCTTGTATTTGCCAGTATTTTTGCTGCTACGGCAAAAGTCAAAGGAATGGATTTATTTTTGGCTCACAGTTGGAGAGTGCAGCCCCTCATGGTAGAGAGAAGTCGTGGCTTCAGAAGCGCAAGGCAGCTGGTCACATGGTGTCCATAGTCGGAAAGAAGGTGATACTGGTGCTCAGCTCACTTTTATCTCTTCCTCAGTCCAGGGTCCCAGCCAGGAAATGGCACCACCCACACTCAAAGTGCGTCTTCTCACCTCCACTAATCCATTCTAGAACCTACATCATGGGAATGTATGCCGAGAGGTTTCCCTCCTGAGTGAGATTAAATCCTGTCAGGTTGACAATATTAATCATTGTACTCCTCTGTTATAGGATGTGTTTCTCGTTATTATATTTAACATCTCCATTTTCATTTTCTCCTCCTAGATTTTTAGGTTTTATGGGGTCTGTGTCTCCTTTGACGTTGTGTGTTCAGCACGTATCCTAGGAACTAACACCTCTAAGGTGCTTGGGAATGTTCATTCCTCATGAATTAAGATATCGATGGGTGTCAAGATAGGACAGACGCATACACAGAACACAGTGAAGGCAAGTTTGTAGCCAAGGCATCTATATTGTTTTTTTTTTTTAAACTGGAGATACCCCACATTAATAGCTTGACAATACAGTTGGAAGCTGTAGAAAAGCAAATATCAATAATAGCCCGAAAGAGTTGGTGCAGCACAACAAACTCAGGGCTAAAGTGAAAGTAATAAAACAAAGAGATACAAAGACTCAGTGAAATGAATGTTCGGCTCATTTAGAAAAATCAGCACAGTTGACAATCCATTAGCCAAAAGACAAAAGCAGAAGATATAAATTAGTAATTATAGGTGAAAAGGTAGAAATGACCACGGACTCTATATAATCTATACATCTTGCCCAGTGGTCCCAGCAGTGGACTGGACTCCTGCCACATCAATTACTAATCAGAGAAATATTCCCTAAATATATGTCCGCAAGCTATTCTGATGGAGGTGCTATCTCACTTGATGTCCGCTCTTCCCAGATGACTCTAGCCTGTGTCAAATTGACAAAAGTAGCCTTCATAGACTCCATGGGGGGTTTGACAGCAGGACATGGGAAAGAATGGAAGCCATGGGTTGGGTAAGCAAAGAGAGTACTAAGGGGTGGGGGGGGGAAGTAGGGGTTTGGGGAGGGGGATCTCTGAAAGACAGCAGCCATACTTGGGCTGTGAACACATTGATCATAGCCTGAATGACTTTGTCAGGGAAAAAAAATCCATTAAGTCTAAGAGTGAAATGGAGACTTGAGACTGCATGAGACTGGGAGACATTTGGACCTATGTCCCATCCAGAAAGGAAAGATATTTTTACCATCCTTAGACTGCAACTAAACACCAAAGAAGCTATTACTTAGATGGCCCATTATGTGTCATCTGCTTTTATAAATCAAATTTTTCTGATACACGGGCAAGCCTATTTGCTTACATATCTCTATGGCTGGTGTCATGTTATAGTTAAAGAACTAACTAGTTAAACACAGACACTCATCTGGGGCCCAAAATATTTACTGCTATACTCTTGAAGGACAGTCGGAGGAAAAAAGACACCCAAAGTAAATAATACTCCAGGATATCACAACTGAGCCCAAAACAAAAGTTCTTCAGGCTCAAGGAGATTCCGTGTAGAATGCTCTGTCTCCCAGGATATAAGCTCCCTTGAGGAAGGACAGTCTCCCCTGGAGACCTCATCATTCATCATGTAATTAATCAGGAAACCAGAAAAGACTAAACATGTACAAGACATGACAGCAGATGCTTACAGTCCTAACACTCTGGAGGATGAAGCAGGAGGTTCATAGTTTATGATCAGCCTGGGCTGAGTAGTGAGCCTCTGTCTCAGATAAACAACAACAAATGAATTCAGAAAAGAAGTAACAAGTGACTGGTGATCACTCGGGAGAAAACAAATACCATAAAGAAGCCCAGGGTCTCCCCAGGGATGAGAATTGTGGGCACCAGCTTGAAAAGAGATTTCAGTTCGCTGTTTCAGTTAGTCAGGAGCTCGGGGGAATAGGAGGTCTCGGTGAACAAATAGTCCATACAAGGACACAAGAAACTACTGAACTCACAGACTTGGAAACAATGTATTCTGGAGAGCTGAGTATAGTAATATGATAGAAGACTGGATTAAAAGAGAGAAAATGGGAAGGGGAGAGGAAGAGAGAGGGAGATTAAGCAAAAAAATAAATAAATTAGATCCAAATTGAAGAACAGAGAAAAACAAAGAAAACCATTAAGCCAAGCAAGCAGGGAAGTGGGCAGACAGACTGCTTAGCAGGTAACAACGTGCGCTGCTCTTGCAGAGGACCTGGGTTCAGTTCCCAGCACCCATGAAGTGCCCACCTGGAACTTCCAGAAAACCCAACAGCCTCTTCTGGCTTCCATGGACACTGTATATATGTGGTTTACTTACATGCATGCAGGCAAACATTAACACATATAAAATATGAAAAAATAGATCTTTCAAAGGGAATAGAGAAGAAAAATAGAACCGTAATGACTTGTGGGAAAACTTCAAGGGGCTCAAAATGATGGAAGGAAAATGCAGCCTAGAAATCATGAAAAACTATGGAGAAACATGTACACAGGCCAGGTGCAGTTGCATACACACTTCATGCCAACAATTGGGAGGGGGAGCCAGAATGATCAGAAGTTCAAGGTCAGTTTTAGCTACATTGCAAGTTCAAAGCCAGCCTGGGCTACATAAGAACCCATCTCAAAAAAAAAAAAAATTGTTCAGACATTTTTTCATCCTGGTGAAAAATATCCATCTCCACATCAAAAAAGCTGAGAAAACAAGATAACTACCATCAGAACAAACTTCGCCATAAACCAGATTTCTGAAGAAAACTGACAACTTACCAAGCACCTATAATAAAATTATCGCAGATATGATCAATGCTAGCAAGATAAACAGATATGAGAAATAATAAACAGACAAATATTCCCAATTTAGTAGTTCCAGTGTCTAAATTAAGTTCAAGCTTGGCATGAACGGTCTTTGAGTCATCTCCAATGGTGGCAGCCAAGAAAGGAAAACAAAAAGACAGAAGCTACATAAAACCCCTTAATGGGATTTGCCCAGAATACTTGGCATGTCAGAGAGCAACAAGTCAAGGGCTTCTGTATGCCATTCTGGTGGACCGAACCCAGTATCTTTCAGACATATCATGTGAACAATAATGTTTTTGTCATTCTTTAACTTTGTTAAATTGTAAAGAAATCTGGGATCGTGTTCTGTTCCAGGCAGAGGGGAATAATCAGTGTGTTACTCCATCCAACAAAAACAACCCAACGTGAGGGCTGAAAGTCTGAATGCCTCCATTTTCTTAGTTTGTCCCTCTCGCTCTCTCTAAAGATGTGGCCTTAATCAAATTTTACCCCCAAAGCAACATGGACTTGCTTTTCTGTTGGAGGTAAGTCTCCAAGGACTGGGAAACGAAAGAACTCTAGATTCCGAACCAATGATCAAGCCATAGGTGTCCAGCACCACTTCCGGTATGAACTGACTTAATACAAGAAGCCAACTGAGTTGTGATCAAGAGAGACAGACAGACACACACATACAGAGAGAGAGAAAGAGGAGGAGGAGTGGGGGAGAGGGGTGCTGTGACCAAAAGTGATAGAATTCAGAATCCCCTTATCTATATACACAGCTCTGAGTGTTTCAGGCCAGGACTCTACTGACCTTGAACCTGAGCATCTTTCGGCAGCATGGCTCTGTGCCTGAGCAGCAGGAAACCCTTCCATCAGCCCCTTCCAAGGCTCACTGTTCAACACAGCTTACATCATTCTTTATTGCCCCTGTAACCCACCCCTCTCTACAATTCCAGGCCATCATTGTCCTTATTTTGTTCATTTGGTTCATTTCCTGACCTATAACCTGAAAGTGGCTTCCAGGCACCATGAAGAGAATCGAGGAAACATGTTCCAGAAAGCTAATGAATTTGAATCCAACTGGAAAGAGAGAAAGGGGAAGCGAAGCATGAGGCTTTTGGGGAAACGGTTTCTGATCTGGATGGTCCACTCATGGAGATGCAATAGCAATCACCTTAAGGAGATGTGACTCAGGAAAGGATGGCGAGGGGTGGGCAGAGGACCAGAAAAGGAACAGTCTGGGTAGGAGACCCCCTATGGTTGGCCAGGTTCAGTTACTAAGTCTCAGGAAACCCTGAAATATTTCTGCTGGAAATGAAGCCGAGATTTGAAACTAATGAGGGGGCCCATGTATACAAGAGTATTGGATAGCATGTGCAGCTAATTACTTCATCCAGAGGGGTCGAGGGGACCTTGGGACATTCCCACGCAGCCTGTAAACTAGAGAAATTAATTCTAGGCTTGGACGGGGAAAAAATCAAGATTCCATCATAAAAGCACAGAGATTAAATCGTTTCTCCTCACCTTCTGAGAAGGTTACACCAAGGTCAGGAATGCCTGGTCACAATTAATGTCAATCTAGCCCCATTGTAAATATTTGGCTGAGAACAAAAGGCTGCCGTCACCTGGCCAATCCCAGACTCCTCGATATATTTCCTCTAGAAGTCCAGTGTGCTGGGGTGCAGTTTCACTTTCGGGGGTGTGGGGGGACATTCTTTCCCAAGGAGAGGGAGGGAGGCAGAGTATGTTTTGAGGAACTGTGATAGTTAGTATTCCCATGACAAGGCTTAGACACTTCTGTGTACAAAGTCCACTTGCTATAGGGAATGCAGGTTGGGAGGGGAAGCTGTGAGGGTTGGAGGCTAAGAGATGTAGATGGGAGGAAACAGAACTTCTTTGAAGGAAGGCCAAGTCAGGTGGTATCAGTAAAGCAAACAGAATCTCTCAGGGGAAAAAAAAATGTTTAAATCTAGTAATTATCCTGGCTAGTAGGCTGTCAAATCAACCTGAGTCTTACTGCAAGTGGGTGGACATTAAAGCCAAAGCCCAAGCACATAAAAACTCTGGGTTCCATCTGCAGGCTGCTGGTGGAACACAGGCAACTGTTAAGTCCCCAGTGCAAACACTGGTTTCATTAAATATCTATTTTATTCTCTTTTATTTGTATTTTAAACCTAATTTTGACAGGTTCATACGTACAATGTTGTGAACATATTCATTCCTGAGACCATTTCTTCTCCTTTCCCACACCAGGAGTCCCTGCCTCTTCTTCCTAACATGTTCCCTCTTACTTTCATGCCATGTGTGATTGTGTGCAAACACGCGCACACACACACACACACACACACACACATACACACACACACACACACACACACACACACACCACATACTCAAGCACAGTTCTTTTTATGACAGGTTTTCTTGGGCTTCTGATTCCCCTGTCTCCACCCCACAGTTGGGATGACAGGTGGACTCCGACATGCTGGGTTTGTGTGGTGTTGGAGAGCAGATTCGGGATTTGCGCATACCCAGTTGGTAACGTGCACTTGAACTATAACCCCTCCCCTTATCTAATTTATAAGGTATCAAACATCTGGGAATGTAGCACAAACCAAGCATTAACATGAATGTTTTTATATTAAAAAAAACCCTAAAGCAGACTATAATTGGTAAGAATGCTACTCAACAATTTTTAAAAGCTTATTTATAAAAATATATTTAACCACATTCATTCTCTCTCCCAACACCTCCCAGATCCAACCCACCACCTATCCTTCCCACCTAATTTCATGTTCTTTCTTTCTCTTCCTCTCCTTCTCCCTCTCATCTCCCTCTCCTTCTCCCTCTCGTCTCTTCTTGACCTATCATGTCTCTTTGGGTGGCCCAAACACTCTTGAGTACTAGCTCATCTCTCTAGAGCAGTGGTTCTCAACCACTAATGTCCTAATGCTGCGACCTTTCAATCCCGCTCTCCATGTTGTGGTAGCCCCAACTACCAAATTACGTTCACTGCTACTTTATAGTTTTAATTTTACTACTGTTATGAATTGTAATGTAAATATATACTTTCTGGTGATCTTTAGGTGACCCATGTGGAAGGGCTGTTTGGCCATCCCCTAAAGGGGTTGTGACCCACAGACTGAGTACTCTCCTAGAGCATGGTTGACCCACAAAGAGTGACACCCTTAAAGAAAACTGACTCTCTCCCAGCAGCTATAAAATACCAATAACTCCTCAGCCAGGGGTGTAATGCTGCATCTTCCTATCTACCCTTGGATATTTGTCTAGCTTGAGCTTGTAACTGCTGTGAGTGCAGGCATAACCCTATGAAATTGCAGATATAGCTCCCCCCACCGCTGTGACTGAAAGGAGCTGTTCCATTGTAGCCATCCGCTACCTCTGGTGTTTATGATCATCCTGTCCCCTCTTCCTTGATGACCCTCAAACCCAAGGGAAGAGGTGTGAAAGAATAAGAGACTTCAGAGGGCTCAGCTTCAAGTGGGACCTCCACATCCACCGATGTTGTTAAAGGGGGAAATGAATGTACACTGTGGCACATGCAGAAGGAATATCGAGGGTACAGACGTCTGCTTTTGAAATTCAGTCAACATGGTGTCATGAACAATGGGCCAGGCTGAGAAACACTTTCTATTAAAAGAAAAAGAAAAAAATATGTATTTCATTTGTTTAAACCCTGTAGTTACAACCCAAACAAATTCTGCCAATGAAATGTCATAGCTTAGCAGACAGTAGGCAGTAACTTAGTGAGAAGAGCCATGTTCTGATGAAAATCTATGGAGGATGAAGTTGGAACAATCACATCCCTTCTACGTGTCATAAAGGTACTTCTCCCGGTCAGGAAAATATAGAAAATCCATAGTGTGGCATAGGGAGACACATTGTGATCCCAATATTAGAAAGGAGGGTCAGTAAGAGTTAAATGCTAGCCTAGCCTGAATACACAGTGTTTCAAAAAAAATCACAAAGCCTGGCAGGGTGGCTCAGCAGGTAAAAGTGCTTGCTGCCAAGGCTGAGGACTGATTTTAAGCCACAGATCCTCCATGCTAGAAGAGAGAAGAGTCCTCCATGTTATTCTCTGACCTCTAAACATGTGCTGTGGCATTCACATGTACCACATACATACATACATACATACATACATACATACATACATACACACATACACAGACACACACACACATCACACACACACACACACACACACACACACACACACACACACACACACACACATGTATAAAACTAGTAGCCATTCTTATCTTGCGATTGAACAAAAACAGGCTCTAGGGCCAGTTTTGCACAAAGACCTATGTTTTCCAGATACAGGGAGTTGACTGTTGCCATTCCTGGAGCCACCCACAATAGTGTGTCCCTTTACAGCTGGGTATTGTTCACTTTCTCTCTACCTCACTTTCTTGACAGCAGCTAAATTCCAACTATGAACCCTTGGGTTTGGAACAGGCAGACCACGGAGAACAACTTGAGTAACTGACTCCCCTGTGGTACACTAGGCATTTGCACATTGGCATGCACCTGTTAAGTATGAAGGAAAACCCTGATGTCCTTAAAGGCCATCTCTGCCACTACTGCAGGGAACATCTGATTTGCAGAACAATGTAAATCCCAACTTTGCCTGCCAGAATTTCATGTACATTATGTTAACATCAGGTTTATATTAAACATTTACACTAAAGATTGGACTGTTGGACTGGATGATTAAATTGCTTGCATATGTTGCAGCCACTGAAGGAAGAGCCCCACCAACTCTCTGAACTTATGCTTTTGGGTGTCTGCAGAAAAATGATCAGACAAAAGCCATCAGAGCAAGTAGGAACTGAGCCCTCACAAAGGTAGGTAAATCCTGATTCAGGAGCCACATAGAAGTTAGGAAGTCTCAGTTTATTCGGCCTGTGTCCTTATGTAGCAAATCTTCTGAATTAAAATATTCTGTTTAGAAGAGAAGCTCTCAATAAAACTCAGGAAGTCATCAACTCACAAGTCTCAGGAAGTCCCTAAAATTTACCAGATTCATCAAGCCCCTCCCTCTTCAAGGTTATATAGGCAATAAGGACTGTTGAGGAGAGAAAGACTCTGAGACCTGTTGAAAAGCATGCAAGCCACACAGAAAACTCCAGGGTTCCAGCTTTCTTTGTCACCCATGCTGTGATAGGCTTTAGGGATGCAGATATCTTTGAGTCATCACACTCCTGTCCTTTGCTTCTATCCCATACTCGAAATTAGCCATAAAAATTAGCTCACGACTTCACCAGGTTGGACTTTGGTGGTATGATTACTTTGGTCTGTCATAGGGTTCTTATCTGGAGTGCACAGATATCTGTTCATCTCTCAGCAAGAACAGTGTCACATAGCAGTCCTTCAATTTTCAGGCATTCTATGCACTAACCTGCCAACCCACAGCCTCTAATAAATTCCTCACACCAGGAATTACTGCTTCCACTCAATATTTAGAACCAGGGCCTTTCTCCCCAGCACTATCTCTTCCCTCCACACACGCATGGCTGTTCACATTTTGCCACGAGGCTGTGTAGGGGTATGATTCTAAGTCAAGTCTCCCAGGAACATCACTGGTCTTCCCCTGAGGAACTCAGAGCTATGGACAGAGAAGCAGCTGAGAAGTGCGTGTGTGGGTTAGCAGGCTCCCCTGCATGCCATCTCCCTGCCACAAATGCAAAGGCCAGGCCAGTTCACAGTTACCCAAGTAACTGTTAACAAGCACATGGTCTGCGGAGGAAAAAAAATCTTTCTGTGGGGGAGGAAAAAAGACACACACACACACAGACACACACACAGACACACACACAGACACACACACAGACACACACACAGACACACACACAGACACACACAAGCCACCATGGACGCCAAGTGAAGTGGCTGAAGAGGAGTAACACTGGTCAAGCGTATGATTCATTGGGTCTTGTCTGAGTGTCAGATGTTCAGCATTCGGGCCCATTGCCTCAAATTTAAATCATCTTTTAAAGACGTGCCGGAAGAGGTGCTGAAAGGCGCAGCGCTCCGTTCCTTCTCTTGAAAAACAGTGTCTGCCTGCAAACTGCGGTGCAACTTTGCATTTTGGCCAGACACCCCGTGTGGAGCTCTGCTCAAGCTCCGGCTTTTTTTTTTTTTTTTTTTTTTTTTTTTTAATGGTCACCAAGAGGCCGGAAGACAAAATAGTATTTTCACAAGCCAAGGAATCCCTCCTGGTGGCATCTGTGAAATAAAAAACGAGAGAGTTAAAAGGCTAGCCTTGCTGTGCTGAGAAACTCTATCACAAGGCTTTCCTGGTGTCCAGGAAGCCCGTGGCCTCCTTCTAAGAGCTGCTGGGAGAGCTAGACCCCTGGAGTTCTTCAGCGAGGCTCAAGGAAGCTTGGCTAGTGGGTGCTTTTATCAGCACCAATTAAGGCTGAGCCTAGTGTTACTAGCACGCCTTGGCTCATTGCCGATACCCTGTGGCTTATGGAGTCTCCAGGCAGATCGGTTCCCCAACAACCTTCCAACGCCTCTGAAGCCAGTAACTGCCACCCCTCCTCACACACACAAAAAGGAGTGTATATCCTTTAGGGATGAGCATTAAAGACAAGATTCTCTAGGAAACAAGCAAGTCCCAAACTCTGTGCAATGATGCAACTTATGAAAGTTACCCAGAGGGATAAGACTCAGAGAGGAAGAAATGGTATCCGGGCTGGGGCCTGGAGGAAGATGAAAGGGGTCAAAGGGCATTGGTATTTAATGGAAATGGAATTTTGGTGCTACCAGATGAATAGTTCCAGTGGTCCAGAATGGGCATAGTTGCATAGCAATGTATTGATATCAATGAATATAAAATTTGAAATTAATAAGGATGATACCCCACACTGACATTTATTGTTTTTGTTGTTATTATTATCATTATTATTAGGTGTGGGGGTGTTCTTTTTAAACTCACAGAGATCTATCAGACTCTGTCTCCTGAATATTGGGATTAGGAGGATGCACCTTGTACTGTCATTTAAAGAAAGACATGGACAAGATGGTGCATTATGAAGGAACTAGGAAGCTCCCAGCTAAAGGACTTTCCCAACTGCAGCTTCCAGGGGTTGGAGCTGAGACCCATGTCCATAGATGCTCAAGACCTTTCAACGGGACATTATGCATTCTGTGAGAAGCGCAGCTTTTGCTGATAGAAATTTCACCTACTCCTTGGGTTTTTGCTGTTCCAACCCTTTTTAGTGGAGCAAAAAATGCTTGAGACTTAGCTACAAAGTTAAGGTGGCTCTGTTTCCCCAGTTCAAAGAGGACCTAACAGGTAGTTGACTAACTTTGAAAGGCTGGCTGGGGAGCGGGTAGACATGGGCAGATTAAAAAGTAGCACAGAGAAATAGCGGTGGTGACTAATTGGTTTAGCAGTGTGTAGATTTGCAAATATCTTCACCAATACAAATCATACCATCTTCAAAATAAACCTCTGATTTATTGACACCATTATAGGCCTGGGATGTGCCAATCTTTGTGGGGATATGTGCAAAGAGTGCATACCCTTATATGTGCAGGTGCCATAAGATGACATAGGTATCCTAGCATATCCCTTCCCATGTTATTTTTTTTGAGAAAGATTCTCTTATTGAACCTGGAGCTGGGCTGTGACCCAGTAAACTCCAGTCATCCTCCTGTCTCAGACCATCACAGTGCTAAGATTACAATTAAGGGCATAGCCACATCTGCCGTTCACATGGCTGTTTCAGATTTGAACTCAGGTCCTCATGCTTGCATAGCAAGTGCTCTTTCTCACTGAGACAGCCCCTTGGTGTTGCCTACACTGCATTCTTCCATCTTCAAGTCTGTGAAAAAATTGTGAGGCTTGGAGACATGAGACCAGGGCCATTTCACTAAAGCAGAATCAACTCCGATTTGGGTTTGGATGAATGGTTTTGATAGTGGATTGGCTGGTTTGTGTTTCATTCAAATGATGCCTTTTTACTAATATGTAAATTAAAGAGGAAAGAAAGGATTGTGTCCTTGTGATGAATCTAGGTGATAGAAAGGCACGCCAAGCCTTGGAATGAGCTAGATTAGCATCCTTGAAAAACACCTTTCAGAAATGACAACCAAGTGCGTCCTTGAGTCAGTCATTCAAGCTGTCAAGTACTAAGACTTTCTCCTTAACCCTCTTTCTCTAAATGTTTGTTTTCATTTTGGGACAGAGTCTCATGTATCCCAAACTGGCTCAATTTCACTAAGCAGCAGACATTGGCATCCATGTTCTCAGTAGTGAGATTTCATGCATATACAATCATGCCCGGTTCATGTCATGTTGGGATCATGTTCATAATTTCATGCATGCTAGGCAAGCATTCTATGAGCTAAGAGGTATGTTCAGTCCCTCCATTCTAAAATTGTGCCTACTTTTTAGAAGCACAGCATACACATTTGCTAATAAGAAATGAGCTGGATCAAAAGCACACACTATTATACCTAGCATTATAATTACCAATTACTGTCACCATCAGAGAGACAACCGCTGTGAAGGTGACTTCTTTCAGCCAACCATCCTGGATGTGCATACCTGAGATAAAAATTCCCTGTCATGGCTTCTCCCCTATCCTAAGTGTAGATGCCTTCAGTACAGTGACTAAACAATAGTAAGCCAGTTATGCAAGACTCCTGTCTTCGAGCAGAACAGAGCATCATTAATAGTGTCAAGAATTGGTCCTTGCTCATGAGATGAACCTTAAGTTGGGCCAGCCATTGTTTGACTGTTCCGTCAGTTTTTGCAACATATTTGTCCCAGCATTGCTTGTAGGCAGGACAGATTTGGGCCCAAAGTCTTGATGGATGAACCTGCAAGGTGATCTCTGAACCCTTTCTACACAAATATAATAAGCTTTCAGGAAATGGCAATCCCCTCTCTGCTTTGCTGACTTGTTGGAAACTGTTCCTTGCATGATCAGAAAAGGCTTCATTACCGTTCATCCACCTTGTATCTCACACTCTAGCAGGAAAATAAATGAGTGAGTCCAACTCTTTATCCTGTAAAATGAAAATCGGCGTTTATAGTGGTGGCCACCTAATCTCAACACTTGGGAGGAAGAGAAAGGTCCATCTCTATGTGCTGGGGTCAGCCTGATCTGTATAGTGAGACCCTGTCTCAAAAAGGAACAATGGTGTAGAATTGATAGATAAAGTGTGTTGTGGTGAACTTAGAAAAAGATGCAATATTCTGCAAAAGGACAAAACAGAAGGAAGCTTGTCACTTAAAACACATCCTAATATAGAGAGGAAGTAGAATTCAATGGGAGAGTATTTGCGATTGGGAAAACTTTGAGAATCTACAGTTTCTGAGCAAGGCTGGAAACCTTGGTACCTGGAAATGTATTTGGACAATCCCTTCCTCCCCCTCATCAAGTCTCTCATCTGTGTCTCTCCCATGATTGCACCATAAATAAAATTTCCTAGATACACCCACATCGAAGCGAGTTTGCTGGTCTCAGAGCATCCACATCCACCCACGAGTGAGTCCATTTCAAGCACTCATGCACGTCTGAGCAGGGAAGAGATGGTGAGCAGAGCAATTGTGTGGTTTGTCTCTGCTTAGGCAGTATGTTCCTAATCTCCTGATTAGAAACAGACTTGTACGAATTAGGAGCAGAAATTGGAACAGCCACTGCTGTGTGCAGGATGTAAAGTGGATAAAATGAATGGTGCATTAACCTCCAACCGCTGAATATTAATCAGCTTTTCATAAGAAAGAAAACACACAGCCTGCCATACTAAATATTTTCAGCGCTTATTGACAGGATATGATTTCCTTTCTCCCTCAGCATTGCTTCTCCCAGTCAAAGGCCCAAACACCGGACAATGGTCAACTTGACACAGATTAATGTGTGATTTTAAAGGGCTCAGGTTCCATGCCAAGGGTGGGTGAAATTCTGAATGTGTCGGACCCGATGAAACGATAGGACGTTATCAAAGGCAAAGCTGTCTTCCAGTCTTTCCTACAAACATGAGCCAAGCTGAGCCCAAAGGGACCTTGCAGAAAGATCACGCGTGGGACCTAATGTCCTCATAGTGAGTGTGGAGACAGAAAGGCTTGGCAATGGGAAAGGACTCCTTGTGGATATTTGGATGAGAGAACCCACGCCCAAGGGTGCCCGAAAGGTTAAAAGAATCATGTAACAATAAAGTGTGGGTGGAAACAGAATTGATAATAACCATCCCTTTGCCCTACACAGCAGACGACTTTGCTAAAGAATGCAAAGACTTGTATTCATACATATTATGATAAGAACTCATATATTATATTTGCCCACACATGGCCCTGTCTAGTGTATGTGTCTATACATACCCATATATAATCAGATCTTCACGTCCACAGACTCCACCAGCAAAACACCAGATACATTGCAGAACCTCTGTGTGCTTGTAGTGAGCAAGCAGACTTGTTCATTTGTTTTATTGTTCCTAAGAAATTCGGGATAACAACTACTTACACAGGGTTGGCAGTGTACTGTGTGTAGTTCCAAGACTTAAGAGATACATGGGGATGTGCCTAGGTTATGTGCATGTATACAATCTTATGGAAGGAACTCAGGCATTTGTGGTCTTTCTTTTGGGGCAACCAAGCCCCGTGAATATGTAGCAGCAAAATACATACAGATACAGATGTAGATGGGTATAATTCTTTGTTATGGCATCAAATGAGGCAAGAGACCCTTTGTGCATGATTTTAAAGTAGCATGTATCATCCATAAATTGATACCAATATCCTGTTTAAAACTGCTTACATATAACTACAGAGTTCGGTTCACATAACTTAAGTGGCAAATGCCATGTCTTATAGATACATAAATAAATAAATGTGATGGGTTGTCCTGTTTGAATTCTGATGTTAATTCTACTTCCTCAAGAGGGGTTGCCCCTACCCCCTGCCCCCACCATGAGCAACCGATCAGGTACTCTGGTGAGCTCATGTAAACCTTCTCCCCATTTTAACTGGTCGGTAAAGGCTAGAGCCTGTGACTGGGCAGTGGAAGGAAAAGGTGGGACTGGAGGTTTGAGTGTGGGGGCAGGTAGAGAGAGGAAGAGAAGGGAAGAGAGGGGGCAGAAGAGGAGGAGAAGAAAGCCAAGATGGAGCAGAACTATGTGGCCAGGAGAAACTGCAGGTAGCAACAGGTGTCATAGCTGGGGAATGATGTAGCATAGGCTAAGGCTGCCCACTCTAGGCTTAGAGCTTATAAGTATAATAACCAGATTGTGTGTATTTTATACAAACTTATTGGCGTTGGAAATGATTGCAGCAAACAAACAAATATATATATATATATATATGTATGTATGTATGTATGTATGTATGTATGTACATACATACATACAAAACCTAAGGAGAATATGATTCTTCCATATCTAGTATTTGAGGATTTCTCTGTCTGTCTGTTTTCAAGATTCATTTTATTTATAACTATGTTTGTGTCATGTCTGCGTCTGTATGTCTCTGCCCCCTTTCTCTCTTTCTCTCTCTCTCTCTCTCTCTCTCTCTCTCTCTCTCTCTCTCTCTCTCTCTCTCTCTCTGTGTGTGTGTGTGTGTGTGTGTGTGTGTATGTGTGTGTGTGTGTGTGTGTGTGTGTGTTTTCCTGGGAAGGCCAGAGGCCTTGGATCCCTAGAATCTGGAGTTACAGATGGTAGCAAGCTTTTCTAGGTGGGTGCTGGGAACTGAACATGAGTCTTCTGCAAAAGAATTCTGTGCTCTTCACAGCTGAACCATCTCTCCATTCCCCCATTTCTGGTTTATGTGAATCTCTTCCAATATTTTCAAGATATCTAAATACTTTTGTTTATTTTTATCAATGAGGATCATGTGTAATTCTTTTCACCCTCAAACATGCTCTCACAAGGTTTGTCTACAAAGCCCCTAACCCTTGACCCTGCAGAACTAAAGACTACACAGTCTCTTGAGGCACTAAAAGGGGAAACATCTCCCTATTCCCTTCAGCTGACATCAGTGTTGGAAAACCATCTATTTACTAGCTTAATGCTACAGAGGAGTTGGTGACTGAGGGTATCTTCCTGCATTCTGTGGTGGGAGGGGTGCCATCCAAAGACTTATAAAGATGCTTTCCCCTTCTGAGTGTCCTATCAGGGACTGTCCTAGGTCCTGTGATGAAGGGATTTGGAAGATAAGATTCCCTAATCTGCTGGCCTCGAGGCAAGGAAAGTAGCCTGAACTGCTCACATAAGCGCAATAGATCACAGCAGCCTTTGAGGCCTCACCCCTCACTGAAGAAGTGATGGTAGTTAATGATTGCTGGGGAGGACAGATTCGTTCTTCTCTGAGGGTGTGGCCATTGGTGGGTTACCTGTGCTGCAGTAGATGACCCCACATCTGAGTACACAGAGACAGCATTGATTTGAGAAGGGGGCAGGAAGGAAGCAGAGGAGGAGCAGGAGGAAGAAAGGAGGTGAAGGAAAATCCAGTGAAGTCAGGAGGAGGATAGGTTGGGCTGGACCCAGGGGAGTTGAAGGAGGGAAGTGAAGGGGTAAATATGTTCATATTCTGTTGTATGCATAGATGAACTTCTAAAAGAATAAATGTTTAAAATAAAACTAAACTGACTTTAACATTGTAAAAATCAAAAAAAAAAAAAAAAAAAAACATGAAGAGGGGAAGGCAAAAGAGACAAGGACAAAAAGCTGGTGGGAAAGTCAAAATATAAAATAGAACTTGTTTTGCTAAGCATTGAAGAAGGTGGGAAGGAAGCACCAAGGAATGCAGTTGGCTAGGCTGGCCGCAGGCTAGCAAAGCTGACTCTCCACCCTACCTATAAGGAACTGAAAGTAGGCAACCCTAAGGAACTAGAGAAACTACCCTTCCCCAGAGCCTCCACTAAGGGACATTCCAGCTGATGCCTTCATGTAAGCCCAGTGAAACTCCTTCCTACCGAAATGATACTTTTCTTTTTCTTCACACCACTAGGTGTCTGGTAAGTCATCACAGCAGCACCGGAAACACCAAAGTGCACAAACACACACACACAAAGTCACAACCTTTATAAGTGAAAATTAATAAATCTCAGGAGAGGTGCAGCCTTCGAAAGGATGGGGCAACGTTGAGGGATAGGAAGCCAACAGCTATGACAGGACAACCTTAAGTCCTCTCTCAAGTCTGCTGGGGTTTATGATCACCTATAAGGATTCAGAGCTGCAGGGGCTCAGTCGGAAAGTGCTTGCTGGCTTGCTACACAAACATGAGGACCTGTGTGGGGATCCCAGCACCTGACAAAAAACCAAGTAAAGCGTCGAATGCTTCTAATCCTAGTGCTAAGAAAGCAGACACGAGAAAGGTCCCTGTGGCTGATCAGCTAGAAGAGTTTAACTTAATTGGGGAACTCCATGTTCCATGAGAGACTCAGTCTGAAGAAGCAAGATAGAGTGTGACTGAGAAACAAGATGCCCAAAGTCAACCCCTAGGCTCTGTAATAGTGTATATGTCTGTGTGTGTGTGTGTGTGTGTGAGAGAGAGAGAGAGAGAGAGAGAGAGAGAGGAGGGGGAGAGAGAGAGAGAGAGAAAGAGAGAGAGAGAGAGAGAGAGAGAAAACACATACAATCACATACCCACACAAATAAGTTCATGGCTCCTCCCACTTGATATTATGGCTAAGGAGTAGTTCATTCTTTTATACTGTAATGCTGTTGAAACAATGATTTAATGGTGATCTACAGGCAAAAGCTACCAAAATTCCCTCCCTGTGCTTTGCTAGCATATTCTATCACAGCATCTTTCTGATCTTTTCCCACTGATCATCTTTGACTTCATAGGCGTCGGATGGCTTTGCTAAGGTTGTATCCTTGGTGAGCAATGCATCAGAAACTTTAATATGAGTCCCTAATACATTATTCTATCTTTCCACGACATTGCTTTAATCTCTATCATCCTAGCTGGCTGGAATTCAGAAGAAGAAGAAGAAGAAGAAAAAAAAAAAAACAGTTGACAAATAGGCAACCAAACGTGTGTTATGTTTGGTACCCATAAAAAGAGCAAAACTAATCACCTGCATCATTTATAGCTCTAGTCATATCATTGGTAGGCAATGCTGAATGTCTGACTCATTAGTGATGACAGAGTGACAGAGAGAAAATAAACACCTGGGACAAGTTTAGATTGCCTTAATAAATGTTTTATTGTCGCTGTGTTTTCCCTGAGACCTCATGGCCACTTGTTAGCACTCAGGATCCCTGATACCAACAAGCCCGAGTCTGCCTTGGCAGGTGAAGTAATACACAATCCTGGAAGGTGCACCAAAAACCCTAGGAAGAAGACAGTGATTCATTCTGAACATTGAGGAGTGAATCCAAGGACTCGAGGCAGTTTCTTACTGGGAGAGCTATATTTGTAGCATCCTTCCCCTCCCCACCTTTCGGCATCCTGCTAGTATTGCCAGCATCATCCCTTTGGTCTTGGATTTTCCCATCATTCTCCAGCAAGAGCCAAATACCTCAGTCCAAAAAGCACAACAGCTGTTGCTGTCTACTGAGACCTAAGCACACATCCAACTCCATTCCAAGTCACCTCATCAGGAAACCCAGATCTGGACCAACTCGGGACACTTCTATTGGAACAGTTTCTATGGACACACGTAGAGAGTTCTAAAAATGGGAGGACATTTTCACAAGGCATCTTGTCTCTGTTGATAAAGATGTGGATCCACACCCTTGACCTTGGGAAATGATTTCTCTGAGGAAGCAAAATCATCTTCATAGCAATTCCAGAATCCATGGGACATAAGACACTCTCTTTGGAAATTCCTTTGGGGGAGTTGCAGGTGTATCACAGTGGTTCGAGAATTTGGTACTCTGCTGAGGACTTGGGTTTACCTTTCAACTACCACTGTGGCAGATCACAACCACCTACAACTCCAGGTCCAGCATATGTAGCCCTCTCTCTGTCCTTTGTGGGGACACACACACAGGAAATACACATACACTGAGACAAAGACATTCAAATAAGTAGAACATAAGCATATAATGAGAAAAGCAATCACTTCTTCTGTTTAGGCTTTGGCCGGAGAATTGCATGTGGTCTATGGCAGTCATAAATTGTTGTGTTTAACTCTTTCAAGGATAACTCAAAATTACATGCACACAAACATAGATCCACCTCCCTTTCTATGTTGTTGTTTTATTTCTTTTAATACAGTCCTAGTTTATAACCCAACATAGCCTCAAGTCTTAAGTTCTTCTTCATCTGCCTCCTGAGTGCTGGGATTACAAGTATAAGCCCAGACTATTACACAAATATTAATTGATAATGAGTAAAGACATTAAAACCATTGAAGTCAACTACCATAATCTATTCATCTCTTGACTCACTAAGAATGTAATATTATTTTTAATGATTTATTTTTAGCTGCGTAGATGGGTGTGCATGCACACGTGCACACACATAAGCATATATTCAAATAGAAGTGTCAAAAGTGGGTGTCAGATAGCCTGGATTTGGAGTTACAGTTTTCTGTGAGTTGTCCCATGAGGGTGCTGAGCACGGAACTTGGGTCCCCTGTGACAGTAATACATGTTCTTAACAGCTGAACACCAACGTCTTAGACATTAAATAATTATCTCAAGTCTAGGTTCAAAGACGTAGGCATTTGGGAGGTGGATGAAGAGAGGAAGGGAGATTCCCTCTGCATATAGAGGGAGCACTTACAAAGACCTAGAACTTTGCCTTCTCACTTCTTAGGGGCAGTTCTACTGCGCTCTTTTTGGGTTCTGAGAGGTACTACTCTAGACTCTAGCGTTGAGCTCCATACATTTGATACTCTTTGACTTCAGATGAATGTTTCTAAAACTCCAAAGTTTGCTCAAAGGGATTTCTGGTGGGCTACCCTCCATGTGAGAAGGCTCAATCTTCAGATATGGGACTGTTGTCTAGTAAAACAAGACAAGCTCCTATAAAGGCATAATAGGAATCAAGGAAGATTCAACCAGGCCTGAATTCTAGTAATGTTTTTATTCATGGATAGAAAGTCATTTCTTCCAGATAATGCATCTTAGTTCATCAACCAAACGATGTTCTTTCCTGTCTCTTCTCTTTCTTCCTGTTTGAAGAGAAAGTACAATTCCGTGGATAACAGACTATAATGAAGTGGGACACCTAGGTAAGTAGAAGTCAATGGGGCCCCTGAGGGAAGGAGAAAAGACATAGCTTCCTTCTCCAAGGAGGAGAACATAGGGAAGAGAGAGACGCATTTGGTCAGAGATGAAGCAGCAACTGACCCAGATCCTGCCTCTCGGTTCACCTCTCCAGTCCTGCACCGCTCCCTGTCTTCCATCAACTAGAAGATATCACTGATGGTGACTTAGAAAGAAGAAAATAGCTCTGTATTTATTTAGTTCATTTTGGCCAATAGGACTCGCAAGGCCCCTGGGCTCTGGGAATTCATCTGCGGCCATCCTGTCTACGCTAGACTAGGCACCCTTTGGAAGCCAGTAATGGAGCTCACTTCCCAGCAATGACAGCGAAAGGCCCAAACCTTCAACTCTCTCCCTTCCCAACACACTACCAACAGCAGCCATCTCTGGAGCACAGCATGACAGGACACCAAAGGACAGCTTCCTTTTGTCTCTCACACCTTTTGCTATTTTCCTTTTTTCTTTTTCAGTTTTAGAAAAAAACACTACTCCATACTTCATCGAGAACATGGAAAGTGGTCAGCTTCAGAAGGTACATATCATCTCAAACTGGGGGGTCTTCCTCCAAGCCCCATTTCACAAACCTGTTCCAGAAAGAGAGACCAAACATGATTAAAATATTTTGCAGCAGCTGCTCCATCGATGCTACTGATAATGCCCACCCTCTATCCTGGCATTTAATGCAATTTTTTCCCACATAGTAGAGGGTCAGGAAACCAAGTGACAAGGAGCCAGATGAGACAGACTGAGATCTCTCCCACTCAGTCTCCCTAAATTACCTGAACTCGTGTGCCCACGCACACACACGCACACACAAAATCACTTTCCCCTGGTGAGAAAATGGCACACTCCTGTTTGTTTCCTTGGAGACCTGGGTTTTCCAGCACAGTGTTACATCAAGAAAAGGGCGGCGGGGCTGTCCCTCTTTCAAATGCAGACAGAATTAATTTGCTTTCATTAACTCCTTATCAAGTTCTCTCAGACTTTGATTCTTCACCACAAAATGTATTTTTAGAAGGGGGCGGTGGAGTGGGAAGGGCTGGTAGATTTTCAGGAAATAGCAAGTTAAGTTTTTTTCCCTACTGTGAAGAAATCATTTGGCAAGCCAGGAAGAAATGCTTCCAATGTAGGTTTATAAAGGAGAGAAAGAGTAAGGAGGGAGTATGGGAGAGACCAAGGGTTGGAAGGAGAGAGGGAGGGAGAGAAGGAGAAAGGGAAGTAGAACAGAGGAAGAAGGAGGCAGGAAGAATGAAGGGGAGAGACAGAGAGAGAACCCAACAATCCCAGTGATAGCTATCTAGAGGTTCCACAGGAAGCCTTCCTAGTCTTTCAGTGGAGCAGAGCTAGGAACCCAGCTCCCCCTGCAATGTGAATGGGGACCTTGGTAGAGCTGAGGTGGGAAACAAAGGGAAGAGTGGGGGTATTGAGGTCTGAAGGAGGGAGAAGAACTTCATTCCCTCCATCTATCCAAATGTAAAGAGTGAATCTGGCCTCTCTTCTCCTTCAGCAGAGTACTAGATGAATCTCTTTTCTTGTTGCTTTGAAGAAATACCAACCCAAGGGGCTGCCTTGACTTCCTTCTTGGTTGTTGATGTGGAACGGCTGTGGCTGGCACCGTTTCCGGAGTTTGGCTCCTGAGCTGTGTGAGTGAAGAAAGCACACATTCATTCTCTCTGTCTTGACTATGGATAGGAGGTGCTTCAATCACCTGCTACCTTGATTTCTCAGTGATGCTGGACTCTCTGGTGGTTTAAATAAAAGATGTTCTCCTCAACTCAGATAATGGGATATCTGGTCCCCTGCTGGCATCACTACCCAGGGAGGTCATGGATCCTTTGAGAGATGGAGCCTTGGTAGAGGAAGTGTGTTGCTGGGGGCAGGGTTTGGAAATGTATAGCTTACCCCAACTTGCAATTCAACCTCCTGTTTCATTTGTCGAAGACGTGGACTCCAAGCTTCCTCTCCAGCCTCTTGTTGCCATGCCTCCCCCACCACAATGGACTGTCCCTCACTCTAGAACCAAAAACCAATATAAACTCCTCCTTCCAGAAGTCCCTCTGAGCCATGGCATCTTTCTCACATGAGCAGGAAGTGGCTAATACAGACCCTGGAATTGTGACCTGAAACAGCTTCTTTCTCCCCTAAGTTGCCTTTCCTGGGCATTTTATCACAGTAATGGAGATAAGACATTCATCAAATAACTAAAGCCTCTTCCTGAAAGTTTTCTCCATTCCTTTATATCAATGTCATTGTGGGGTGTAGTAAGCCCATATCTAGTCAGCCTGTTAGGAAAGCTAAACTTCCACATCTTACTACTCTTGGCAAGACAGGCTATACTGAACCCATTTTTTAACCTTACTTTAACCTGCTGTCCTTTGTATGGTAACCACACATGCTTTGAAGTCTTAGACAATGTCTCCATTTCATAGACATCACAAATCCCCTTCCCAGGCCACTGTGCCCTGTGGAGATAGTATAAAGACTAGATGGACAAGCTCCCTGCCACTGTGTCCACGGTCAGATACCTTTCTCAGCCCTCCTGTGGAGAGGTGTCAAGGTGTGGCAATGCCTAGTTCCCAACTTGGGGTCAGCATGAAATAAGCCCATCAACATAAGACTCTTAGGAAGCAGGGATGTGCATTAAACACACACCCGGTAGGTATAATGGTTCTGATTATCTTTACATTGGGAAGCTTCATCACCTCAGTATCTATTTGATATATCTTAGCTAATTCACCAGCCCTTATTAAATGAGTCCTTTACGTTCAATCATGGGGTCACTGGGCAGGACATCAGCAAGCTAACCTTCAGGGTGGCTAACAACCTACTAAGAAAAGAATAGAACACCAGGAGAGAATCTTTGCTTTAGACCCACTTAAGTGAGCCATGTCTGGATCCTTGAGAGGCCAGCTTTTTCTCATTCTGAGAACACATGGCTTCCATTAGCTCACTGATACTGACACATCTGAGCCTTCCAAACTGCTCTGGGCCTCTGATGAGTGAAAGGCTTGCATGCCTAACAAGGAAAAGAGGGCCGTGCAGGCAGAGAAATGCTGCCAGGGATGGGGCGTGGAGGTGTTGAGTTTAGGTAGGAGATGGAATTAGAATCTGCTTTCTATGACCGTCCTGTCTACACCTGTACATAAACTAGCCACACCTGGTGAAGTCTCTGCCGCTGCCCTGATACAGACACCATTGCATGTCTACAGCCTTCATTACTGAGCAGGCGGGACTAGTCCAACAGAGAATCTTAAAGGTGAGCATTCAGCGTCTGTGAGGTTTCTAATCCAAAGCAAACCCTGGCTTAAATGCACACATGTTCCTTTTATTTTGTGTGCTAAGAGCGTCTCCGATTAGTTGGGCTTTGGGGGAAAAAAAAAACAGGTTTGAATGCTAATTAATTTGCAGTTGGAACATGTACAATAGTAATTCAATCCTGTGGTGACCATTAGCATCAGTTTCCTATCTTCAAAACCACAGGACCCACCTTCACACAACCCAGAGGCTCAAGAAATCTCATCAGAAAGAAGAAATGACAGAGCCATACCTGACCTGAGAGATTAGGGACAATGCTTTTCTCTAGATTGTGTCTCCAAGGAAATAGGGCTTTGTTCTCCTGATTAAGGAGGTGGACCCACATACTCTGGCCATTTTATCTCTCAAGGCATTTGTAGTCTGAGACAACAAGGCAAGGGTGAGCAAGAAATGATGATCAGAGTCCTGAGGGGACAGTTAGAGGCACACAACCATTTCATACAACAAGTCATTGCCCTATGAGCTCAGCAGTCCTACGAGCTAGGAGAAGTACTGTTCTTTGTCTGCTTTACCTTTGAAGAAGTCAGACTGGAAAAATCAGCCCACCTCCATTTGGATTCACTCATTTGCTTCTTTAACAAGAAAGAAAAAATAACCAACTTACTTTACTGGCTTGTTCAGGACTCAGGGGTTACCTACACTCTTGGGCTATCAAATGCTAGAACCAAGGAAGCCATGGGCATGCCCAGACAGCTGGTCACCCTCCACAAAGTTGGTCTGGATGGGTCTCATTTAATAGATGAATAAATTTTAGTTATTCTGAGGAGGAAAGGTTTCTCAGCTGGTCCAGCTATATGGTGGTGTTAGATGTGGGCGTTTAAGCCACAGACAACTACCTGGAGGTTTTTCCTACAGTGGGACAATGACAGTATATTAGCTAATGATCTATCAGACCCTTCCTTTGTTGCCTGGACTATATTTTTATTGTTAGCGTTAACTCTCATTCTAGTGTTTTGGGGAGGTCTCCCCCTTGTTTTATAGTTGCTATTCTTTCATAGGATTTGGGGTACATTCTGATATGTTCACCCCTCCACTTTCATTATTCTAGTCTACCTTTTGGAAGGATGGATGCTTATCTGCTCTATCAATTCCAAAATCAATGAGACTCACTTTCTTCAAGAGTTTCTTTCTAGGTAGAATATCTGGAACCTGAAAACACAAATCCTTAAGATGCTCCAAATGCCGACGCGTTGAGTGCACTGGAATTCAACCGGCAAAAACTACACAAATTTAAGAACAAAAAAAAAGAAAAGGAAAAAAGTAACTGAAAAACGTCAAAATATGAAGCATGAGGGGTATGAGACAGTCAACTTGCAGTGTTGCCTTTCTTGTAATAAGAAATGTGAGAGCTAACAAGTGACTTTCAATGAACTAGAATTTGAAAACCACTAGGACTCTCAAGGGGCACTCTCTTAGCTCCTATATATTTCCCAAGGTAGTTTAAGGCTACACGTCACCTATTATCCTAGCTTATAAAATAGACTCATACAATGAATCATATATGCATTGCTATGTGAACCAGAGGAGTCACCAACTCATTAACCAGAGGCTGTGGAAGGAAAGAAAGACTCATGCATGGAAAAGCGCTTCCCAGTGTCCCCAATAATTGTCCTTGAATGAATTTATTTAGTCAAGAGCATAAGTACCTTTCCAAATGAGCCACTAAGTATGGCTGCAAGAACACTGTAGACTTACAAGATGCTTAGGTCCACTCTAAAATCCCAAGGAGAATGTGATCCACTTGATGTGATGGAGAAAGAGAGACAGTTGGAGCTTAGCAGACTGGTTCGTTTCATCTGCAGTGGGACGTGCCTGCAAAGTGAACACCAAGGAACAGATAAATCCCTGGGTATGAGAAGATAAAAGATTTTAATAAGATCATTGAGGAAAAAACAATCGTATTAGTGGTAGATAAAAGCCACACTGTGTTGAAGATTTCAGCCTTTCAGACTCCTAGAGATGGATGAGCTTCTAAAGGGACTTTGACTGTCATCAAAGGAGAGGGCCCTTGGAGAGAGCCACACTTTGTATCATTGGCTTCTCAGGCTGTGATTTTCCACTCTGGCTTCAGCCAATGCCTAGGCTTGATTCCACTGACTCAATGAATCCTTGTTTTGGTTTGGTTTGTTTTCATTTTCCTTCATTTGTGTGTGTGTGTGTGTGTGTGTGTGTGTGTGTGTGTGTGTGTCTGTGTGTGTCTGTGTGTGTGTGTATGGGTGTGTGTGTGTGTGTGTGTGTGTGTGTGTGTGTGTGTGTCTGTGTGTGTTTTCTGTTTATCTCTGTCCAGTAAGTAAGGTCTGTGCTTTCTAGCTGTCCTCTCAGAAGACAGTGGACTCTCTGCCCACTCACCACAAGACAATGAACTCACTACATTCTAATTTAAAAGCATACTGTGGCTTTCACTTACTGAGATTAAGTAGAGATTGGAAGGGAAGTTGATAGAAATCGAAGCTCAACTAGAGTTTTTCATTAAAATGAATGGGAGGGGAAAAAATTCCCCACCAATAATTTCCACGGGGCAAGCTAGCTTTGCAGAACTGCAGAGACTTTGTTGTTAAACACAACAGACCCAATTGAAACCAATCCAAAAACAGAAATTTAAATAGAGCTAATTTCCTGTTTGTTTATCTTTTGAGGCTAGAGAGGCTGGCTATAATTCAGAGGAAGGACAGTAAACAACCGTGTGGTTGAGAAGCTGAACGTCTCTTTTATAAAGATTTGATTTGTATGAGTGTGTGTGTGTGTGTGTGTGTGTGTGTGTGTGTGTGTGTGTGTGTAGTAAAGCTGGGGGTGGTATATAATGCATGTAAGCTCAGGAACCTGACAATACCAGGAGAAAGGACTAGACAGCCTGGAGCAGGGAGCAGGCAGCTGTAATTCACCTGTTATGGGTGCTGGCAACAAAACTCTTTCTTCCGACAGTACCTGCTCTTATCTGCTAAGCCATCTCTCCAGCCGAAGATGGCCCTCATCCTTTTTGTTTTGTGCTCTTAGAGTTTCCCTACTAATTTAAATATATATCTGTTCATCATGCCCATTGTGACAAAAGGGATTTCCCAAATCAGATGATTGAATGAGTGAATGAATGAATGAATGAATGGATTCTTATAGTTATAAACATTTGCCTCGCTAAAGTCTTGACACAATTCTGGTTCTCAATAATTTGGCATACATTTAGAATCTCTTCTGTCTCAAACCCTTATCTCCCAGAAAGCCATAGAACAATTAATCCTCTGACCCTGACGAACATGCGTGTATGAGCACGCACTCGAGCGAGCACGCACACGCACACACCTCCTACAAACAGACATGCCATGGTAAACAGTCATAACAAGAAGGAACTTTTTATCATAAAACAAACATGCTGAAATTCACTGTTTATGGGAAATAGAGTATGAAGAAGAAGAAGAAGAAGAAGAAGAAGAAGAAGAAGAAGAAGAAGAAGAAGAAGAAGAAGAAGAAGAAGAAGAAGAAGAAGAAGAAGAAGAAGAAGAAGAAGAAGAAGAAGAAGAAGAAGAAGAAGAAGAAGAAGAAGAAGATACAAAGGCTGAGATTAAAACGCATTTGTTTTTATGGCCATCGCCTACCTCGTCTGTTACATAACTTGGGTCTTTCTCAGAAAATCAAAGTTCACTTGTGAATAGACGTCAGGGGCTGAAAACTGGATTCTGTTCTGGCCACTTTACCGGTGGGGGAGACCTGGATGACAGAGTGGCGTTGGAAGCCATCTGGCGCCCATCCCGGTCCTCTTTCGGAGGCTGGCTAATGATGGAGAGATGCTGGCAGCATTCTTTGCCGATGGATTAATTAGTGGATGGTGACGCAGTCCTTTGAGCAAGAAGGCAACATGTACATCTAAGTATGATCTTTCACCTTCCTGCTAATGATCAGTTAATTAGTGTTTTCTGCCTGGATTTTACAGTCTGTACAGAGGAAAGCTATGGGAGGGTGGAGCTTTCAATAGTGCCATGAGCTGGGACAGACCTTTGTATGTATACCTGGACCTATTAAAAATGGAGGAAATGATCAAAATATATGATATAAAATTAATGTTTTATTATTTAAATAATTTTAATTATTAATTTTTAAATTTTAAAAATCTTAATAATTACCAGTGCAGTTCAGCATGATAAGAGAATAAATGTAAAAACAAAGAGAAAGTTTGAAACAAATTATGAATTTGAATGGACTCCCCCACCTTTCTGGCACTTGAGCTGCAAATAGGGAACCAAAAATAGAGTCGGGAGTGTTCCTGCATTGTTTACATATTAATTAGCAGAATTTCAAACGACAGCATGAATTGATCTGTTTTGGAGCTTTGTGGCAAAATCAAAAGCTTACAGGGATGAGGAAAAGTGTCTGGATATGAGGGAGGAGCTTCACACATGGCATTTCTCACAGAGCATCAAGCCCAAGTTGAAAGGGATGTGGTAAAGCTACATGCTACTCAAGCCAAGTAAGTCACATACTCTCACATAGATTTCTAAAAGATTCTCTATTACGGTCTCCTGACTAGGTTAGTTAGTATATGGTACTCCACCCGTCTTACCATCTGCTTCCCGCCTTATCCAGCTCTGAGTTCCCATCCATCAAACAAGCACATCATAAATAAATTATAAGAAATATCCATGAACATGGATGAGGAGAACCCCCCCCCCTTAGCTATATGCAAAGTAGTCTATGAGCTTTTTTAAAAGCACCTATGCAGAGCCAGAGATCCGGCTCATTGGGGAGGTGCTTGCAGTGCAAGCGTGAAGACCTGAGATCATACGTCTTCGCCCACATAAAAGCCCTAGGTGTGTCACTGCCAAGGCAGAGGCAGCAGGGTCCTAGGAACTCACTGGCCAGTTCTAGGTTCCCCGAGAAACCCTGTCTCGAAAAGCAAAGTGGCCGAGCAGCTGAAGAAGACTCATTGTCAAGATCGTGCCTCCGCAACAACTTCTGCACACTAACACACACATCTGACATGTCCACATGCGCTGCATCCTCCCTTCCTACTCAAGCAGGAAATGAATGAAAACAATATTTATAGAGGACGTGAAAAATGTTTCAGCAAGGTAACAGATAACAAACGTCAGATTGTGTGGCTTTGAGTTTTTGAAGAGGAAAAGATGTTGGGAACGGGGAGAAAAAGTATGAGCAAAATATACTGTATGAAATTCTCAAATGATAAATGAAAGTAGTAAGTACGATAAGAAAGCTGCTGCTGTACAATAGCCCAGCCTTGGTTGAAAGCCCAGCTCTGATCCTGGCTTGTCGGTCAATACGAACAGGAAATCAGGAAACATGTCTGGCCAATATTCCATCCCAGCCTGGCACTGAAGCTGTTGGTTTCTCTGATCAATATCTCTGTCGTGGGGTTTTTAAATAAGCCATCATTTCCTTAGCAATGACATCCACTACTGGGGCAGTGAAATGCCAGAAACCTGATGCTAGAGGGTAGTAATCATTTCAAACGTGCCAGAAAACATCAGCTTCTGTTGATCTTTCTATGGGAACTTTGGGGGACAAAATAAGGCAATTCAAAAATGCACGACCTTATCCTCTAATAACTTCAGGTAGCACAAAGCCAAACTGGAGATGGGGGACAATCCATTCTGAGAGTGGAAGTCATGCCCCACACCCCACAACCATACCCCATCACCATACAGTGGCATTCTGTGAAGCTAGTCGTTCATATATAATCTAAAGCTCAAAAGGCAGGGGCTGAGGAGGTGGTAGGGTGGTTGAGTATTCTTCAAGAAAAGTTGAGAAGCAGAGCCCAGTTTCCCAGAGGCCCTGCAAATGCTGGAGGGTGTGACATCCACCTGAACCTCCACCCTCTGAAGGAAGAGATAGGATCCACAGAACAAGGTGGCCAGCAAGGCCAGCCATTCAGCAGGATTGCTTATATCAGGTGGATTGGCAGCATCAATGTATCTGAGCTGACTTCTGACATCAGGCTCATACCTTCACAAGCACCCTCACCCTTACACACATGTAGACATGCATACACACACACATACACACACACACACACACACACACACACACACACACACACACATGCACGCACACCACAGAAGAGATGGTTGACTGCCCAGTCAGCACTTTACAGACCCATTAGTGAAAAAAGCCATCCACTGAGAGCATTTGCTTGCAGAAGTTACAAGCATTGTGAGACGCAATGGAATTTCCTTTTCATCATGTGAAAAGCTAAACAGGTCATATTTGAAAATAAGACTTTTTCTTTTTCAGATAACATTATGCAAACAATCACAGAGATATTGGTGTTTGAAGTGGCCCTCGAAGAACAAAATAAAGCGCAATTTGTCCCCTGAAAATTAGTGCAATGAGTAAAACCATGACGTCTGATGATAAATGATACAAGGGTTGAGACTTGAGAACCAGGGGGATAGTTCTGCTTCATCTTCAGTGCCAATTCTGAGTGAAATGCCCATAGGTACAAAAGCACTAACCGTGATGGCAGTAAACTGGATCACTCCAATGTCCTGGTTTCTAATTTTAAGCTACTCTTTGGTCTTGACTGTGCAAACAGAGTGAGACTGGTAAGAAACTCTGCCAGTCATATGTTCATCTCTGCAATCAGATGTCTAATAAAAAACAATGTTAAGAAAGAGGAAATTTGTTTTGGGTGACAGTTGCAGAGGTCTGGGTTCATTTTCAATTGATTCTATTTGTTGTTCCTTATGCTAATGAAGGTGATGAAGGTGGCAGTGTTGTTAATGATGGGGGTAGTGGTTGATTCCACTGCTTAGGGACTGTGTGGAAACCAGGAAGCAAAGAAAACCAGGAAGCGGACCAGGATCCAAAAAGCTTCATCAAGAGCATGCCCCAATGACCTAAGTTGTTCCTACCAGACACCCCCCCCCCAACATCACCTAACCTCCCGATCACGACACAGCCTGGCAACCAGGCTTTCAGCCTGTGGGGCTTTGGGAGCCATTCAAGCTCCAAACCACAGCAATGGCACAATAGAAAGACTGAGTGGGTAGACAAGAGCCCATGGTTTTCCAGTCCTGCCAGATCATCTGGCCACTGACAGGGTCATGAACATTACCACTGTGCACACACAGAATGTATTGAATGGGTCACATGTCTGCAGCCTCAAAACTCACTACTGGACCTTTCTCTCTGTCTTTAGGTCAGTCCTTGATCTGCTGTAACACACACAAGATCACGGTGCCCTATAAGACTATCACCACATAAGCTGGTTTTCCTTTCTTTACAGTTGCTGTAATAAAATACTCAGACAGAAAGCACTTGGGACAGTGGTTCTCAACCCTTTTAAAGCTGCAACCCCTCACTACAGTTCACAGTGGGGTGACCCCACCAACCATAAGATTATTTTTGTTGTTGCTTAATAACTGTAATCTTGCTGCTGTGGTAGATCATCATGTAAGTATCTGTGTTTTTTTGATGGTCTTGGTTAACTCCTGTGAAAGGAAAATTGAGCCTTGCCCACACTTTCTCTAAGACATGCCCCCTGAAAGCTTGGCAGGACCTACAGAAGGGGAGGCAGACAAAGTGGGGAACAAGGTGCCTTGTAAGGATAGTGTTCCCTCTGATTTTACTTGAAGCTTCTCATGGATACATGGCTGAACAAGCCAATGAGACAGTCATGGGCTAATATGTACAAGATATGTATTAGTAATATATATAAGATATGTATTAATAATATATACAAGATATGTATTAATAATATACACAAAATATGTATTAACAATACATACAGGATATATATCAATAATATATACAAGATATATATTAATAATATATACAAGAGGTTGTTTAGCAGAAAAATTTGCAAAGATGGATGAAATATCAAAGACTGAGAGGGGAATTTTGCAAATCCCCTTTACCTCCAACAGTCTCCTGGCCCCAGGTCCTGCTTCCTCTACATAAAAAAAACCCACTAGGATTTGATAAACGAGAAGCAATTCAACGTGGAGATCCCACAGGAAATACAAAGCGAAGGTGACTTTGCTCTGATTTGCTTTGGGCTTAACTTTTCTGGGAGCTCTTGGTTCTTCAGAGCTCCTGGGCATCTGCGGACAAATAGCTTAGTGGGAACTGGTAGACTGGAACAAGTCAGAAATACAGGAAAGTGCTGAGATGTCTGAGAACCAACTTAGGTCCCTTCGGGGAGCTTGAAATGTGAAGGAAAGGTTGTCAACCAAGGCAGAAAACAGGGCAGACATCATAAATGCTCAGTTCCAGTACAGTTTTCTCAGAGGCTTCTAAGGTGAACGTCAAGAGCGTGAAGAAAGAGAGAGTCCAGATGGCTCAGTGGGTAGAGAAGCTTTCTGCACAAATCTGGCAGGCTGAATTAGATCTGCAGAATACATGTAAGGATGGACAGAGAGCAGTGACTCTACAAAGTTATCCTCTGATTTCTGGATATCACCCTACTATGTGCATTCATGCGTGCACATGCACAAACATGCACATGAACATGCATGCACATGCACACATGCATGCACATGCACACATGCACACACATGCACACGAACACACATGCACATAAACATGTATGCACATGCACACACATGCACTTGCATACACATGCACACATGTGCACATACACACACCAACACAAGCATACACACATATGCGTCTACCACTCACATATGCACACTCGCACACAGATACTCACATATACACTCAGACACACACACACAGCACTCACATATACATTGTATTAAGAGACACGTATTTGTGATGCAAGCTGATTCCTTTTCCCCCTAAACAATCACAAGGGCACCCTTTTCCCTCACTGGGCTCCTCTTCCTGTACCTAAAAATGGAGGATAAAGATATTTGACGTCCCTAAGTCTGCAACAAGTAGAAATGAGAACAAAATCATACAGCCACCAGGGCTACCAGTGGCCTCAATTCTGTGCAAATCCGAGACCCATCCTTTCTGCCCAACAAATCGGGATGCTTTCTGTTTGCATGTCCTGCCATGCACACTTCCATACCCAGAGCTAAAGACCCGACTCTCCAGTACATTTCCAGGTACACAAAACAATGCAGGTCCTTCCTGATAACTTAGCCCTCCTCTACTACCTCTAGGAGTTTGAGCCTATCTTTCTTTTAAAAAAAAAATCTTAGAACCTTTGAGATAATTTATTAAAAACATAATAAGGCTTGTCTTTATATATGCATGTATATTATATATAATTATATATAATGTATATTTATATCTTTATATACATGTGCATGTATATATGCCTGTATGAGTGTATACGTCTGTAGCTCCATGAATGTATGTCTCATTTGTGTGCGTACCCATGGAGACCAAAAGATGGCATCAGATTCTCTGTAGTTACAGAGGCTTCTGAGCAGCCAGGGGTGCTGGGAACCGAACTCAGATCCTCTGAAAGAACAACTAGTTTTCTTAATCATTTAGCCATCTCTCCTGCTTCTCAAAAGGATATATACTAACACATTAGCAAGAAGGAACTCTTTCCAGCTCAGGAGATAATCAGATCAAAGACATGCGGTCAGCATCTATAATAAACAGCGACCACCGACCACCGAGCACTAAGGGCTTTCTGGCTTTTGTATTCGGAATTCCCTCAGAGGGGCCAAGGGAAAGAGGTGGGGAATCTTAGGGGTGTTTGACTGACAGATGCAGGAACTTAAGCTCCTCCCCCACCAGCCCAGGACCTGCCTGTTATTCCTGATTCCTTTGATGTGGAACCTGTGCCTCCATCAGCTATGTTAAAGAAAAACAGTCCAGGCAAAATTGGAGCTAAGGGTCGTGGGGGAGGCTGGCAGTGGGGTTCTTTCTTCTTGGGCTTTTGATACATCCTCCTTCCAACTATGTTTTTGCCAACAGCAGCTGGAGGATGGAGGAGAGCAGGCAGGAGGGAGAGGGGGAGACTTCCGGAAATCCCCTTTCCTCCCTGCCTTTTGCAGGGCAGCCCCGGGAGTTAGCCAGTCACAGGGGAGACTTCCATCTGCCCCCACTGATGGGATTGGTTACCCTCCAGAAGCCTTCCTGGGCATCGCCCGCTGCTCACTTCCTCCTCTTCCTGTTTCAACCTCTCCACCTCCAGCCTCCTGTGGCTTCACAGCTAAGTGCCCAGACTCAAGATGCAAGAGAGAAACTGTACCGGGCACTCGCTAATGATGAGCAGTCAGCCCTCCCTCTGTAGACCCCAGGCTCCCCAAACACTCACACAGAGCGGCTGCCTAACTCGTATCGTTTGCGAATCTAAAAGCACCGATTGGCTTCAAAGCAGCCACGTCATATTCTTCTTTCTGCTAATAGACAACATCCAGGTGTGTGCGCAGGAAGGTCTTCTAAACATACATCTCAGAACTGTTCTGGATTGATTTATTTTCACTGTGTATCCTCTTTTGTCCTTTTCTGGGATCAAACTGTTGCACAAACCCAAACTTGCTACTTCGGCTATCAAAACTCAGCAAAGGAAGAGACCCATCTCCCTACCAACCCACTCCTATTTCATACAGGCAGGAGTGTTCACATGTATAGTGTAGTGTGTCTACGCTTCTTCATACAAAGCCCAAAGGTCAGCACTGAATGTCTATCTCGAGCTTCTAAATCCTGCCTTTGAAAATCATTTTTGTTTTGATGTGATTGCGGACAGGCAGAAACTGAGAGACGTGGCAGGGAGAATTCTCATACACTCTCTTCGGTGGTTAAATTTAGTCTCCGGCAATTTCAAACATGACACAGCATCTCTCACCACGTCCTTGCATAAGGTCTGGCCATGGGTCCCTCACAGCTCCAGTTAAAATGAACAGAGAAAAAATATCGCCCTGATTCCTGAAGCTCCCTTTTAAACATAGCAAGTCCTGAGTCAGTATATCAAGCACATGCAGAGCCAGCAGGTGAAGATAATTCAGGTTGATCGCCTTTGAAAAAGCTACAGAGATTTTTTTTCCATGTACCCATAGGGTTAAACCCGAGATGTGGTCCAGGTCAAATCGAAACCAACCACATCTGTGTCATCTCTGCTGAGACAGGTTAGTGACACCTGAGGTTTTATCCACACAAACCAGTGTCTTATTTTGCATTTAAACCCTTTTGAGTTGTTTTTTTTTTCCTATGTGTGATTTCGTGTGCACTTGTATGGAGGTATATGTATGTGGAGGCTGGGGGATAGCCTTGGGTGTTGTTCCTTGGGCACCATCACTGTTTTGGAGACAGTGTCTGTCACTGACCTGAGGCTTGATAAATAGGTTATATAAGCAGAACAGCAAGCCCAAGGGGTCAGCCTGTGTTCACCTACTTGTGCCGGGGGTTATAGGCTCATACCATATCTTTTTTTTTTTTTTACTGCTCATCTTCTTTTTTTTTTTTTTAAGGAGTGAATCAAACTCAAGAGGTTAAAAAGTAAAAAAGCACACTCTCCCTGGTATTAAAGTTTCCTTTTGGATGTTCATCTAAATACAGAACAGATGAATTAATCCTGTGTTCAAATATTATGTGAATGTTTAGGTGAGTAAATCAAAAAATACAAATATGCCAAGACTGATGCATTGACCTATGAAATCAGTCTTACATCAAATCCCTTTCTGTGGTGGTTTGAATATGCTTGGCCCCGGGAATGGCACCATTAGTAGGTGTGGCCCAGTTGGAATAGGTGTGGCCTTTATGGAGGAAGTGTGTCATTGTGAGGGTGGGCAATGAGACCCTCCTCCTAACCAAGTGAGAGACAGTCTTCTAGCAGCCTTCAGATGAAGATGTAGAACTCTCTCCTGCACCATGCCTGCCTGGATGCTGCCATGCTCCCACCTCGATGACAATGGACTGAACCTCTGAACCTGTAAGCCAGCCCGAGTTAAATGTTGTCCTTATAAGAGTTGCCTTGGTTATGGTGTCTGTTCACAGTGGTAAAACCCTAACTAAGATATAGCAGAAAATACTAAAAGCAAAGCACGGGGCCTATTCTCTTCTTGTGGAGACTCTCTAACCTGGAGCTCCAAATCTCTCCACCTAATATCTTATGTCCCCATGGTGGGTCATTGCCACACCAGCCCACACATCCCAATTCATAAGGCTAGCTGGGGTGTATTTCTCCAAAAGCCATGCTATGCCACCGCACCTTTCTCTCCAGAACCTAGCCGAGTCACCTCGTGAAGGAAAACACCACACAATCTTAGTTTAGCATCCACAGGTAACACATTCACTGGGAACAGCAACTATCATCTTAATTAGTAAGCTATTCTAAGTTAAATCCTTCCTGTGGTGAATCCTGACAGATCCACCATCTAAAACTGGGGATCAAAGGGGCCTCTTGTTTGCTACATCTCGACCTGTAAGCTCTCCCTGTCCAAAACCAAGTCACCTTTTCCTGTCTCTTCTCTTCCCCTCTCTAACCCGGAAGTCCCGCCTACTCCTCACCCAATGATTGGTCTCCTGAAATCCTTATTCATTAGGGGAAAGTCCTGCCACACTGATATTCCCTTCCCACTCCCAACTGAAAACACACACACACACACACACACACACACACACAAGACCCAGATACTTCTTTTAAGTCCTTAATAGGGTAGCCTAGTAGGCTTCACAAGCAAGATAGTGTTGCAGAAATGATAGGGAGTATTCTCCTAGGACTTACAAAGCAATTTGTCTTTGAATTTGCCATCTGAGCTTTTTTAAATCAAAGAGGGTGTTCCCAGACTATCATGGTTAGTTTTAATTATCAACTTAACCATGAATCACTGAGACACTCGGTGAAGGACTGTCTAAAGCAAGCTACCCTGTGGGCATGTCTGTGAAGGACTGTCTTATCATCACTGATGTGGAAAGAGTCAGTCTGGTACTGGGTGCCACTGTTCCTGGTATGAGGTTCTGGAGTGTAGAATTGTAGAGAAGTCCAGCTGGATCCAGGCACATGCAAGCATTCTTTCTCTTTACTGGATATGACCAGTGGCTTCAGGTCCTTGCTTTGAGTTCTCCACAGTGATAAACTTCAGTCTGGAATTATAAGCTGAGTAGACCATTTGACCCCTAAGTTGCTATTGGTCAGGGTATTTTATCAGAGATACTGAAGAAGAAACTAGAGCACAGACACCAGCACATACGCTTATATACACTGTTCGAGCCAATCGTAAGCCCCTAAATCCTCAACCAGCCGTATCTCTCATGATGTCACTGTGCCCCAAAGAAAGCCTTGGTTTTAAGGTAACTCAGAAGGGGAGGACTGGGTAAAACAGCTGCTACCCTGGCCTTGGTTCCTTTTGCTGTCCCTCCCGTGTTCCAGGAGCCATCTTAAATCTAATGCCATATACAGTAGATCAGGACTCTTCGAGCAATCACAAGAGCATGTGGCACTTTGCTCTCCACCCTACTTTGTCCTTCATAAAGTTGACCTCATGTCTCCCACACCACTGGGTTATAGGTAAAACTGTCCTGTAGTACGGCCCAGGGTCAGTGGTAATGGATGAACAGGAGACTTTGGGTTTTCTGGGTTCTTTTTTTTTTTTTTTTTTTTTTTTTGCTTTTTAGGGTTTTTCTTTGTTTGTTTTTTGTTTTCAGTTTTCTTTGGATCTGGGACAACTGTTGTAATAAAACTGATTAGGGCATCATAACCCTCTGCAGTTATATTGTAAGGAATTTAAAAAAAAGAAAATAGGGCGGAATGTTAGACTTTCTTAGAGTCCCCTGTTCTTAACTTTAAAATGAGTAGGCTATCTATAGAACCAGGGGAAACTTTTTAATCAAACTCGTTGTAGTTGCTATGGAAATACTTTTCCTACTTATCTAAGTCGTTGGTGTACTTGATATGTAGATAAGTCAGAGAAAGTCACAAGAGGACCAAAATTGGCGTATATATGGGGTGTGCTGGCAAAGAGTCTTTCCTAACCGTAGGAGAGTTCTTCCCCATCTCCTGTTTAGAGATAACATTATTTTTCCTAACTCAGCACCCCCACCAACCCAAAACCGAAGTGAGCAATGCCCTGACCTTATTATAGGCAACCTACACAGACTGACAATTTCATAGAAGCCTAGAAAGGAAGAACCCGTACTTGAAGCTCAAGGTCTGCAGACAAAGAAGTTTGGCCATTGGGTTTTATCTGTAGTGCAAACAATTTGAAAACCCCAGGTATTGCTTCATTGGGACAGACTCTGAGTGTGAATCTTGGGAGCTTGTCAACGATGATCTTTTCTGGTACTTTTCAATGCAGGAAAGATTAGCAGGATGGGGGTGGAGGGGGTGTGGGCTAGACAGAGAGCATTAGCAAGGCGGTTCTTTATAGAATTTTCCCACTCTCTGTCTACGTGGAGGAAATCAGAGCACACCTTGCAGGAGTCACTTCTCTCTTCCACTCTGTGGGTCCTGGGGAGTCAGACTGAGGTCATCAGGCTTGGTGTGACCCCCTTTTCCCACTGAGCTGGCTCACGAACTGCAGCCACACGATGCTCTTTGTATGGGATGAGCCGCATGGAGTCTCCAGTAGAATCACCTCCTCCATAATGCCCTTTGGACTTCGTCTTTTGCTACCCGCCTCTCATCCGACTAGAGGTGTTCCTCTATCCATCAGACCTTGAACCATCCTGCCTCCATCTCTCGAGTCTCCTCTGGGACAAGATGCTAACCCCCCATAGATGGTGTCAGCTGTTATCACCAGCCAGTTCTCTTCCTAGATCCATGCCAGTTATGATCAGGCAGAACAGCGCCCTGCTGAGTCCCACCTTTAGACGCTGTGACGCAACACTGTAATTAGACACTCTGACACAACACTGTCATTAGACACTGTGACACAACACTGTCATCTTCTCGGGCTTGCCATGCAATCAGGTTAAGGAAAAAAAATATTTTTCATAATGCTTTAGGCAGGTCTATCACTTTGTGTCAGGCCATCTTCCCAGCTGTCCTAGGGTACTGGTAGCCCACTGGCTACAGGTTGAGCATGCTTGGTCATTGGGCTGGTGTGAGTTCTGTCTGTATGCAGCCCCTGTTATGGTTAAAAGGGCCAGGGGCTTTGGAACAATCACACACAGTATCCAGCTCACCAGCAAAGGGACTACATAATTTGTTTATGTGAATAAGTCCACCAGTCCTGCCTCCTATGTACTTCTGTTTCTAGCTTAATGTTTTCATTTAGCACCTTTATTTTAAAAGAAGAAAGAGAATGAAGAGGACAAGGAGGAAGAGGAGAAGAAGAAGGAGTAGGTTGGGGGAGGCACAAATCTTTTTTTTCTCTACTTTGACTACTGGAAGAAAGGATCAGAAAAGAATATTTAGAGAGGACCCTTCTCCTTCCTCCTCTTCTCTCCATCCACAGGCAAAAAATCTAATAAAGATGATTAAATTACATCTCTTTTCCTCCCATTGAAACCCACTGCATACTATTCAAAGACTAGAACTCAGGAAATAAGGCAGGACAAGGTCCCTCATGAAACCCTAGAAGGCTGTGAAGGGGTCTGAGCTAGAGGACCGCCTGGCTGGGCAGCTCTAATTAAGAAATCACCCTGCTGAGAAGAACTTAATCTAAATAAAATGTAAAAAGGAATCCAGGGAAAAGCATTACCTCTCCACCCGGCCTTCACACAAGCTTCATGCCCAGAGCCCCCTTTCCCTGCAAGTTCCAGAGACTTCCATTCTGTCCTGCTATGTGTCCCCTGCATCATCTAACATAAAGGCTCAGTATGCCAAGAAGGAGTTGGGTCTTAACATAGATGCTGGCCTCTTGGCCAGATGTTCCTAGAGCTAGCAGCAGAGTGAGTTCGTGTTGTTTGCATTTGGATTGAAGTGCGGGATGTGACTTTAATCAAAGATTGATCCAGAGCCTGGTCAGGCCATTTCATCTTCACATAGCAAAGTTCCGGCCCACCAGCAAATCTGTTGTCTGACAGAGTACACGCCTCCCCATCAGCTGCTTTTATTTTTAATAATTTTACTTATAGTCATAGTCCCTCATCAAAGAAACTTCTCTTTGTACTAGCTGCTGTTCTGATGAAGCAGCAGTAGCTGGAAAGCAAAGATTCAACCTGTTGTACCTGGCTCAGGTCGACACCTTTGGATGCTGTACCAAGTCAGCCCCAGATCTCAGATCCATCCCAGCTCCGGATCATCTCTCTGGGGGCATCTAGGACATTTGCTAAAGCTGCATTTTCACCTCTGAAGCAAAGAAATTCATTTCCCGTTTTCACCACATGGGCGCCACCACTGACGTCGCAAGTGTTTTTTTCTCTACTACACCTTTGTGACTCTCTGTGAGCGCTATGACTGCCAACAGTAATGACCCCTAACCTACTGAAGCCTGTAGAGGAGAGTTGCTAAAAAAAAAAAAAAAAAAAAAGCCCAGTTGATAGAGGACTTGCTATACAAGCATGAAGCCCTGAGCTGGATCTCAAAAATGGTGGTGCACACCCGGAATCCCAATGCTGGGAATATGGGGACAGGCTAGCTCTAACTAGCCAGTCAAGCCTTGCCTACTTGGTGCATTCCAGGTCAACGAGAGACCCTGCCTCAACAGAAAAGATGGACAGCTCCGGGCCTTTGAAACACAGCATTCTTTCTTTTCTCCTCCTGCTTTGAGAAAGCTTCATGGTGACCCCACAAAGCTTCTTTGCAATCCCAGTGCAGGGGACTGATGCTCTAGTATGCTACAGTGCTGTTAATTTTCCTCTAGAGCAGAAGCAGATGGGCCCTCTCTAGATGGGCCGGACAGTTAATATTTCAGGCTTTGTGAGACATGCAGTCTCTATGTGCTATCTGGGGGTAGAGGGGGGTTACTTCCAGAGCTTATTATATAACAAGAGTACAGCACTTGTGACTAGCGTTAGTCTACTTATGAAGCCCTCAAAAGTTGACTTTTCCCTTCTGTAATGGGAGGATGGTAGAAGTCAAGGGTGGCTCCAGCCAGCATGTGAGCGAGACAGCAAGACCCCCAGACCAAAACTGTCACATCACCGCACACTGCCAACAGCTACATGGATGAACTCAGAAGTGGATCTGTCTTTAGTTGGGACTAAGATGGGAATAGAGACCCTAGACCCTAACTTCATTCAGCCTTCTAGTAAACCTTGTCACACAGAACCAGGGAAGCCATGGTCAGATTCTGGTGGATTTCAGATAATAGAAACCATAAGAAGATTAAGAAGTAAGAGCTTAGGCCTCTCAGCATAGGGTAACTTGTAACTCAGATCACAGTTACATCCACCTGTAGAGATAAACAGACAGCCTGTCACTCACTCTTCAACAGTACCTCAAGCTCAACTTAGACAAGGGCAACACCTTGGTATCTCTCACAAACAAACTGGCCTATATCTGTGATAACTAATGTTTATGAGACTCGCTGATTTAATTGTGAACTAAAAGAATTCACAATTATTTTCAACAATAATACTTTTTTAAACTATTCACTCACACCAGGGCAAAACAAGTAGCTATTGAGGACCAGAAGGTTTTTGTTTTGTTTTGTTCTGAGTAAGAAAAAGCATTTGGATTTGATCTTGGTTGTACTCTCTTTATGGTTCTGAAACTTTTAGGAAACTACCAGGTACTCACAAAAGATCTTCAAGTTCATCTCCCTCCAACATGGTCACATGTCCACCTCTGGGCCAGCAGCATGGCTCAATGGGAGAGTGCTTCCCACACAAGGCTGGTGACCTAAATTCAAACCTCGGTTTCTCAATCTCACAGAAGAAAGGGAGAACAAATTCCCAGTAGTTCTTCTTTGACTTCTAAATGTGCATGAACATAGTCAGACACATAGACACACAGATATACACATATCTTTGTCTAAAGACACACACATACACACACGCGCACACACACACACACACTAATTTTCAAATTTGTTAAGCCAAATATCCAGACCAGAAGCAAATAAATGACTCAGAAGACAGAGTCTGATTTCTCTGTCTGGTCATAAACACTTTGACAAGGAGTTTGGCATTTATCGGGACAGGAAAAAGAAAAAAGAAAAACAGAAGTTGTCTTCCAAAGGACCCAACACTCTTGGAATGCTATGACCTAATTCTGTCTAAGCTTGCAATAGAGGGACTGCCTCTGTCTGACTCTCATGGTATCAGAGCCCCTGTGTGCTCAATAGTGTATGCCACACTACTTTCTATCGACACTAGGAAGAACACAGGATGTGGGAAAACAGCCTAGAGACTATGCAGAGAGGAAATATTTGCCTATCAGTATAGCGTCCCACTCTGTCTCCTGCCTGCTTATCTTGGTGGTTAAGTCAACTTCTCATTACTTTCATAGACAGCATATATCTGCAGCCCATGCTCCAGCCACCAGCTGTTAGCCTGCCTGATTCCACAATAGAAAGGGGGTTGGGTCAGTCAGCTTGGGCTGAATAGCTTTTATGTTGGCATTTAAGGTAAACATTTCCCAAGCACAGAGCATAAAATCTCCAAATGCTTACCATGATGGTAAAACTAAAACACCTCAAGTTAGAAATCTGAGCGTGCCCAACGCCGAAGCAATTATAGTGAATAATCTCAGACCGGAATATTCTTCATAAGATGGAAATAGCATTTCTACGATCAGGTGGTTTCCGGGTTAAATATATGGAAAAAGCTTCGCCTACTGTAAGGGCATTCAGCCTTTGCTACCATCCGTATCTCAGGTGGGCTAATTCTTCATTGGACACTTAGACATGGCTCTGTCACATGAACTAAAAGTTTTTTTGGGTTTTTTTTTTTTTTTTTTCTGTTTGGTTTGGCTTTGGAAACATAGTCTTGTGTATCTGAAGCCTAATTCTGACTCTGCCTCCAAAGAGCCAAGATTAGGGACATAAGCCACCAAATCTATTTCATACAGAACTCGGTGCACACAAGGCACACACTAGAGCATCTCAGCTGGAGCCCCAGTCCTCAGAGTCATTAAGGCATCCATGGATTATTTTTTTCCTTTGGTATTATTTTATTGGAGATGGGGGAGGAGCATTAGTCATGTGTGTGGACCACTTGAGTACAGCACCTTCAGAGGTTCGATGAAGGTGTTAGATGCTCTGACACTGGGGATACCGGTGGTTGTGGCTGCCCTGTGAGTGCTGACAACTGAACCTGGGTCCTCCGGAAGAACAATCAGTGCTCTTAATCACCGAGCTGTCATCAATCCAGCCCCAGCATCCCAGGCTTACCTCCACTAGATGGTACCAGGAACCTCATCACTATCTTTCTCATTATCACAATAAAAAAAAAAATGTCATTAGGCATTTCCATATGTGCACCGAAGGTTAAAATTACCTCTGGTAATAAACTCCCCTAGTTTATCTGGCAAAAGGTAGCTGCTCCATGCACATTAGATGTCATCATTACCGTTGTTCCTATCAATACTATACCGTTGCCATGGTGACAGCTCCTCTGTCCTGTCTGGTACAGGAACTGGTTGCCACACTTCCGCAATCTTTTCAGAAGTACCTCATTAAGAGAAAGCAAGTCATGAGGGCACCGGCGATCCCACAGAAACGTACCATTGCCTCCCATGGGGTCTTCTTTCACGGAATGACAGAGGGCTGCCAGTACGTTCAGCTGCAGCAGGTAACTCTATGCCCCCCCGGCCTTGGTGTACAGAACACATTGGAGTTCTCGATTGACACAAGTGTTGCAGCCGTGGTGATTGCTGGTCTACGCTGGCTCCTTGCAACTGCTCCTACAGAGCTCTATGGGCCCCACCACACTCACCTGAGGAAGGGAGGAAAGAGGTATTCATGAAGGAGCCATTTGCACCAGAAGTCACTCCCTTCCCTGTTTTTGTGGTTTGGGGCTTATTTGGGTTTGCAAGTATGTTTTCTTTTCCCCCTAAATGGCTCTTGCATATTCAAAGGGTGTTTGCTTTCGGTGTTTTGATACCATGCTGTTTTCAAGCCCCTGAATGTTTTCCATGGCATGTCTTGGTAAGTGTACAAGCTTCCGGGTGAAGGTTGGTGACTGAGGGGAACTCGGAGTTTATAATGAGTTAGCAAATGCAAAGCCAGACATGAAGTGAGATTTCTGGGGCTCAGGATTAGTCAGCTGCCAACAGAAAGGGCCTTTAGCACTCTTCTTTTGAAGCCTTAAAATTAGAGTTAGTTGTCCTCTGTGCTAAGGTAAAAATGTGAACAATAACTATGTATTTCTCCTGTGGCTTTTTGATATATGTGGAGAAGTGTTGGTGTGTGTGTGTGTGTGTGTGTGTGTGTGTGTGTGTGTGTGTAGACCAAAGAACAATACGATTGGCCCTCCTCAATCTATATCTACCTTGTATTTTGAGATATGCTCTCTCCCAGAACTTGGAATTCACAGATTCAGGCAGACTAGCTGACTAGCAGCTCCTAAGGATCCTCCTAAGCACTGGAAGTATATGATCACAGGCTGCTGCCGAGATCGGTGCTGGGGATGGGACTGGATAACCACACTTGCTCACCAAGCACTCTACTGACGGGTCTATCTGCCAGGCCCCGAACACAATACGTCATTTGTCTGAAGGTAAAAAGTATGTAAACCCACTTTCTACAGGGAGCCTTATTCATCCTGCGGCTTTGTCCACAGTCCTCTGTAAAATGCACCAAATGCATTTGCAAATCCATAGTCTCATGGGTCTTAGAATTCAAGAGAAACAAATTTCAGTTCTAACTCCTCCCAACAGGGTAGATTCTCTTGAACACACTAATTTATCCTGGTGAGCCTCAAAAATTATCTTCCCGAAGTCACCACCATGAGACATAAAGACTATATAGGTTGACCATACACTAAAGCGACAGATACACAGGCTACTCTACTCAACCCATAGGTGATGTGATACTTAGAGGGAAGGGCTTTTGTTTGTTTGTTTGTTTGTTTGTTTGTTTGTTATGTAATAGTAACAGGGTTGTACTATGCAATATACCTGAGTGTGTCCCTGAAAGGCAGCATCCAGCGCCCTGTGAAACTTTTCAAAAAGAAGTCAGCAGAGTTCAGCCTCTCTTTCAGATATCTACCCCCTGAGGCCTGTCTATCACTTTCCCATGACTCTCAATTACATTGACCCTGAGTCCCCATCAAAATCTGGAATGTTGCCTTTTCATGCCAAAACTTGTCTGGCTGTGTTCAAATGGCTTCTCGTGCCTTTGTTGAGGGATCTGATTTAGTTGCTGTGGGTAAAGGGTACTTAATGTTTTTAACAACCCCCTGAGCATTTCCTATGACCATAAGAGTCAGGCCATATGTTTCTACTGCTTCCAAAGCCCAGAAGATATCCCCAGACATCTAGAAGGAAGACAAAAAGGTGTAAGACTGAAAAGGCATTGAGTGTGGCAAACTCAGTCTCAGCCACTGCATCTATCAACATATTGGTGCACACCCTCCTAGGTCCATGGAATTTCAGTTTGAAGAATTCCTATTATGAATACAATAGCTGGGCCAACAAGATTGCTCAGTTCATAAGGGAGCTTGCTGCCAAGCCTGAAAACATGAGCTCAATCCCCAGAATTCACCTGGTGGAGGCCGAGGTCTGACTTTTGAAAGTCTGCACATGCACTATAGCTTTCATGACTCCCTTCCCCAACACATACCACAAACAACTAAGAAACATATAGACATACTTACAGATACACGGTGGGGGAAATCATATAATGATGTAATGATTAGTCTTGGGTGCCAACATGCCTAGTGGGGACTAGGGAGATGGCCCACACATCAACATGCTTGCAACAAGGCACAAGTACCTGTGTTCAGGTCCCAGTGCTCATAGGAAACCCCAAATGCAGTGGTATTAACATATACTCCCACTGCTGGGGGTGGGGGAGAGAACGAGGAGAATGGGGAGGGGAGGAGAGCAGGAGAGGGGAGAGAAGGGGAGGTAATTCCCTATAATGCCACTGCTGGAGGGAAGAAGGGAAATTGAGGGGAAGGAAAGGGGGATGGGAAGGGGAAGGAAGGGAAAGAAGGGAGAGGAGGGGGAGAAGGGAGAGAGGAGAGGAGAGGAGAGGAGAGGAGAGGAGAGGAGAGGAGAGGAGAGGAGAGGAGAGCCTTTATAGCTAATGTGCCTAGGCAAATCAGGGAGTTCCAGGATCAGTGATGGACTTTGTCATAAAAAGTTAGGTGAAGGGACTGGAGAGATGGCTCAGCGGTTAAGAGCACTGACTGCTCTTCCAGAGGTTCTGAGTTCAAATCCCAGCACCCACATGGTGGCTCACAACCATCTGTAATGAGATCTGATGCCCTCTTCTGGTGTGTCTGAAGACAGCTACAGTGTACTTATGTATCTAATAAATCAATTAAATTTTTTAAAAATTTAGGTGAAGAACAATCAAGACAGATACTCCACATCAACCGCAATCCTCCATGTGCACACACATACACGGGTACACACATGAACATATACATACACACACACACACACACACACACACACACACACATGCTCACCAACCCAAAGAAGCGACCACCTGTTTAGTCAAGTGCACTTCTGTGTGGGTGTATAAGGTCACTTCAGCTTCCAAATCAATTGGAAATATTATGGTCAAATAAAAGAATTAGTTCCCTGACAGATTAATCTCTGAATCTGGCCAGTGTCATTTGCATTTCAAAAAAAACAATAAATCCATAGTCCTCAACAAACTCCGTTTATGACCTGTAATGAAACGCAGGCAAAACCCACTTGTAAGTCCTCCAGTGACTCCGATCTATCTCTACTTGTCTCTTAATGTTCCCTGCATGACTGTGGACACTGAAAACCTTCAGGATGTACTTTCTGAGTGAGGCCCTGAGACTGAGCCAGTGGACGCACACCCATGGGCTTTAGCGTACCTGACTACTTCACTCACAAGGCTTAGGCAATTGTCACTTGTCAAGGTTACCTGTCCTTGCCATTGCTCATATCTAAATCTGCTGATTCTAGGTATGTCATGGAGTCCCCCAGTATGCATGATATCAGCCATGTCCTTCAGAGCAATGGATACTGCTCATAAATAGTAGTTTGGGAAAATCCGGAAGCTGTTTCCTTTGCTATGCTACATAAAGAGCTCAGAGTGGGAAAAGAACATCCAAAGATACCTTGAAAACGACAGACCCCCAAAACATACCTGTTAATTCAGTGCTCACAGAGGGAGGGAGAGATGCCTGATCAAGAACAATAGACAGTGCTGGTGGTTAAGCCACACCCCCTTCCTTTCCAAGGTGCTGTGTTCATATCAGAGAACAAGAAAGGGTCCATTCTTTCATGTTTTGTTAACTCATATCTCTAGAGCAATGGGATTCTCCTTTTTGAAGCCACCGGCCTTCTGCACTGCCAAGAGTAGACTTTAAACTTTTGGCTGGGGTGTGAGTTTGTAGTAGAGCACTTGCCCAGTGTGTGCAAAACCCCAACAGTTATTCAGCAGCACTAAAACAGGAAACAAATAAACAAATTCAAATCCACTGGAGGATACATCTTCCACTAAGGCTCTTACGAAACCATGATCATCAAGGGATCCATGCATGACCTTAACAAAACAAAAGAAAAAATCCTTTGTATTAATATCTTAGTTAGGATTTTACTGCTGTGAGCAGACACCATGACCAAGGCAACTCTTACAAGGACAACATTTAATTGGGGCTGGACTACAGGTTCAGAGGTTCAGTCCATTATCATCAAGGTGGGAGCATGGCAATGTTCAGGCAGGCATGGTGCAGGAGAAGCTGAGAGTTCTACATCTTCATTTGAAGGCTGCTAGTAGAATACTGGCTTCAAGGAAGCAAGGATAAGAGTCTTAAAGCCCACACCCACAGTGACACACCTAGTCCAACAAGGTCATACTTTCTAATAGTGCTACTCTCTGGGCTGAACATATACAAACCATCAAAATCAGGAATGCATTTAGATATGAGCCAATGTACATGGATAGATTTCCTGTTAGTTCCCCCTCCTTTGCTCATTTGTAGATGTTTTGGGGGACATTCAGAATAAAGCCAGGCATGCAATCACCACAATTAGGTAATACCTATGGAGTACAGGGGGAAGAAATGGTTGGGACACTGGAGTTACCTTAGGGAACAAGAAATTAATACCAACTAGATTTAGTCTAGATTTAGCCAAAAACAAACAAACAAAGTATTCTAGTTTGATTTCTGTGGTAAACACCGTGACCAAAAATTCCTTGAAAAGGAATGGGTTTGTTTCAGCTTGCAGATCCCAGCCCATCATGGAGAAAACCGGTGCTAGAACTCATGGCAGGAAACTGAAGGCAGGAACTAAAGCAGGGGCCATGGAGAAGCACTGCTTAATGGCCTGTTCCATGTGCCTTACTCTTCAACCTTTCTTATACAACCTAGCCTACCTGCCTAGGGGATGGCACTGCCCACAGTAAACTAGGCCTTTCTATATGAATTACCAATCAGCTAACATCAGGACAATCTAATAGAGGCAATTACTCAACTGAGATTCCCTCTCCCAAGGTATACCCTGGTTTGTCTCAAATTGTCAAACATAAGCCAGCACAGTCAGAGGCCTTGAATGGGTCTTCAATGTTCACTCCCAACTAGGACGTTTACAGCACTGACTGCTTGAATATTGGACACCACGTTCCTAGGGGGAAAAAAGTTCACGTGGAGCACCCCACAAAGCCACATACTCATGCTTAATGGTCTCCAGTTTATCTGGATATATTCATGTCCACAGTGAGTCACCTACAGACCAGACAAATCTGTATCTGCCTTTTGATTGGTTCAGATGAGATTGGTCTTCACACAACAGTATTATACTACAAAAAGGCAACTTCTAAATGGCTGGAAAAACAGCACAGTAAGCAAAATGGTGGCACTGGAAGAATGAGGCCTTGAGTTCAATACCCAGAACCCATGTAAGAAGACATTTGTGCTGAAACAAGCTTGTAGTCCCAGTGTTTGTGAAGTGGAGACAGGTGGATGAATGGAGCTTGCTGACCAGCCAGGATGACTAAGATTCACTTTCAGACTTCACACTCATATGCACACACATGCAGCATGCACAGACACATACAGAGAGACAGAGAGAGACACGTGGAGAGAAACATACAGAGACGAGTTACAGAAATGAGACAGAGAACTGCTTTGGGTAAGGCATTTATAATTAATTGGATATGACTAGAGTTATGATATTTATTCCTTGGATATCAGTAGGAACCTTTATGAATATGTAGTCAAATGAATGCAAAGTCTTCAAATCTGTATATGACTTTTTCTTCCCAAAAAGATGAAGTCACAAGCAAATGAGCAAATATTTAAGAGAAGTCATGTAAAGGAAGAAGAAATTGTCAGGCTACCTCCTCTGGCTCCATAAGGCAAATACAGTGGCTCCTACCTACCACACAGTTCTGTTGTCTAAGCTGAGGGTCATTGTGTATGTGATGTGAGTGTCCCAGAATGAGGGCCATATAAGTGTGTAACAAATGTGTGCTGTATGTAAAGGTTGATATTTAACCATGTATCCAAGTTTAGTCACTTAGGAAGGTTCTCTTTCCCCTGAAGCCCTAATGAGGAAGGCCTAACCAAGAAGGCCAAGCCTAAAACAAGTCAGCAGGTCACCTTCTTGCAAAGTTACTTTATGGAAAGCCGCAAATGGTGTCTTTGCCATGAGAGTCTGAAAAGATTTGCCTCAGTGTTAAAGTTACCTATTTCTCCTATAGCAAGCATCCATTACCCATATAGCCATTCATGACCAGATGACCAAGAAACAGAAAGCAGTTAGTGTCAGCCTCCCCAGCTGCCCAGTGAAGAGATTTTGTCCCAGTTTCTAGGTGAGTTTCTCAGCCAGCACCCTTGAAAGGGAAACGGGTCCTCCATGCCACAGGCATCTGGGATACAAGGCCTTCATAGTATTTTTGAAAAGCCAGTATCGCCCACTGACGATAAAGGGGCATTCACGGTGGGCAAAGACATTCCACGGGAAGAGGTGGGGCTGGGCTACCAGGCAGGCTGAGCACCGACTTCGCAGATGGATTGCTTTTTTCCATGTCTCTGGACTTGAGCAGGTTCCAATGCAGCTACCAGCTTTGGGAGACACCCGTAGGGCCAAGATAGCAAGCCCCCAGCTTTTCCATGGAATTTACCAGCAGCTACCAGGGGCGTCATCAGAGAGCATTCATTTTTTCCCTTGCCTGGTTTCCCACATTCTGTGACCACCTTGGTTTGTGCCAGGGAAAATATTGAAAGCCTAGGTAAACGAAGGGAACCCAGTATTCACCAGTCTGGCCTTAAAATAGCTGATGGAACACCCCCAGCCCAGAGAGTGCAAAAGCTCTGACTGTAGCTACTATGTTCAGGGTACCACCCAGCCTACCCCAAGAGCTCACCCCATCCCCAAGACTAACTGCTACCTCAGGCTTTCTGCTACCTCATTCCACAAGGCAGCCCCTGGGACTTAGGTGAATATTAATGAACATCAAGTAGCCAGATACAAACCAGGATGAGCCACTGGGAAGGGTGGGGACATTAGCAAAGTTTATGTCTGGGTGGGGTAAAGGGTTGGGCACAGCAAATGTAGAGAGCTGGTAGGAAGGTGTTCTTGGATGAAAGAGAAAGCCTGGAAGTCATAGAGTGTGTCCCAAGACAGAGAGGGAAAATACCTCCTTGCCCACTCTCAGGTATTCTGGGCAGCTCAAGAAGATGCTGCTGTTGTCATAGGCCATGTCTGTGGATGGGGTGAACACAGAAAAGAGGGAGAAGAATATGGTTTTGTGATGGCTACTTTTAAATGACAGTCAACTTGCCACAACCCATAATCACTTGGGAAGTGAATCTCAACTACAAAATTATCTAGATCCGTTTGGCCTATTGGCATGTCAGTCCAGGGATGGGTTTGGAGTTGTCTTTGTTGTTAAATGATTCTGCCCACTATGGGCAGCACCACACTCTAGGCTTGACCTTAAACAAGGACCTATATGTTTATTCTCCTCGGCTCTTGTCTGAGGATGTTATATTCGTGGACTGCCTTAACTTCCCCCAAAATAATGAGCAGCAACTTTGAATTGTCAGTGAAAATAAACCCTTTCCTCCCCCTATGTTTCTTTTGCCCAAGGTGTTTTCTCTCAGCAATGGAAATGAAAGTCGACAGGAAAGACTAGGGGAGAAACTAGTGTGGCTGATGAAAGGGAAGAACTTTATGTGCTACATATAAGCTTTTCAGTGTCATCTAAAAGGGCTGCTTCAGAGAAGCTGCCTGGTTTGGCAAACAAATATTCCAGACACCCAGTGAGATCTGAATTTAAGATTAACATGGAAATATCCTTTTCCAAATAAAGATGTTCTGTGAAGTATTACACACAGCATGAGGATAAGTACATTCCATGCAATATTTAGACATACTACTAATAAATGAATAAAATTATTCAAATAAATAAAAATAATAAAATAAACAAAAAATGAATAAAAATGGCCAAATAATCAGCACTTAATGTTAGCTAGCCAAATAATCAGCTAATATAATGTTATCATTTTGAATTCTGAGATATAAAAAAGGTTTGCTATCAGTATATTCCATGCACTATTTCCTTAGAATGAGTATGTGACATGTACTCTTTGAACGTACGTGTAGTATAAGAAATAAAAACTTTGTAATGTTAACTGGATGTAACATCCAGTCAAGCTGCAATTCAATCAAAAGGAGTTTGGGCCTGAATGGGTCACATTCAGTATCTAGCATAGCATGTCCAATGTTTATCTGAATTCGAGAGTAAATGGGTATATGATGCTTTCCTAAATTTCACTCTCTCCCACAACCTTCCCTTCTCACTAGAATGGAAACTCACGATAGTTCCTGCCACATTCTCTGCAGTCTATATGGGACTTCGCCCTGTAAGATTCACAGAAAGATATAATAGCCAGGGAGTGTACGTATTCTCTGTCACCGAACCATGCTGGCTTTGCCTGTTATAAGCTGTGCATTCTTAGGCAAGTCATTTGACCACAGTTCCCTAAACACTCTCATCTGTTCAGTGAGGGAAATGATAATTTCTCAAATTGGATGTGATGGAGAAATATATATATATATATATATATATATATATATATATATATATATATATATATATATATATATATATAACTTTTAGGTACATGGCAAGTAGTCAGTAAATAGGCGCTGTTCCTAGTTATTAGTGTCACTGCTACTGTTGAATGTGTGATGAATAAGGAAGAGGGGCAGACAAACAAACCGGCCCATGGGTGTTGAAAGCAGCCCGAGCCAACACTGGGCTTCTTCTGCCAACCCTCTGACCTTTCTATTGGGTTCCAATCTTCCTTCCAATTTTGAAACCCCATATTCTATAAGGATGGTATGGGTGAGAACCCAAAATGACAAAACAATGCTTACAATCATACATCTGTGGACTAAAGGGATTAGAAAGTTAAAAGTACCCATTGTACTTTTGAACTCACACAAAAGGGTATGTGTATGTATGTATGTGTGTGTGCATGCCCTACACAGAAGGCATGTTGTTCCACATTATCCTCTTCTGGAGAGGGGAGGAGCTCATAAGGCCACATATCTCCCAAAGGATTTATACATAGATAATTACTGGGAAAAAGACTTTTTCTTCAGTTGTAGGACTACTTGTAAGTTGCCCTTGTTCTTATAAGTAACCCTAATGAAATACACATACACATTGAGAGGTGGAACAGAGGAGGAACCAAGACAGAGACCCAGTGACACAGAGCAACAGATATGAATGTAGAAGACGGATTGATTGAGATGAAAAAGATGTCACACAAGCAAAAGAGAAAAAAGAAAGGGAAATGAGATGAGTATAATCAAAATACATTATAGAAACATAAGAAATCTGTCTCTCTCTCTGTCTCTGTCTGTCTCTCTCTCTCTCTCTCTCTCTCTCTCTCTCTCTCTCTCTCTCTCTCTCTCTCTCTCTCTCTCTCTCTAAGCCTGTCTTCGCTTGAGAGGTAACTGGTCTCAGTTTCTTGTCTTTCTAGTCTGAGAAAGTCTACATTTGCAAAAAGTAAAAGACTACTGTACTAGACTAGAATATTTTGCCAAAGGATCCTGGTGCTACTGCCTGTCTGTCTGCCCTGCCCCTCAAGGTGATAATATCGAGAGGTAGGCCTTCCTCGAATGAGGATTTGCACTCTCATTGCAAAGGTCCTCAAGAGATTTCCTCACCTCCTCCTACCACCACCACTACCATGTGAGGGTACAAAGAGAAGCCTCATGAACCTACAGGTTTTCACCAGAAACTTACTCATATCTTGATCTGGCACTCCCAATCCCCTGAACTGTGAAAATCAATGCATACTGTTTATGAGCTACCCAGATTATGTGATTCTGTCAAAATCATCCCAAAGAAGCTAAACATAATCAGAACAATACCAGGATGGCCAAGCAGCAGGGAAGCAGTTTAAGATAGAATTCCAAGTTAGTTTAAAAAAGTAGTTTCCAACTGGTGGATCATTCAACACTTCCCCAGGTATCTTTGACTCAAAACACAACAGGACTTCTGTAGAAAACTCAAGAGGCCATCTTACATCTGGACACCTCCCCTGTGTCTCACCTCGCTCCTCCTAAGTTCAAGACATCAGAGCAGTCAAACTCCCCAAACCCACCATTCCTTCCGTGACAACTCAGGTGGGCTTTCCAATAATGGTGAATAATTCCATGTCACTATAGCTATTTCTCACTTGCTCTGAGAAATCATCTCTTGGCCCCAAAGAAACTATCTGTTGCTGTCATTTTACTCTGACAAAAGTATGTGAGCACCAAGAAATAAGAATAAGCAGATGGCTCCAGGTTTTGTAGCAATTTTCACCATATTGAAACACGCCCTCCAGCAGGGAGAAAAGGGAGGAAGAGACTGTGAGATACGGAAAGTAAAGCCAAGACTTACAAGATTCTGGAGGCCCCTTCCCAAGGAAGCAGAAATGACTGCTCCAGAGAGAAGATGCTCTAATCACCAAGTGCCTGGAGGAACTCTACAACCTCTCCAGATGCAGGCAAGTCACACAGAGAGCTCCAGAGATGCAGTTTTTGTCAGTTATCACCCACACTGCAGTAAACATTTTTGGTAATGCAAATACCTCTAAGTCATCTGTAAGTAACCCCTCACCTAACACCCCTGTAGTTAACCCAATATGCTAATCAGTTCTCCGATTTGGATATTAGTCACTAGCACCCTTTCTGGACTGAGCAGACTTTGTTCTCCTATCTCCAGGAAAAGTTTCACACAACATCCCAGAAAGGTAAGCTTCCCAATAGCATGTGCTAGAAGACAGGAGACAGGGAAGAGGGCAACCAAAAATTCTAATTACACGTATGGGGTCAAGAAACTTGGGGAAAAATATGTAGTAAAGAAAAATAAAGTCTTCTGGACAAGTACATTCATAAACCACACAGAAAGCTGGTCCATCCTTTTAAACACCTCAAGGGACTGAACACAACAAGAAAAGCAGTTGCAAGTAAGACCGATGAGTATATTTGTGCAGAAATGGGGATGAACAAGTCACACAAACCTGGATATGAAGGGACCAAGATCAAGGCAGTTTCTAGTAAAGACTTGCTTTCTGCTTCATGAATGGCACCTTCTCTCTGTCCCCTCGTGTTGTGGGAGCAGGGAGGGGAATCTCTCTAAAGCCTGTGTTGTAAGACTACAAGTCTTGCTCATGAGGGTGATAAATAGCATCTCTCAAAATCCCTCTCTCCTGCCACCAGTGCCCTAAGGGTCAGAAAGTCAACACAAAGACCATGGTATAAAAAGGAGTGACTTGAGTAAAGCCAGACAAGGTGTGACTTTACAGTAACTACATGATGCAAGTCTTGGAAGCGTGAAGAATGTTCCGTACAAAGACGACGGGAAGGTTTCAAAGGCATGTAATGGAACTGACTGGTGGAAGAGCTTAGTTAAGGAGCTAGATGTGACACAGGATGAGAGATTTTGTCTGAGAAGTTCAGATGCCCACATTGCTCATTGTTGGGTTTTCTACAGTCATCTCCTTGGCTCTGTGACTTAAAGAGTTCTCCAAAAGCATTGAATGGTTTATCAGTTTAAAAGTATTTCCAGCCTGAAATTCTATCTACAAGCACTGTTGTGGTGATTTATCATTATGGGCCTAAGATGGCCCACTTTCCACAGAAGGCAACAGCTCATGAGATTACAAAGCCATTATCTTTGTGTAACCCCTCAATTTTTAGTAATTCATCTTGCAGATATACTCGAAAGTGCACCAGGTTATTCAAGTCAGTATGGTATATAAAACCAAATTGTGGGTGTGATGTAAGTGCCTATTACAAAGAGACTGTTATCAGCACACCCATAAAATAAATGCAAATTAATGAAGAACATGGAAGTCCTTGACATTGGAACAATCCTTAAATAATGACCGTATAGATAGCTTGGGGAAAATCTCTAAAATACGTTGTCAAAAAGGAAGGATGACAAAGTCTTTATAAATTAAAAGAGGCCTCGATGAGAAGCAGCCTTATCAGTTGAATGTAGGCTTCGATTAGTGACTTTTTCCCAAAGAGTATGGTATGGAAGGATGAAATAACTTGACAGTGAGTGACCTAGCAAGGTGCCTCGGCCAGATGACATAAATGATCCAGAAACAAGCTGGAGTAAAGTGATCACTCTTAGTCAGAGTGCCAACATCATGGGAAACACTTCAAATCAAAGTCTACCACCTTGATGCTATATCACCTCTGAGGTCGTCCTCTCAAAACTCCCATGTCCAGGGCTAACCAGGAGCAAAGCATCTGCCATCACTGAGGGGAAATCTCATACGAAACCATTGACCAGCTCTCCTTAAGCTGAAAAAGTCATGAAAAACAAAGGCCGAGCAACGACTGAAGGACAGGTTAGATCAAGGACACACAACAAACGGACTGAGAAGAAACACTGGGGTAAAAACTAACAAAATCCGATGAGCAGAGAGGTTCAGGTTCCTGCTCTGTGATGACCTCAAAATTAATTAGAATTGTTATTGTAGATGTACAAAGTGTATCATTAAAAGATAAGACAGCCTTCATAATACAGAATAAAAACTAAGTCATCTAAGCTGCTTGTTGCTAACAGACGCCTTTGTTCTGAAGCACCCTCTTTCAGCAAAACAGTGAGGCTGTCCTCTTGAGCGAATCTGTGCCATCATGCTTGCTTGTGTCTGCCTGTTATGTGGTGTAAAGCCGCAGGGGTTCAAGAAAAAATGGTATCAGGGATATGGACATGTGCAGAGCAAGGAAAGGGACTAAAGAGCGCTCTGAGTATGTGAATGATAAAGAAGAGGGTAAGTGTTCAAGAGAAAAATATTCCAAGCATGCAATTCGTAAGGGATGATAGATAAAATGAACGATAAAATGTCCAAAGGGAGAAGTTGAATGCACAGAGACTAATTCTACTGATGTAAATTATCCAGCGAGGGCTGAGGACATGCCTCAGTGAGTAAGAGCACTTCCTGTGCACCCAGGAGGACCTAGGTCTAAATCCCTGGCACCTTTGTAAATAAGACTCTTGTGACCACTTGCCTAACTCAGGGCTGTCAGGAAGAGGCAGGATTGCTAGGACTTTGGGGCCATAAGTCTACATCCAAGTTTAGTGAGAGATCCTGTCTCAAGGGAATTAGGTGAAAAATGACAGAGTAGGACTCTGATGTCTTCACACACACACACACACACACATACACACACTCCACTTGTACACACACACATACACACACTCCACTTGTACACACACATTCACATTGCACACACACTCACTCACAGGACTGAACACACACACATACTCTACACACACACATTACACACACATACATTCACACACCATACACACTCATACATACACTCACATACCACACACACTCACACATTACACATACACACATTCACAGTATACACCCCAATTCACAACTCACAGGACTGCACACACCCACTGATCTCACACACAAACACACACTACACACACATACATTCACATACTCCACATATTCTCACACATTCACTCAGGACTCCTCACATTCACACACAGACTCCACGCACACAGAGACTTCACGTACACAAATGTACACTGTACACGTGCACATACTCACACTCACATAAACATACACAAACACACATCACACACACAAACATGCAGAGAGAGAGAGAGAGAGAGAGAGAGAGAGAGAGAGTTTTTAATTAAAACATAAATGAACCACACAGTAGAATTACTTTCCCTCTGGTTCCCTGTAGACAGTCCTCTGAACCATCCTGATTCTAGAATGAACCTCTCTCTGCCTTTGGCCCTTAACCAAGAGAAACAGACCACAGCCCTGAACTTGTAAAGGGCACCTACACCATGTGAGAGCTGGTGCTTGAGTCCTTTCCTGCCCTTCCCCGGCACCCTTGGGTTTCAGCCACTCCTCGGCAATAACCACTTGGGAGGTGACAGGGCGGTGAATTCAGATGTGTCTCCATGAGGGAAGCCCAGCTCCTTGGCAGACAGAGCCCAAGAGAGAAGACACAGGATTAACAGCTCAGGGAGCTAGCCAAGGGCCAGGAGCCAGAAGGACACCCACCGAGAGAGGCAGGGAAACGGTTAATAACTCAAGGTGACAAATGAAGCCAGCTACTCGGGGGCTCCAGTTTGGCTAATGGCAAAGTCAAAACAGAGCCACTGGAAACTGGGGAGGAGGTGCTGCCGTTTGTACAGTATTTTTCCACACGTATTTTTATTTTATTTTTGTAATTTGGAAATGTTCGTGGGGAGCTGGAAAAATGCAGGCTGGAGAACCCCTGGGGGCTGAGGAGGAGGGACAGTGAGTTTGCTAGAATGTCAATCAAATTCAGGGCCACAATGCCCACCTTGGACATTAGCTACCCATGAACTTGACTTCTGACCCTTCTCGCCTGGCCTCCACCCGCTATGCCTCGGAATCATTCTCACTCTCTCTTACGTCCGTGGCCCTCTGTAACAGTGAGCCCCTTCAAGCCAAGTCGTGTTAATAGTGGGCTCTGTCCGCTGCACACCAGCCTCCTCCTTGCCGAGGCCAGCAGCTCTAGAGAAAAATGGAGAGAGACAGACATCTGTGGCCGTTTCGGAATCGGGGGACCAAAAGTTGCAGTCATCAAACGTTCAGTGGCAGTGTTAGACAGCCATTGCATCCTATTAACTGAGCAACCTTACAGAACTCACTGGGAGATACTGGTGGTTTAGGTGACTGTGTGGACAGGGAGATGCTGTAGTCAGTAAAGAGCTCACTGGGCTAGGAAGCATGAGGCTCAAAGTGCACGAGGTACATGGCAGGAGGGGGTGGCATGGGGAGCCTGCTTGTAATCACAGTACTGGGGAGGTGGAGATGGAAGCATCCCAGGGACTCTCTGGCTTGCCAGGCTAGGCCAGCCAGCAAGCCTCTGTCCCAAAGGGGAGGGGGCATTGCCTAAGGAATGATAGTTAAGCTTGTTTTTTTGGCCTCCACATGAATAAATGCCCATGCTTACTCATGATACTCTTGCACACATGTGAGTGTGCACACACACATACACACACACAAAGAAATTTAAACTAAATAAAATGGCTATGTGCCCCACTTCCAGGAGAGTGCAGGGAATTAGCCTAAATGGTGACAATGTTCTCACTGGCTCTTGGCATCCTCTTGCTTTCTAAGTGGTCCCACTTCAATACTCAGGTATCACTGTGCACACCAGGGGTACGGGTGTCCCTCGGTAATCCCAGGATGCTGGTTCCAAGATCCAGCTGGATACTGAAACCCTAAAGAGGCACAGTTCTCTTATATAAATCTGCCTACAGCTTACACATAACCTTCTCCACAACCACTGCTTTAAATCAGCCGGGTCTAGATTTTGACATTTCGATTTGACATTGCCCTTTTCAGAGTTCATTCTGTCAAAGCTCAGATTGGAATCACACATACACGTGAAAAATAATAGTAGTAACTGCAAGACAGAAAGCCAAAACAAAACAAAACAAAAATTCTCATGATGTTTTAAGTGTATGCTTCCGTGCAGGCTTCATTACGTTATCTTCAGGAGCACCCAAGAAGGTCTAAATCACCTGAGTTAACCCTTGCAGGCTGCTCTAACACCTCTTGGTAGGACTGACAGTTTGGACTTTCATATTAAAGGTAAATATGCTTTCCGTGCAAGCGCATGCTTGTGGCCCATTTTGCAGAGGTATCTCCACTCGGCGTTTCTACTCCTGGTTTTGGTTTCTGTTCTTAAGAAGGCAGAATGGTTCTGCTGGGGTGTACAGCCTCCCATTGTCATCAAATAAGCTTTGCACCTGCTGCTAAGCACCCCCCCAACCCCAAGGATCGATGGGTCTGATAACCCCATCTCAGCTGCTGTTTAGATGCCTCATGGGATAAAACATTTTCCTCTCATCCGGCCGAAGCTGTAATACTGAGCTCTCGGGTTCCTTAATTATGGCTGAGAGCTAATGCCTGGTGGCTCATCCACTGAAGACCTTATCCACCCAGTGGCAGCCCCTGACCCATCTTATGGAACAGTGCAGAAACACAATGTCTCTATTGTTCTCTGGCTAGAGGACTGAGGGACAGGGGGGAATGCCCACACAACCCCTCCCTCAAGAAAAGATTAGTGCAATTATTAGCCAACAGTAATGGCTACAAGCCAAACTGCTCTCAAATCCTCCTGAGCACCAAGTCGCCTCAGAGTCTCTTAAAAATCCCAAACACAAGACTATGTGTTCTCCTGAATTTTGCCATGTTGTTCCCGAAGGCTTCTAGGCCGGTGGTTAATGCCGCCCGTACCCACAAGGCTAATAAGCACAGAAAGAAGCGTTGAATAATGCATGTGTCTAAGCTGTGGGTCCCTATGCCCCCATAAGTCTGTAAGGCGAAAATACCCAGGGCTGGGCATCCATGGCAGTCCCTCCATCCAGCGTTAAATGGGGAACCTGTTTGGTAGAACATGGCCATAGACTATAACTTACATTAGTGTTGATTATATTTTCTCTTCCTTTTACCTCAAAGACGTCATAGTCCCTTAGCTCTGTGGGCTACCGATAACTCTCCTGGCCGTTCTGAGCCTTTCATCGGAAGTTAAGAGAAAGTAAATCCTATTCTATTCTAGGACTTGGCATTTACACATTTACATTACTATGTGGAGATAGAGCCTGAGAGAAAACATTTACAACAGGCTACCCAAGTTTGCAGACTAACTGTGGACGACCGGAAGGTAAAAAAAAAAAAAGCAAGGATACTTGACTAATTGTACTGATTACCAACTAATTGATTCCCAAATACTAACTACTGGTAAATTAAATAAAGCAGTTAAGATTGGCTAACTGGGTGAAAATCTGAAGTTTACCCTCAAGAAAGCAGATCTGTGTGCAAACCAGCAGAATGACAGGCTGAATATATCAATATCTACAGTGTGAGAACCATCTAGGCCTCCCTCCGACAAATGAGCTAAATCTCCACAAGGTTCCAGATACAACTCGGAGTCAGACGTTTGGGTTGTTCTTCTCTCTGACCATCCTGTGAGAAGCTCTGCTAGTTCCAGAGAGACCCAAACAACTCAGAAAACACAGAGGAGATGAAAATACTCTCCAAGTCGAGCAAATAAAAAGATGTGTCTCTGCTGTAGAAGGCAAGGGAAGTGTTTGGGTCCCTGTAGTTTGTGATGGAAAGGAACTGGAGACGCTAAATTGCATGTCTATGAACCGAGTTTACGGAGCTGCGGCCATAACCCCATTCCTTCGAATTAGTGTCCCATCTCTGCTGCTTTTGTCTTCGTTCCCCAGGCAATATGCTGTCAGAGTGGCCTCTGGAAAGATCTAGAGCCTGGGTTTAAGTCAGTAAATCACAGGGACTCCGTAGAGTGACTGGTTTGTATTCGTGTACTTATATGAACAGGGCAGATGGTAAATCATTTGTATATAACATTCATGGTGTTATTCTTAGAAATATACACACACTCACACACGCAGGAGCTGGGTGTCTAATTCTCACCTAGAAAGTTCAAGGTTTCAGTTAAAAGGAGAGAGCAACAAAATCACAAATGTACTTACACTCTACCCAACAGAATACAAGTTAAGAAACAGATCATTCAAAAGAAGACATAAAACCCTAAAACAAAATGTGCCACGCGAATGTACGAGAGTTTAGTCTCGGGGACCATGTGTCTTGAACAACCTTTTCCTCTAACTCGCTGGCTGGTGAAAAGATGGAGAAGTCCTAGGGCAGTTCTACCCTGGATGTTTGAGCTAAGTACCCACATAATCACACTTTCTATCAGCAACCCGGGCAAGTGAATTTGTCATGCATGTGTGTGACATTCAAAAGGCATTCTCATCCAAACACAGGAGAGGGACAAGTCCTATGCTTCTCTCTGAGCAACTGGGGTGACCACATCCATGCCTACTACCAGGCTGAAAATCCAGATGTGTTCGTTATAATCCAGAGAACAAAGAGCTGAATGAAAAACTCCAGGGTCCCCTATTTCATCGTCCTAGGCCTAGCCTATAGGAGCCCAAGCTCATACGTATGCACCAGTACGTGGATGAAGTTTCTAGATAAGTACACTGCCTAGCCGCATGCCGTAGGAAACCGAACCCACTCCCAGCTCCCACTGCTACATGCTCTTCCTTCTTTTTTTTTTTTTTTTCTTTCCAAATAGTGTTATGCATTCCTCCCTCGGCCTACTGTTGATCATTGGGAGCCATACAGGCTGAAAGCAAGAGAATTAGAGGTGGTGGAGACAGTGGGAACAAGCTTTCCTGTTGGCAGAAGAACTATCCATTGCTGAGTACCCCCCCAAAAAGCAAAAAGAACCCACCTAGTGTTCCTTTGTCCCTCCTTCCTACGCATACATGCAACTCCTTTGCAACCTCAGCCTGCTTCTTACACAAATAGACAGTGATCTCGGAGCTTCAGGTCAGAGTCTGACTGGAAGCAAAAAACGGAGAGAAAGTGAAGACCACAAGGGGACCTTCTGCGGAAGCTGGGGAGTGGGAGGGAGTCAGGCCCAGTAGTCAGACTACCTCTGAACCTCGGCTCCTACTCACCTGGATCAGGCCCACGGCTTGACAAAGAAATCGGGTAAATATCCAAACTCCACGTGGGCAAATCCAAAGGGGTCTGCCCTGCCATTTTTTTGTTCTCTCTGTCCCTTGGCCATCTTGTATGGTACAGCTGACCAAGGATTTGATCCTTTTTCTTTTTCAGTTCACCAAGGTTGCAGAGATGGAGAGAAGGGGGTCTAGTACCATCCCCCCCCACCATCCCCCGGTCTCCGTGCTGCCGGGCTTCGGAGTACCTGAGGTGGAGCGGCCGACTCGTGCTCCAGACATTGAATGAGTCTACGGAATGCCACGATCGGATCTTTTATAGTGCTTTGTTTATTACCTGCATGCCCTTATTTCATAAGGGAGCTGAGAAAGAGAGAGAGGGTGAGCGGGAGCGATGAAGATGACTGTTAGGAGCAGCCCAAAGACACCTTTTCTTAGGCTTCATTCATAGCAGCGAATGAAGCTAAACAACCTCACGATTGTTCTCTCAAATGTCACCTTTCTGTGTGCGCCACTGTGCCGATAAAACTCTGCTCTCTCGCTTTTACTCCCGCCCCCCTCCCGTCCTAAAAATTACTGTGTTATCCTCCGAATCTCCAGAGAAATTGACCCGACAAGGGAATCTTTTCTTCTTCTCTCTCCCCACCCCTCTCCCGCTTTTTTTTTTTTTTTTTTCTTTTTTTCTTTCTTCTTCACGCAGCTTGAACAATTTGGCTCTGTTCTGCGTGCATTCCTGTGGCCCATTCTTCCTCGGTCCCCCTGTGCAGGATGGTAGGTCAGGAGAACACAGGCTCACATTCAGGGCCAAGATGGTGCTTTACGGAGTGGGGGGTGGAGTGGAGAAAATTGAACCGAAGGTACCTGTGATTGTTGCACCACCAACTTAATACCTGGGCAGAGAGACAAAGGCTCTTTAGAAAAAGCCCGGGCTTGGGATAACCCCTCCCCCAAGTCTCTGAGAGTTCAAAAGCTATCAAGGGCTGAAAATAAGACCCTGGCATAATTAAAGTTTTCTAAGTCATTCTAGGAGATATTCGGCATGGTGACAGAGCCCACTGCTAAGCCTTTGTGCTGGACAATCCCCACTAAGACGCGATGACATGTTCTTACTCCTCACGCATGAGTCCTTATGTGTGTAAGCCCATGCAGACCATGTGCGTCCATTTCTGGACAAAATGATCAATAGTCTCCCAGTCCGACATCTCTTCATACACTCAGAGGTGTCTCCATGTCGCCATGGCTTGACAGCTCCCTGCTTTGTGGGGGGGGGGGGCGAGCCTACAAAATGAGAAAACTCTCTCTGAATAGACAAACAATTCTTAATAATTGGTGAGAACAGCGTTTCTGTTTGGGATCTACAGTAAGTACTTGCTCATGCTAAAGAGGAGGTTGCATGGAACCTCTCGACACAGCGGAAGTTGTTTAAATGGACTCTCTCTTCTGTGAGGAAAAGATACATAGGGCAGTGCACGTGCAGCCTAGTAGGGAGAGGTTGGAGACAGGAAGATTGTCAGGGCTATCAGCAAGTGCCTAATGTGGTAAATGACCCTGTCTCAAAGACACCTAGCCTTGACCCCTGGCCTCCACACGTACATGAATACACAAACACAGAGAGAACGGGGTGTTTCAATGGAAAACTAGACGTTAATGTCAGACAGCAACAACAGAAGCAGAGGCAAGGCACGCTCGTGTGTTCGTGTGTGTTACCACCGTCTCATAAAAAGGAAAGCGAAGACGACGCATTCTGGAAACTTCTCTGAGTCACCGCTTATTTGTTTGTTTTTCAAGCAGGTGGTGAGCTCTGCAAGACAGGAACTGTGTCTCTGAGTCCTCACCGTGTAACACAGACACGCTCACCCCCACGGCTCTCTGAACACTGAAAAATCCCAGATCTGGAGAAAGAGAAAAACAACCAGTGGGGGGGGGGGGGAATGAGTTGGGGGAAGCCACGCCCACTCCCGGGAGCAGATGGAAACATTTTGAGGAGTCTCTCAAACCCGATTGTTAAGCCCTGGCACTGGTCAAAATGAGATTCTATCAGCTGACAAGGAGATAAATCATGAGTTCGCCTCTTCCTGTACTTTCACAGGGGCGTTCTCTTTTCTACCCTCTTCAGGCAACATATCTACTGTGCTTCTGTGCTGAAAGCATTTGTTTTGTCTGTTTCCCATCCTGATATTCAACACGTTTGCACATTCATCTTAAAGGGGGTGATGGGGTAGGTGATGGGGTGTGGGGAGGAGCTCAGTAAGTAAAGTGCTAGCTGGGCAGACATGGGGCTCTGACTTGGATCCCTGGTCCCCCCTACACACACACACAATGCCAGGCATGCTGGTATGCACTTGTAATCCCAACTCTGGAGACAGAGATAGGTGGATCCCTGGAGCTCCCTGGCCAACCAGCCCAGTCTAATCAGTGAGTTAGTGAGAGACACTACCTCGAAAAATAAGGTGGGTTAGCTCTGAAGACTAACATCTGAGGTTGATCTCTGGCCTCTTCATGCACAAGCACACACATGCACGTGTATACACAGGTGTAGAGTCACGCACACATGAACACATCCACAAGCTCACTCGTGTACACTCATACATATATGCAGACACACACAGGCACCCACACACCTTCCAAAATGGCAACAATTGAAAATGCCAGGAGAGCATTAAAAAATTGCTGTAAATCCTAGTTTCTATGTGTGGCTTTAAAATCGTCCACACATGGGGCAGCAATGAAGAAAGCAGTGGTGCAAATTAAAAACAAAAAGAACTGAATTTGCACGTGTGTCGGGGCTGTTGGTCTCACAGGTTGCACACACTAAGAAAGTTAAAGAAATGTTCTAGTTGGTGCTGAAAACTTCCCCCTGATTGAGAGAACAAACATCCTCTACCAGAGTAAAGGATGAAGCGTCAGTGAATAGCTTCATTCTTTCTTCTTGTTCCTCGATGAACATAAAAAAAAAAAAAAAAAAAAAAAAAAAAAAAAAAAAAAAATGGCAAGTGACACTTCCATTGTCACTAGAAGGCTTCCTCTGCTGTCATAAAAAAGAAAACTCCCAACAAAGATCCTTGGGAGACTCAGTGAACAAAGTGGAATCTGCCATAAAGAATCCTGCCTAGTTGGTGGTTACCAGCAGGGCGTCCCACATTCCTTCTATCTGTATGACTTGTAGCAAACTACTGTATGTATCTCTTCTAAGAACTAGCCAGTAAACACTTACCAACAGTTACTGACTGGTAACATAATTACATACAAAATAAAGGGAGTCATTTTAATGAAGAAGAATAAGTACTGATGGGCATGTGGCGTCTTTAGGTTCCTCCTTTAACATTTCCCTAATAGTGGCGGGTCACAAAACACTAGAAGTGATGGAGGTTGTGGCTTGAGGTCTTGCTGCCCAGGCTGCTACTGTGTCAGGGCAGCCACAAGTAAGACTCATGCAAGCACTGGTAAAGGAGACTAGAACTCAGCCTTCTGCCCTTTACAAGTCTGCATTGGTTCATGACTTCCAAAATAGGACGTAAAAGTATTACCATGGGAGCTTTATTGAGACCTAGTGGAAGAGACAAGTAAGATAGGACTTGAATTGCACGGATGAGAAGATGAAGTCCAAGGTTTGCCCAAGCTCACACACCTGAGGATGGCTAAGGTAAGAACAGTCTCCCATCATCCCTCTCTGTGGAGATAGGCAGCTCCCTGAGGCTCCCTGGCTGGCCAGCTTAGCCTCAGCAGAAAGTTCCAGGTCAAAATATTCCCTTTGTGTTTCCCCAGCACTGGGGAGGCACAGACCGGCTGATCCCTAGTTTAGCCTATGTGAAGATTTGCATTCCAAGATAAGGAGAGAGAAGGGGAGGGAAGGAGAGACAGAGACGGAGAGAGACAGAGGGACAGAGACAGGGAGAGACAGAGGCACAGAAAGACAGCAAAAAGGTCTTAAAAATAACATTCAAGGCTATCCTCAAATATCCTCAAATCTCCAGGCACACAGACACACACACATACAAAACACACAAAACCCATCTATTTTTAAGCACAGACTCCTTTTGAAGCAGAGCCTCCAGAAAGCTCCATCTTTCTTATACCTGTGTTTAGGCAGAGGCAAAGACCTAAACACCATGTTATCAACTCAACACACTTACCAGTCATATCTCCTTGACTGAGGGACCACTGGTGTCCAAGCCCAGGTTTCATATCTGTTTGTTGACCCCATGATGGCCACTGTGACCTGGTTAAGAGGACCCTGATCAAAGATCTCAAACTCTGGCATGGCCCAATTCCTCTGTTCTTGACAGCAGTCTGAGATCTCATTCTTGTTACAGTGTTATTGTTGTTATTTCCAAGACCAGAAGCTGCTTTTTTTTTTTTCAATAAAATCCCATATGAAACAGCAGAATACAGCTCAGGATAGAGGAGTGATTTTCTGTGATCAGATTGAGTCAGTGATGTGGCTAGATAGCTCTGCTGTTTGCTCATAGGAGCCTTCAAAGAATCACCAAAGGGCAGAAACCCTCTATTCGACATATATTTGGGTGGGTACAAGGGTGGGCATAGGACTCTAAGGGCTCTGCTCTTGATCTCCTCCTAACTTTGCTCTTAGTGTCTTTTGGTTCTAAAGTAGCAAGAGGGAAGCACGGAGGTACCTGTAGAAAGGATCCTGTGGGAAAGAGATAGAGCCGTAAACGCATCACTACCAGGTACCAGAGAAAGGCAAGCAGGTAGATGTGACACCATGGCCATCTGCTTGTAAGGCAGACAGAGCTCTGTACCCTTCAGCTGTTGTGCCAGCTCGTCCACTGTGTCACCTTATCATTTACAGGAAAATGCTCGCATAGTCATAGCATTGTGGACACCAAGGTTTGAAGCCTGTTGAGTCTCAACCTTTGGCTGAGATCTGAGTCAGGTCTCCAGAGTGTGGTTCCTTAGGGAGCCACCAAAGGTTGATAGGTGAGGGCTCCGTTATTAGAAGGTGCTGTCTTAAACTTCTTATTTAAATGCTATTGTTGAATTTATGACTTGCAAAAACCCAGAGAGTGCAGGATTGCGGCCTCGGACTCTCCAAGGTTAGCTCTCCCTCCTGAGGTAGGTTCTCAACCACTTGACCCCTGTGCCTCATCAAACAGGACTGTGAACCCCTTTTCATCCTTTCTTCTGAGGGTTACTACCCTCCACAATACATACATCCTGACAAAGTCTGGTGTTCTGCCATGACCCCCATGGCCTGCAGGGACCTGAATCCAGGTTCTGAATCCAGGTTCTAAGAGGGTCAAGGCAGGATCCCACCCTTTGGTTTTTCTCGGTGAAGAACGCAGAAGCCATTTCTAAGCTTTCTCCAGAGGTGGCTCTCTCTGAGGCAGCAAGCCCCCGTGGAGTTCTGAGTCCATGACATGCTAGTTCCAGATCGAATCTATACATTTTTGATTTGCTATAGGACCCAGAGTTTATGGAGAATTACTTGACCCTGGCTTCCTCAACTGTCAGGTGCTGTGTAACTGAAGAACAAGTGTCTCGCTAGATACCCACAGCCTTCCGATTTCCTCTGGATAAGGGACTTTCCAGTCTCCTCGGGGTGAATGGGATGCATTCTGTTTTCCAATCCAGGCTCTGGTGACCACCATTTAACAGCACTGAGTGTAAAATGTCTCGTGAAAGACAAAAGGCCACATTCCCCGAAATTATGCAATAACCTATATAGTGTTGGACTTCACAGCAGTGAGGTTCAAAGACCAAGGCTAGGAGGCAGGAGGAACCCCTTTCCCTCAGAACCCCGCTTCCTAGAACTATGAAAGATGACCCAGGGATAAACTAATATATTCCAGGGATAAACTAATATAAAACTTCCTAAAGCGAGGGCCAGAGAGATGGCTCAACAGGTAGGAACACACACTCCATTTGCAGAGGACCCCAGTTTGGTTCTTCATCAGCAGTCATATCAGTTACATATCAGATGACTTACACATACCCTGAGCTCCAGCTCCAGGGTATCTTAATGCCTCTAGCTTCCTTGGATACATACACTCACACGTGCATGTGCACATGCACGCTCGAGAACACACACACACACACACACACACACACACAATTTTTTTTCAATACTTAATTCCCAGAGTATAGGAACCCTACTTGGCTCTCTTGCAAGCACCAGGCATTGCCACGTACCCAATAGCTCCTAGCCGAATGCTTAGGGTCCTAGTCCTTTTGTAGATCTGTGCTGCATGCAAACATCATATTCATTAAAGCTGAAACAGGCAGTTGCGCCTAAGCCCTGGAGATATAGAGTCAGAAAGAAGAAATCAGCATCTCTTTGGTTGCTGCCTGCCTTCTCCCTGTAATCGGTCTCTGTAGTAACCAATAGCAAATGGGCTGGGGCCTCTGGCTCCTTAACAAAGCCAAACAGGTGTGAGAGATTAGCTCCCTGGACGGAGCCCGTGTCCAACCAAACAATGTCAAATTCTCCCTAATAAAGTCCAGGGCTGTAAGCAATTCCCCCGTTATTAAGCAGGAAAGAAAACACAGCCTGCTCCTTCCCAATTAGCTTGAAGGACCCTCTGATGAGTCGAATTTAAACCAGAGACCTGCCATGTTCTGGCTTCCACTACAGACAGGCCCTGCCTCCTCCTCAGAATGGAAACTCACTGGCCCAAGTCCCCAACCATCTTGGCACGATGGTGCAGACATCCCCTATACCCCCCACCCCAAAGTCCATGGGCTGTCTCTGCCTCTGATTCAAACCATCTTTTCAACTCATTGCCAGCTCCCTGACTTTGATTTTCCATGCGGAGGCTCGGTCTCATTTGCCAGGTCAGCATTTATAGGGATGGGCTTCTTGACAGTTCAGCTGTCAATGAAACAGGGGATAAGGTCCCTCCCCTTGAACATGAATCACGTTCTTGTCATCCAAACTAGGGGGAAAGACCAACATCATGAAATAATAACGACAAAATAGAAACCACGAAGGTATCTAGCGATGGCTAGCTCACTTTCCTTTCCTCTCCCTACCCCCTGCTCCCCAACTCAGACCACAGAGTGGAAATAGAAAGACCTCAAGATGCTACGAAAGGATGGCCGATAGCTCTGTTCCTTCGTGTTTACACATGGGGTCTATTATGGTACCAGGGTGAAACATCAGCCCCCTTGGATAGTGTTCAGAGCCCAGTAGCGCTGCTTGGGAGGTGGAACCTGGCTAGCAGAAGTGAGGCAAAAGAGAAAGGCCTTTGATGGTGTTAGCCACGCCCCTTACTTTCTGTGGCTTTCTGTTCCCCCTGCTTTCTGGTCCACCCGGCCCTGAACAGCCCCTTCTGCTCCGCACTCCCAGCTCCCACCATGACTGCAGTAGTGGTGTCGGTGAGCTTAGGTGGCTCACTCCTCTGCTTTATCTTCCCTGCCGCGGCGGGCTGCAATTCCTCTGGAACCGTGAGCCGAAACAAAGCGTTCCCACCTGAACGTGTTTCCGACAGATATTCTGGGACACAACAATGGTCAGACCACATAGGTCGCTCCTGTTTTCTGTGATGGAGTGGGGGTAGGGATCTCTGTCAGTCTTGACTACTTTACCTAAACAGAAAGTGTTCAGACGGTGCTCATAGTTAATAAGCTCAGAGTAAATACTAAGATCGACAGGCGCTGCCCTAAAAGTATTCATTTAAGCAGTTCATTCCGTCCCAAGAACACTGACGCTTGGTACCTCCACCACTCCCCCTTCTGGACATATTGTAAAATTACACACTTGGGCTCTGGAATCCAGTGTGGTTATTTGACCTACAAAGTATAAACAACAGTATATATATATACATATATATATATATACACACACATACACACACACATATATATATATATGTATATCGATATATATATATATACATACATATATATATATATATATATATATATATATATATATATATATCCCAAAGGTTTCCCCAGAACATTCCCTCTGCAATGCTCCAGAAAGTCTGATAGTGTGTGGCCTAGAATAAAGATAATAATGTCAACAAATGAATAATATTCAGCTGCTGGTGACAGATTTATTGTATTCTTTAAAATGCGCTTTTTAATGTCTTAAACCGTTAAAATTTGAGGGATAAAACTACAAAAGTAAAAATAAATAAATAGCTTTGAAGACAGGGAAGGGAAAGAGAATGTTTTAATGACTGATAACATTGTGTACCAAGTTCCTAATGGAAACAACATGAAGGGGTTGCTTCGGCTCATACGTTGCTGGGATTCAGTCCACCATGGTAGGGCAACATGGTGGTGGGGGTGTCCTGTGGTCATAACATCAGCATCCGGAGATGATGATCAGGAAGCAAAGAGCATCATTCTGATCCAGCCTGTGTTATAAGCCTTAAGGCCCGCCCAGTAGAGCGCACTACTTCCTCCAGCTAGCCCCCACCTGCTAAAGGTTCCAAAACAGCAGCACCAGCTGGAGACCAAGTGTTCAAAACACGTGAGCCTTGGAAGGGGGCATTTCAGAGGCAAAACATGGGGGAGTGTCTAAAGGGGTTTCCTTTGGGTGCCTGCCTGAGCTGTTTTCAGACTGGGAGCTAATTAGAAGAGTGTTCAGTCTCTCTTAGTCAGCTGGTAAATGCTGAGTTCGTGTAGGGCTCCTTGTGTTAACAGTAAAGACCTAAAATTTACCTGGAGGGTGTTAGTTACCAAACGACAACCCAGCCGGTCCTGACTGAGGAAATATCATGGCACCAGTTAGGAAACACTGTCCTAGGTCTCCTAGGTCACCTTATGCTCAATTTCTGACACAGGTTTATCTACATGTTTGCCATAGCTAGTCAGTCTAAGTCTCAGCCTAGAAAGGACACTGTAGAAGCATGAAATGAAACACACATGTGTGCATATGCACACAAGCACACACGCACGCACACACACACACACACACACACACACACACACACACACAGCCTTAGCCATGGAAAATTTTTCTTAAGCTCAACTTGAATGTCCTAAGGGATCATGGCCATATCTACAAAGGCAAGACAAACAGCTGACGCAAAGAGAGAAAACTTAAATATCATGCCACCCTATACTTGTCTAATTCTTTCAACTTTCTATGATAGCTTCCCTAACAGGCACAAACTATATGGTCACTTAAACTGCTGGTGTGTGGTGTCCTCACTGACAGTGCATCCAGAGAAAGGCAGATGGGATAGCTCCGGGGGACCTGGGGTTGGAGGTGTGCTCTCAGGAGAGAAGTTCCTGATAACTTTTAAACTTGCCTCACAGGCAGATGTCTGAAGGAGATCAGAGGCAGTTCCTAACTGAGAGAAAGTCCAAGGTACAAAGGGCTCCGGCAAATGGGATGTCTTCCCTCTCCATGACCCTAGATCAAGAGGCTAAGGAAGGTTCTAGCAATGGCAAGAAAGTAGGATTAGGAAGTCACTAAACACCCCCAAACAAGTACCTACGCCTCAACCAGTGGTACCCAGAGAGTGTACAAAATACCGCTCTGGGGGTCATCTCCCATTGGGGTGTTCTGCAATCTGGGTTTCCAAAACACAACCGCCATCCCTCAGGGGAACGGCAGGGTTGCCAGCTTCAGAACGTGTTGGTTTTCATTTGGTTCTTCTTGATTTTATTACCTTAACCCCTCACCTATTAGCCTCCAAAGACTCTCTGCAGCTGAAGCTCTGTGCTAGAACTCTTAACTTCTTGAGTACTAATTCCTAAAGCAGGACCTAGACCTTTGCCACCCACCCACAGGCAAACTGCTAAGGACTCGCTCCAACCAATCTCAGCCTCGAAAGGGTCCTTTGTCAGCACTTGGAGGCTGTTGACCAACAACATTTTCCCAAGCTCTGTGCTTGCTGACCTAACCTCATTAAGCCAACAGAAGAAATCTGTGTGATTGATTTATCCTGCATCATAAAACCAGGCTATTACTCATGGGGCCATCTGACACATTATCTGTGCTTTCTGTAAGAGTTAACAACCCAGCAACATCGTAAACCACCCTGCCATTTGGCGAGAGATAAATTACTAACCTGCAGTTGTCATAACATACATGGATTCTCATTATAGTCAACTGTAACATGAAATTTCAGGGTCCCCTAGCTATAATCCATTGGGTTTTTTTTTTCCTTTCACTGTCACCTGCTAAAAGCAAAAGCACACAACATTATCATTTCAACAACAAGGTCCAACCAGCTGTAAACTCTCCTACTGTAAGTTACAGGTGGCAGCCAGTACATCATCCACTTGTTCCCTCCTCCCTCGTACCTGGAGGCACACTCAGGAAAGCCCACGCTGGAGATGAGTCACTTACAAGGAAGTCCAGACTTTCTCATGTGTCATTTCTACCTTCTGAACATTTATCTATCTAATTCCTTAAAACAAAAACAAAACAATATTCACAAAACATGACAGAAAAAGCTGCAGGCTTGAAGAACCAAAAAACCTTGAGCACAAATCCTGGTTCTCCTCATGCTGTGTGATCTTGAGCCACGGCATCTCAGTTTCTCTGTGGCTCGGTGGCCAAGAGCCACACTGCTCTTGCAGAGAAACTGATTTGGTTCCCAACACCAGAATCGGGTGACTCACAACCACCTGTAAGTTCAGCTCCAGGGGATCCGATGCCTCTGGCCTCCATGGGCACTCATATACATGCCTAGACAAACACATACACATAATCACAAACAAAAAATAAGGAAGTATTAAAAGGAGGTGTTAATAAGAGTGGAATATCCACCAACCTCAATGTGCCCTGAATGATAGGTGAGCTAGCTCCTGTCAATCACTCCAAGGATGGATTCAAGACACATCATCATCATCATCATCAACATCACCACCACCACCACTGTTATCATCATTATTGATGTGGTCATTTATTACAATGTTTGGGTGACCATTACTCCTCAACTTATAGGTTACAAGTTATTATTAGCAGGAAACCTACTTTGAGTATCTTTTTGAACACATAGATACAGAGACTGAATTCCTGAAGGAAAATCCTGGACTTTATCGAACCTTCTATCCCACAGTCCTGCCATGTCCTGGTCATGCACGTAAACTTCAGTGTGAACACAACGTTTTCTACTTCTACTCTTCCTGGTCTGTGGTTGGGCAGTGTGAAGGTAACTATGGGGGAGATGTTAGTTAACTATGAGACTAACCCCAGAGCAAATTACGCTAGCCATGTACACAGACCAACGATCGCTGTGGTGATGTGCTCCAGACTAACGTTTCAGGCTGGGGAGATGGCTCAAGTAGGGATATGGTAGCTGCCCAAGCATGAATATTTGAGTTCAATCCTTAGAACACACCCCGGAAAATAAAACGGATATGGCGCACATCTTTGTAATCCCAGAGGAAAAGAGGCAGTGACAAGAAGATGCCCATTCTTAGCAATGACTTCCAGGTCAGAGAGACATCCTGTCTCAAAATAACAAGGTGGCTGGCATCCTGTGGCATGACACCCAAGGTGCATGTGTGAGCACACACACACGCACACACACATGCATGCACACACACACACACACACACACATATAGAGACATGAGAGAGACAGAGACAGAGACAGGGGGGGGGAATTTTTGCTCTGTGTAAGAAGTTGAGCCAGAGAAGTGGACAACCCTGCCACATTGGCACAGTCATCTTCAAGTCTGAGTCACCTCACAAAGACACAGACTCAGGCCCTAGGACTTAGACCACATGGTGGCGTCTCCCTGAGGAATGCTTATCCTATGGGAAGTAAAATAATTATGCAGATTGAGAGAAAATAATCATAACTTAAAACTGCCCAAATTTGTCACTAGAAAGCTCCTTCCCATCAGCTCTCTTCCCGTGAACAAATGCCTTTATACCCTTTTTCTTTTCCTCATAAAGGAAACAGGTAGGAAGCGGGGGGGGGGGGCAAATATGGCCTTTCTGATGTGTCAGGGTTGTGATAAGCCATGTTTAAAGTTTACCCAAAGTAAAGGAAAGTGTCAACAGAAACTCCTGCCCAAACTCTCTGATCAGGTCAGGCAAACACACAATCAAAGAAAACTCAATCAGGTTCACTTGTGAAAGGTGGCTCTGGAGGGTGGGAATGCTTAACTCTGTGATTCCCATAGGAGCCAGGTGTATTTAACATACTTCTTGCCAGCTGCTCTCTCTTCATGACATAGCCAGAGCACTCCACGGGGTGTTGTTTTATGAGCAGACTGAGAACTTGGAAGCGCGGACCAATGCCAGGAAGAGCAGAGGATTCTGGGAAGGACAGGATCTAAGCAGATAGTTGGTTGATTTAGCCCCACGATTGATGCCGTAAGAAGAGGCATAGCTAAAACCTCAAAAAGAAATTAAAAATACACCTATGATAAAATATGAAATACCATATACCCTTGAGGGAGTTGGCACATGTGGGTGGGAGAGCAAACGAAAGTCTCAGTGGATGGGGTAAATTAACAAAAGTGTGCTTCTCCATGGGTCATATGGCTACAAGTAGACTGTACCTTTCCCAAGGATAAGGAGGAGGAGTGAGATGGAAGACTTCAGCCACATAATTTAGGGTTCAGACCTGGGTTTCAGTTGCAAGGAAGAGGTTAACTTTAAGTCATAAATGGGAGCAGGTTAGAGGAGGACAGCTCATTGGTAGTGTGCTTGTCTAGCTGAGGCCCTGGGTTCCATCTTAGGCTAGACAGAAAAGGAAGGAAAAAGGAGAGAAGGAAGTACAGATCCTGTTCTTTGAATTAAATAGAACAGAATCAAATAGACTTCAGGAAAAAGGGGGGGTTAGGTTCTATCTTTCACAACACACAAAATTCTAGACCCCTAGAGCAAATGGAACGAGTAATGTGCCCTGCTTGGATTCACTCAGGAACCAAGTAGAATGATCCTTAGATGGGTTAAACTGGGTGACCATAAGCCAGCAAGGACTTACCATAGTAACAAGTTCTTCTCCCTCTCCCTGTCCTCTCCCTTTCCCTATCCTCCCCATCCCCTACTTCCTCTTCCCATCTCTTCCTCTTCCTCTCCCCTTCTCTTCCTCTCCCTCTTCCCCTCTCCCTTCTCCTCCCCCTCCCCCCTCTCTGTTTCCTTACCCGTGGATAATTGACCATGGTGGTACAGCCTCATTCCTACCCTCTCAGACTTGGACCTGAGCTAATATGGAGGCAGAAGTTAATGGAACATCACCCCCAAGTCACTAAGCAGGGTCACATCACAGCACTGAACATGGAAGTCAACATTGCCTCAAATTCTGGGGGAAAAGTGTGTCCAACTACTGTGGAAATCAATGTGTAGACATGTCAGAAAAAACTACAAATAGATCTACCATATGACCTGGCTACATCACTCCTGGGAATTTACCTGAAGGGTGCAAAGTCTGCACATCCGAAGTGACTGTAGCACCATTCACAATGGCTGAGCTGCAGAAACAACCTAGGTGACCAGTAAGATGGGACTAAGAAAACCATGGTAGACACACAATGAGACAGCTTTTTTTTTCTTTATTTTAAAACAGAAGTGAACTTCTGTTTGCAGGAAAATGTTGTAGCAGGAGATAGTCACGACGTGAATTAAGCCATCCTGGTCCCATTTGCAGGTCCTAGAGTTTGCGTAGATTCATATGTGCACAACATGTACCGAAGAGGCCTGGAAGTAGAAGAAAAGAGTGGAGGGTAACCCAAACAACTGTGCACATCAGAGTGGAGGAAGCAAAGGGAGAGCAGGGCCTACATGGGCTGAAGATGCTTGGCACACATTCTGGACTCGACAGGTGTGTCTTTGTGTGGCACAGAACCATCTTGAATAACAAGGACGAATTAATGAAGGAAACTAAGAGCTGGAAAGCTGATGGCTGGCCCTACAGCAGACTCTCAGAAACTGTGCCTGTAAGGACTCATAGTTCTTAAGCTTTATTATCAAAACAGGAAAAACAAAAACAGACTGCTGTAACTGGGACATAAACCTGTTCGCCAGCATTCCAGGGCTGGATCACAAGGTAGAAGGAGAAAACTGATTTCAGAAAGTTGACCTCTGAACTCCACAGGCATGCCCCGGTACATGTGCCAACACTAACACACTCACACACACACACACACACACACACACACACACACACACACACACATCAATGAAGGAGCTAGAGAAAGGGCTGAAGGAGCTGAAAGGATTTGCAACCCCATGGGAAGAACAATAATATCAACCAACCAAACCCTCCTGGGCTCCCAGGGACTAAAACACCAGCCAATGAGCACACATGGAGAGACACATGGCCCCAGTTTTATATGCAGCAGAGGATGGCATTGTTTGACATCAATGGGAGGAGAGGCCTTTGGTCCAATGAAGGCTCGTTTTCCCAGTGTAGGGGAATGCCAAGGTGCTGAGGTGGGAGTGGGAGCATCTTCATGGAAGCAAAGGATGGAAGGAGGGAGAAGAGGAGTGGGGGGAGGGGATAACATTTGAAATGTAAATACAGAGAATACCCAATAAAAATGATAGACACACACACTAATACTAATAAATGAAAGAATTTTTAATTTTAAAGAAAAAGAGCTAGTCTCTGATAAAGCTCTATCACCAGACGCTCAAAGCCATGCATAAAGAGCTGTAGGTCGAAATGAGGCAGGGTTCAAGCACAACATGAACAGATATATATACCTTTGGCTTACATGTGTGTGTGTGCATGCATGCGTGTGTGTAAAGTAGCATCTATTAATGTACCCCATTATGCTGGGTAATAGGGGCCATGAATATTTTTTTTCTTACCTGGGTTTGTAAATTCACTTACAGTGAGCATCATTATTAGAATCAGATGGCCCAATCACTTGATAGAAATAGCTTATTTATAACTTCATCTTGACCTGAATATCATAGCACACTTACATTAAAATGGTGTCAGAAAAAGAATCACTGAGACCAGAGGTCATATGTATTAGACAGAAAGTTACAGTTTCAGAACATTTAAACCATGCTAACAAGTGTTCTGGTGCTATTCACAGTAAAGCATTCTTAACACATTCATAATGATACATAGATAGATAGATAGATAGATAGATAGATAGATAGATAGATAGATAATAAATGAATACAGTCCAGCTTTCTACAAATATTTATTTATTTCAACTCTAAAAATAATTCAACGAGCTAAATATAATTTTATTGGTGTTCAGCGTATTAGGGAACTATCTTTGGAAATGATATAAATCACACATGTGTTATTCCTACATTTAAATCTATATACTTAAAGATATACTTATATATGTATATACTTAAATATATATTTGAATGTAGGAATATAATATATATCAACATTAAGTTGGACACTGTAGCATTCCTTATTAACCACTGGCAATCCTAACATAATAATCTCAAGATAAAGAGTGTTATAAATGTTTTAATAAGAACATATGGTGCAGGGAAATTGACAGAATCGAGCCTTTGAAGCCGTGGTCGTGTTTCTCTTAAACAGAGTCATAAAAAGCTGTAGAAAATGAAGACAGATTGGGCAGAGCAATGCCACCTCATCATTGTGAGGCCAACCTCACTTTTAGTCATAGGGAAATAAGCCTCCTTCCCTCTGATAACCTCTGCACCAGTGAATAGCCCAGCTGTGCCTCCACCTGTGGTCTCGGGACTTAAAGTCAAAGACAGTGGAGACATGCTAAGGAACAGTCACAAGAACAGTGGCCAATAATGCCAGGAGACTTCTCTTGACGTGGCAGCTGTAAGGAATGAGTATTCGGAGATAGCCCACCAGGACATTTGCAGTTAGATAAATGACGTTAGCCTTAGGTAAGAGGATTGTCTTATCTAAAGTATTCTGACCTGCTACACATATCCTGATGTGTTCCCAATGCAGGCAAGAATATCTTCCTTAGACTATCATGATAAATAAGGAAGATATTAAGGGTCCACCCTTCTTGTCCTTGAGCTAACACCAAACATAGACATTAATCAAGAAGCCCTAACTTGTGACACCCTTGATTCTGAGAATTGGGTCACTGTGCTGTCTGGTGGGGGTGGAGATTTCTTGTATATCAATTGTCTTTAGTAGAACAGCTGATCCCTATTCACCTCGCTACCCCAGATAAGAACTGCGGGGCTAGGTAGACCTAGATCTTGGCTCTCCAACCCCACTCCCAAGTAATTCTGCGTGCTAAAGCCCCTCACCAGAAATACAACATGGTTGCAAACTCACCACTAACTCAAGTGGTATTCCCTCTACAGGATATGATCCTGCAGTCTACACAGACGATTCAACAGTAGAAAGACAGTTTCCCTGCTGGGGAGACACCTCCCTGAAAAGGACTTATGGACCATTATGTTCAAGAACCACTGGGTTCTTTGAACCTCTAGCTTATCAATGACATACCCATACATTTGTTTAACTACCTGGAAGTTTTAGGGGGTTACCTTCTTCTCGCAGGGCATCTCAGCTACCCCATGGCACAATCAACCAAAACATTTCTATGATCTCCCTTGATGCATCAAACCTCTGACTGTTGGCTGGGTTTGAGATCCTATCAAAGTTAGTCCTCTGTCCTATTCTGGTGCTACTTGGAGACAGCTCCTTGTAGCTAGAATCAGCTGGGTCTAATCTGCAGACTCAGTGACGAGCCATAGAGTTAGAAATCATAGAAGACAAAGATGTGATAAAGAAGCAAGAAAGACCACTTGCCATGAACTCATTGGACATCAAGTTGGGTAAGGCAAAGCAGAATGGGCCTCTACTGTAGAAAGCAGAAGGGTCAGTTCATAGTTGAAAGGGAAGTGTATCCAATCAAAAGGTCTCAGGGTGGAGACAATCGTCCACGCTTCACTCTCTGAGGAAAAGAATAACATTCTCCAGAAGAATTTGTTTAGATGTCATTAACTTGAAAAAATAAAAACTCTATAGGTCTTTTTGGGTTTTGTTTTGTTTGAACATTTGGAGTGGCTATCCAGCCTACTCTGAAATCACTATGAAGACTAGTGAAAAACTGAAAGGCAAAAGTTGACTCATCTTTTTTTTTCTTTTGCTCTTTTTTAAGTGAATATACTAAATAGTAGACTTTTCATTATGATATTTATGTGAAGACAGGGTCTTGGGTAGCCCAGGCTGACTTCAAACTTATTATATAGCCAAGGGTTGCCTTGGACTCCGAATCCCCTGCCTCTTGAGCTGGGCTTTAAGACATTTACCACCATACATAGATTATGTGGGAACTGAACCCAAGGTTCCCTGTACGATGGGGAAACACTCCAGCACCTGAGCTACAACCCCAGCCATTACATTTCGGTAAATACATATTGTTGTAGCTTTCTTATACTTTATCCCCACTCCCCTTTTCCCTCTCCTCTTAATGATCCTAGCTATGTTGCCAAATGTTCTCTCTTTTGCCTTCATCTCTCTCTCTCTCTCTCTCTCTCTCTCTCTCTCTCTCTCTCTCTCTCTCTCTCTCTCTCTCTCACACACACACACACACCCCTACCTAAATTCCACATATAAGAAAAAAAATTTTACTTCCCCCCTCACCCTCTTTTCTTCTCATTTCTCTCTCCCTTTAAACTCCCTTCTTCTCAGATCCTCAAGGCCCCTCTCCACTTGCAAGTCATACATACATTTAAACCCTGATAAAGGTGGATTATTGTTAAGCCATCTGATTATCCTCACTTCCCCTGATCCTTCCTCCCTCTGCAAACCGTCCCCTGCTGTCATTTATCACTACTGGCTTGATTCTGTGGAATTCCACTCATTTTTCATTAGGGCTCTGACCTCCACCAACCTCACAAGCAAGGCACATCCTGGGAGAGCGCCCATGGCAGGCACGGGGGCGGGAGAGGAAGCAATCGATGAACTAGGACTTTCCCACACTTAAGGGATCAATTTTATCAGTGTTTGGACATTGGGTGTCAAGGCTGGTCAGAGGGAAGCCAAAGGTTGAAGATTGGAGGGGGGTGGACCCCAACAGCCGGCTGCAAGGATTCAACGCCAGACTATCTCCTGAATGGTCTTCTAATACCTGCTTCATTCGAAGGCACGGGCAGCCTCCACTCAGATTTGACAAAGACTGGTATAGTCCCCAGCCACATAAAAAACTAGAAATCGCTTTTAGAAAAAGCTTCGAGCTCTACCTCGCAGACTATACTTAGATTGCCCAGATACCTGCCGAGTCTCTCCGTTAACATGGCTCGTTGTCCCAGTAATGCCTCGTCCAGACCATCTGCGTCTCTTTTTCCTTGGCTGTTCTCAGGACAGTGAAGAGAACTGCTTTCATCAGAGGTGAACAGAAGGTGAAACCCAAACCGGTCGGGCTGCTCCCTGCGAGCATGTCTGAGCAGAGCAGCTGCAGCCCGCTGGAGACCCCAGCTCCTTTGTCCTTCCCTTCCTTCCCTTCTGCTTTCCCATGTCCCTCTGAGCTCAGTACCTCTGGGCACACCGACCCCCACTTTTCTCACCTGCTGAGTACCCCTGTCCAGTCCGGGTAGGGATTAACAGCTCCATAAAGCTGCCTGTCCCCGGTGTGTTTTAGTGAGTTAGCAACCCCTCAACGGTGATCCCGCAGTGAGGCTAAGACAGGCGTCTTCACCTCGTTTCTCTTCGCATCTCTAGGCCCCAAGTGTACCGTGGGCTGCACACATTAGACACACCACACTCATCACTAAGTGTGTGGAGCTGTAGTTTCTTCTTATCAAGGTATTTCCTGGACTGGGAGATAAAACAATCAGCTGCTGAGGTGCTGGCCTTGGCAGGATAAGGACCTGAGTTCACCGCTTACAAACCCATGTTAAAACAAAACAAAAGCAAACCACTAAAACAAAACAGAATAAGGACATGTGTGGCAGAGCCAGGCAGAGCCTGGGTCACTGGACACCCAGCTCAGCTTATTGAAGTTTCAGGTCCATGAGAGACCCTGGCTCAAAAACAATATAGATAGCAGTTGAGGAAGAACTGCCTAGGCTGACCTCTGTCACACACATACATGTACACATACACACACCTGAACCACACACACATTCACATGCATATACATACATACACATACACACCTGAACCACACACACATTCACATGCATATACATACATACATACACACACCTGCACCACACACACATATACATACATATACATACATATACATACACATCCACACACTTGCACCTGTACCACATACACACATATACATACATATACACACACATACATATACACACCTGCACCTGTACCACACACATATACATACATACACATATCCATACATATACACACACCTGTACCACACATATACATACATATACACACACATACATATACACACATATACACACCTGCACCTGTACTACACACATACACATACATATATCCATACATACACACACACACCTGTACCACACACACATACATATATACACACATACACATACATATACACACACATACATATACACTCACATATACACACCTGCCCCTGAACCACACACATACATACACATACATATATACATACATATACACACACCTATACCATACACACACACACCTGCAGCACACACACATATGCACATATATGCATACACCTGCAACACACACGTGCTCTACCACACACACACACACACACACAGACACTACATCAGATACACACATGCACACACAGGATACCCCAAAATACTTTTAACTTCCAAGTCCAGAAATCTGATCCATACGTATATACGTTCAGGTGCTGCAGTGGCCCAATATGCCGACTGCTGGACCTAAAACTATGCCACTGGCATTATCTCCCAGTCACCCCGCCAATTGTCTGCTTCCTTCCCCCCCCACCACTGCCTGTAGCCCCACCCCAGCCACTCTGAAGTTTCCAGTGCCTGCACAGCTGGATGAGGGGTGCAGGCATTGCCACCCACAGCCCTGCATTCTGCAATCTCTCCCTTCCCACACCAACCCACTCTCTGCCCCAAGCAAGAAGGCTATGCAAACGAAAGACAGGACCTAGGAAACGCAGGTCCTGGTGACTCAGAAGCCAGCTCAAGGCCGTACCTCTATGACCTGTGGACTTCTCACTCAGTCAGCCTTTTCCTGATACCAGCTGTCAGCAAGAATGACCGGCCTCTCCTCTGCTGACCGCAAATGTCCTGCATACCTCTCTTGAGTAGTAAGCCATTGTTTTCCAGTCCCAAAACTTCCCAGACTCTCCTTTGGGGTGCTAGGGAGAATTCTGAGAAGTGTTATTTTTCCTTGGCCAGCAGTTTTCTGATCTGTTCTGACAACAAGGGACAAGGGGGTGGAATTGAAGGCGGGAGGGGAAGCCCAGGGTTAAAAGCTCTTGCAATTGTCAGCCAGAGGTTTGCATACCCAGAGGCAATGAAATGCTAGGAGGTGTGGTGGTCCTCTCAAAGTCCCATCCTTAAAAGGGGTGGAGGGATGCTCAGAGCAAGCCATAAATCGAACCTATCAGCAAACTCCAGGCTTTCCTAGGAGACTCTGCCTCAGTGAATAAGGTGGAAGGGAGGCAGAGGACGATTCCCAACACCAACCTCAGGCCTCTGCATGCATGTGTGTACATGCATGTACCTAAGCGAACTCGCATACATGCAAAAGAATGTATTTACAGGCACAGCACATACATGTGAAAATGAAGGGAGACATAGAACGCAGAAGAGAGAGCGTATTCCCTTCTCCAAGTTTTCTTACCAACCCATTGGCAACCCCTTCTCCTGGCACCTCACCCCACAGCAATAAGTAGATGTAGACCTATCTCCCTGGGCCAACTTCACGGTGATTTCTCAGAGCTAGGGGGGAATGGGGTACGAGCTCCAGAAAGCAATATGGCTTCCAAGAGGTGGGAATTACAACTCTGAACCTCCCTCCAAAACTCAAGAGATGGCATCAGCAGCTGTGTAGATGGCCTCTCCACACCTCTGGAAGTGTCTACCCCTGGGATGTAGGAACTTTCCTGGTACTGTGTGGATCCCAAGAACCCTAAGGGCTCCTCTTGCTCCGTGGTCCTATTGTGAAGTTCCTCCTGCAATAACCATTTCTGTTCATTGGTTACTGCCATTTCGGTCTCTCAGCCAGCCAGCATTCCAACAACTTTCTGTCTACCAATGACTAGAGTGGGCTTTGGTGTTCCTGACTGAACACCCCGCTTCTTGGTCTATCTGAAATAATCTCTTGTGCTCGTCACCTAGTGAAGAAGCCTGAGGATGGACCCAACGTCACCAGAGAATCAAGGATCACCCCGGGGTTTACCGTCCACAGACGCTGCCTTCCCCGGTTGCACCAGAGATATTTTAGATTTGTGAAAGGGGTCACACCTTTTCAAGAAGAAGTTTAAATCTACCATTTCCTGTATCGATAAGAGGACCGTCACCTCTTGCGTTGGGTTCATTTTTGATGTTGCAGTGACAGGTTGGTCAGTGTCTCTGCTGAGAGATGTGTGTGTTGGGAAGGCTGGAGGAAAGGGAGGAATGGGTTGAGGGCAATGTACGGTGGGACAAAGAGAAGAATGCCTTTAAAAAAATTTGGAGTCATGCCAGAGTGAAGAATGGCTAGATGGGGAAGAAGCTTGGAGGATTAGCGGAAAGTGGGGGTGGAGAAAAAGGCGGCACCATCATTGGCTAAAATTGGCCCCAGACAGATTTCCTGATCGTCCTGCCAATTGGTTTTGCAATAAATTGGAGGCAATCTGGCAAAACATTCAAGCAGGGCCTGGAGTGTGTGCTGGGACCAAAATAAGCAACCGTAAAGAACCTGGCAGCTTCTCATTGGCTGTTTCAGAAGTGAGGAAGGAGAGGCCGAGTCGGAAGCCACTTCTCTTGCTTGCAGATATGATGACAATTATAAAGGACGAGTTCTGTCCGTAAACATGAGAGCGGCATCAGCTGGCTTTGTAGATCTGTGACAGAGGCACTTCCGGTCCCAAATGTTTATTAAGTATCCAGCAAGCATGAGTAAGAGAGCAAACAAGAAACGGCAGATAGAGAGAAGCCAAGTCAAACCAGGTCCTCCCAACACCCGGCCGAGAAAACTGGAGTTAACCCCAACAAAGAGAGCCAAAAGGTAACCTTGTCAAACCGGGAACTTAGCAACGTCCAGTACGCACTGACGTGGGAGACACCATTGGCGTGACAAGTCAAGTTCTCCACCCCAAGAACCTTGGATGGAGAGGGGTGCCCCAAGAAGTGATAGGAAATAGACATTACCATATTGAGCATGCGACAATCACCAGCAGAAGTGGGCTGGGGAGGCTGAGGTAGGCGGCTGGAACCCCACTTAAGAAGAGTTCCAAGCAGAAAGCCCACTCGATCCCGTCTTTGGCTGAACTCCTGGCTCCTCTGCCCCATTGCTGGTATTTTTGTATCTCCTGACAACAGCCACAACCAGTGTTGGGAGGAACACTTTACCTCAAAGGCGCCATGTTCCAAAAGTCACTGCGTGGTATGTTTTTCTCCTCCTGAGGTCTCCTGACTCGGGACAAGAGGTTTTGAAGAACACTTGATGGACTGAAAGTTGGAGGATGAAGTCACATGGGAGTTTAAGATAGCACAGCGTAATGTCAACAGCAGCCAAGTAAAAGGATTTAGCCCGCAAAATTCTACCTAGAAACTTTTAAATACTGGTAGACACTAGGAAGGTATTTTTTAGTTTGACTTTGTTGTTGTTAAGATGCCCATGTTCTTGGACACTATCCCTGAACACACAGAGATTCTAAACGGCTTGAGAACCATGAACCCCGTAGAGAATTTGCTGAAGCCGGCGTGTAAGTTCAAATGCATGGGATTATGAAGACGGAGCACACTGATAGTCAGTTGCACACACATCTAGAAAATAAGATTGTGCTGCTTAGCATTGTTTCATCATTAATATTAATCCAGAGAGAAAGCCCCTTCCCTTAAATCAGGCCCGTCTGATGGTCTCCCAGTGCAGCACCATGCTGTCCTCTACAAAGTTCACACCCGAGTTCACACCTGAGTTCACACCCAAGTTCACACCTGAGAACCCTAGAGTTGAGGTGCCTGCACACATACAATGTTAAAAGCACAGCACCAGGCTGGACCACATCCACAGCCCTCCTCGGCTGTCTGCAGCTCGTGGGTGGCAGATCCAACGCCACACTTACTGTGAAGCAAAATCTAGGCTTATGGACAAGACCTTGGGAGGTACAGCTATTAAAACACGAGTGTGTGTGCCAGCCACGCTTAACTTCGCTGAGAGCAGACAGTGTGGGCCAAGCAGTGTCTGAAGAAGAAAACACCTGAAAGGCTGGAGCACAGGAGCAGCGAGTCAGAGAGAGGAGGACAAGATCTTACAGCTCACCAGTTCACCCGGGGTCATGTTTTGGTAACCTAAGGATATGTTTTGTCAGCTTCAACCATCCTTGTTGTTTCTGTAACATCTCTCTTTCCTAGTTAAAATATCTACTTAGGAGTCAGTCTTCTGAAAAGCATTCAGTTGTCTCAATATAAAGAGAAAAACTAAAGAAAAAATTTCCTGAGAATGTCTGGGGCTGATAAGATGGTTCTACTGATGGTTAATGGCTCTGTCACCAAGATGCTCAGGACCCACATGGAAGGAGAGAAGAGACTTCTCCAGCCGGTCTTCTGATTTTTCACACACCTGACATAGAATGTCCTGAAGCATGCACACACGCACAAGCACACATATACACACATACAGATAGGTAGGTAGGTAGGTAGGTAGGTAGGTAGGTAGGTAGGTAAGTAGGTAGGTAGGTTGGTAAGCTGGTAGATAGATAGATAGATAGATAGATAGATAGATAGATAGATAGATAGATAGATAGATAGATAGATAGGAAGGTAGGTAGGCAGGCAGGCAGACAGACAGACAGATAATTAGTAGATAAATGATGAATGAATGATCACTAGATAGATGATAGATAGATAGACATAAGAATGAGATAGATAGACGATAGATAGATAGATAGATACATACATAAATAGATAGATGATAGATAGATAGATAGATGGATGATAGATAGATGCGATTAAATATTTTAAATACATATTACTAAGATATCTGCCTACTGTCCTGGAAAATCACAAAAGGACAGTGAAAAAGTAAAATTAGTGGTTGCCAGAGGTTGCCAGGTAGGAAACAGCATAAGAGACACAGAGAGGGCTTCAAAGACAGTGGTCTACTCTGTGATATGGTGGAGGAGGCCTGCTAACGGTTTATCTGGACCCGGAGAATCCACAACAGCAAGAGTGGCCCTTAATGTGAAACGTCAGATTCTGGGAGATAATGTTAGACACCTGTGGCTCATCAACTGCAAGGAATGCATCACCCTTTGGGGTCACAGAAGTGGGGGGCTGTGCATATGTAGAGACATTAGTCTTAGGACATTCTGTCCGACCTAGCATTGATCCGAAACAATGAGTGTTGTAAAGTTCAGGGTCCAGGGACAGTTGATTACCATAGACTTTATTTCAAATATAACCAAAGCATTGTCCACTAAAGCTGATCACTGTTAAAGATCACAGGAAGTGTGTGTGGAGCTGAAGACATTACCTTGGTCAAAACAAACTCCGGACTACTGTGGAAACAGTTTCTCCGTGGATTCAAAATTTTAACTATTAAGTTGCATAGTCTTTTTTCCCCAGCTACACCTTCATATCTCCTGTGTGGTCCTAATTCTTTCGTTAGGTTTTTTCCTTCTCCACTTCCGGTACTCTGGGAGCATTGCTGGCTTTATCTGTGATTAAATGAACTGATTTCACACACTTTAAAAAAAATAATCAAAAGAAAACCAAGTCTCCCCTTCTCACACATATAAACGCATAAGGTAGAGGAAACAGCATGCCACAATGGGGGAGCTACAACCACCTGAGGAGAGGGGCTTGTGAACTGAGGAAAGGGGGTTCATTATCACTCCTTCCTTCTTGACTTATCTACCAAAAGTGCTCGGTCCCTGTGCCTCGCTCTCTCTGTCTGTCTGTCTCTCCCGCCCTCTGCCATCCCCTTCTCCCTCTCCTCACTCTGTCTGTGTAGTAAGCATGTGGTATACACACATGCCTGTGAGCAGACGTGCATGCCCACGTGCCCACAGAGTTCAGATGACATCAGCTGCTCTGCTCTGTCACTCTCTTCTTACTCCCTTGAGACGGGCTCTCTCGATAAACGTGAAACTACTCTAGCAGCCAGCAGACCCCAAATCTCTCTCTCTCTCTCTCTCTCTCTCTCTCTCTCTCTCTCTCTCTCTCTCATGCATACACAAATGCATGCACGCACACTCATACACACACATATGCACATGAACAAACCATACATACATACACACTACATATATATACACTTCATACACATATACACCATGCACACACACACACATGCACACACATGCAGCATTGGGTTTATAGGCATTTAAGTATTGGCTGCTTACGTGCTCCTCTCCCCAGACTCTATTAGATTTTTTTCATCCTGTCCCTAGTCAAGTGTGTGTGTGCACGTGTGTGTGCATGTGCTTTGCACATGTGCACATGCATGCACATGTCCTTTTAACCCTACAATGTTCTCATCTCCCTCCCTACAAATGCTCAGCTTCAAAGCAGAATAGCGCTTGGGTTCCCTCTGTCCTTCTCTGTCCCAGTGTCTTACTCGAAGCCTTGTCTCTGAGGAGCCCCTTGGTTATCACCAGACCAGAACGGGGCCAGTAACTTCTGGATGTCTCTTTGGCTTCTCAGGTAGACGTTATGGATGCCTTGCCTTCTTGGCTGGGCATCCAGGAAAAGGGTTTAAATGAGAAGTGATTGCCAGGAAGCGTGTCCCTGGAGCAACCTGGAAGCCTGGTGTTCCGACCTGTCACACACACTTAGGATCTCCATCAGCAGCCTGTCTGGTGTTGGCAAGGCCCCGAGGGTGACCCGCTTGACCCCTTTCCTAAACTACAAAGGTAAATTTATCTCTTCCAAATGCAGCCTCTTGCAGTGAGCAATTAGGACCATGGCAGTCCAAATGACTCAGCGAACCGAAATGAAAACCATCTTTCCTGTGACCAACTCACAGTTTCAAGTCCAACAGTACCACGGGTTACTTCACCTTCAGCCCAGAACAAGGAAACAGGTCTGAAGAAGGCGTGGTATGCTGCACTCCCACAGATCATCGGGGTTCCATGCAGGAAGGGCTATTCTGGGGAGCACAGGGACTCAGACCATTCTCTTCTCTGGGAAGGTCCTGACTTTGATGTATCATACAGTGTGTATGTGTGTGTGTGTGTGTGTGTGTGTGTGTGTATGAGTGTGTGTTTGTATTTGTGTGTATACATATTAATGTGTATACATGTATTCATGAGTATACACTCGTGTGCATGAGTTCCTGTGGAGACCAGAGCATATCCTTAGTCACTTTCCTTAGTTTGTAAGGACAAAGTTTGGCTAACAAGCCTCAAGGATCTGACTGCCTCTGCTTCCAAAGCACTGGGATACAGGTGTACAAGTCAGGCCAGTTTGTACATAGGTAGAAGGGGTTGAACTTAAAGTCTTCAGGCTTGCAAGTGCTTCACTGACTGAGTCATCTCCTAACTCCTAAGTTCAAGCTAGGTGAGGGGCTATGGTTGATGGAGTCTCACCAGAACTGAGAATTGCTTTGCCCCTCATGGTTATCTATTGACACATCTCCCTAAGTCGCTTCTACCTCTTAAAGCGAGAGGATGAATTCTCAAAATCCGCCTACCGTGACATATTTCCTGCAGCAAGGCTCCTCCTCCAAAAATGAGAAGAAGAAACCTCGAAGCCTCCCCACCGTGGAAGGTTCCAAATAGCACCACTAACTGGGGACCAAGTGCTCAAATGAAAGAGCCAATGGACGACTTTCCAATTCAAACTCCCACACCCCCCAAGATCATCCCTTCTTGAGTCCACTTGAAAAGCCAGTCAGGTAACTGGCAGCGGTCTCCTTTCGACCCTTCTGATTTTGCCGCTGATACCATCGAAGAGATGAAATAATCCAGAAATAGAAAAGATGGTAACAATTTAGCTAGTGCTAATATATTAATAATACTAATATAGTTTTATGCAGGATGTATGAGCAGGTATGGGGGTGTGTACATATGTGCTTGGCTTTGTACATGGAAGACTCTTGATTTCCTTGAGGTGTTTGATTTGTTGTGTGTTTCTTTGTCTGCTTGTTGTCGCCGTCGTCGTTGCCGTCCTTGTCCTTGTCATCGTTGTTGTAGCCCTAAGACAGGCTTTCAAGAAGCCCAGGCAGGATGTCACCTGGTTATTTAGCCAAGGATGACCTTGAATGTCTGAGGTTCCGGACCCTATCTCCTCCCATTTATATGGTCCTGGAAATAGAATATATGCTCTCATGCGTGCTAGGCAAGTAGTCTACCCACTAATCTGAGCTATGTGTGTGTGTGTACGTGTGTGCGTGCATGTGTTCTCAAATTTCTCAGAAAAGAATTTGGAGAAGGAAAAAAAGGACAGGTAAAAAGAGAAAAGTTTACAAAGTAGAAAAATACAACCTTAGGTACAAAATAAAGAGCCCTCCACAGAGCAAAGAGAAGGGCTGTCCTATACACAGAAAGTTTCTGCCCAGGTTCCCCACTCATGCCAGTCCACTTAGGAAAATGAGGAGTGTTAACCTGTAGAAAATACTCGGTCCTGATTGGCTGACTGCAGCTCACAGCTCATTGATTAGGTCCAGGTAGAAAAATAAGACTTTCTGGAGTCTGTTTGTCTTGGCAGTTGAGATGGGAACATGCTGGACACGGGCTGCAAAGTTTAGTTTGTGGTTCTTCCAGGAACACAGAGTACATATGTGCCCCCCACCCATGCTACCAGGCTCCATTCTGCATTTAGGACTTCTCGGCTACAGAAGCCCATTCTAGGGGGCTCAGCTTTTCTTATTACGGTGTGTGTGTGTGTGTGTGTGTGTGTGTGTGTAAGTTTTTCTCTCCTTTTAATCAGACTCTATCATCTAGCTGTTCTAATAATGAGTTAAAGCAAAAATGTCCCACCTCAGGGCCCCTAGGTTGAGTTAATACAATGCAAATACAGATGTCTTGTAAATGTCTGTTAAGTACAGGCTAGAATTCTCTTAGAGAAAAATGAAATGGTTAGTCCAGCTCCCAGCCAAGTCCCGAGAAACTTCTTGCAGAAAACAGGAGGTTTCTAGCACCAGTGGGTAGGAAACCAGCTGAACATATCTGAGAATAAGGAGTTGAACCAATCAGGGTTGAACCTTCTGAGTGTCCTTCCTAAAGACTTAACTAACATAATAAATAATGTTAGATATTTCCAGTTAAGAATAGGAGGAAGAATTGCAACCCCTAAAGGGATAGAAACTCTACAGGAAGACCAAAAGAATCAACTAACCTGGCCCCTTGGAGTTCTCAGATCTGAACCACAACCAAAGAACAACATACACCAGCACATGTATCAGATGTGCAGCTTGGTCTTCATGTGGGTCCTAAACAACTGTATCAGGGGCTATCACAAAAGCTGTTGCCTGTATGTAGGTATGTTAGTTAAGGTTTTACTGCTGTGAACAGACACCATGACCAAAGCAACTCTTATAAGGACAACATTTAATTGGGGCTTGCTTACAGGTTTAGAGGTTCAGTCCATTATCATCAAGGTAGGAGCATGGCAGCATCCAGGCAGGCATGGTGCAGGAGGAGCTTAGAGTTCTAGATCTTCATTGGATGGCTTCTAGCCAAATACTGACTTCCAGGCAGCTAGGATGAGGGTCTTACAGCCCATACCCACAGTGACCCACCTACTCCAACAGGGCCACACCTTCTAATAGTGCCACTCCCTATTAGAGTGTATAGGCTGAGCATATACAAACCATCACAATGGGATGTGTTCTTCTAGCTGGGCTGCCTTGTCTGGCCTCAGTGGGAGAAGAAGCACTTAGCCTCAAAGAGACTTCAAGTGCTATGATGGGAAGATACCCAGGGGCCCCCACTTGCTCAGAAAAGAAGGGGAGGGAGCATGGAGGGAGGATTGGGTAGTGATGGGGAGACAGTGAATGGGATGTAAAGTAAATATGTTTAATTAATTAATTGATTAATTAAATGAGGGGATTTTTCATTTAAACATGATGAGCACTATGAGGTCATTGCAATGACCCCATACTCCACTGTATATCAAGGAAATAATCAATGTAATTCATTTACACAGGACCTCTGATATGTTCTCATAGTCTAGAAAAATGAAATAGGCAACACAATTACCAAGGTCAGAAAATTTTTCTTCATATACATTGTCTACCCAGGATGCAACAACCCCTACAGAGGCTACATTTCAGGCCAAACTTTTGGAAGAACCTGTGAAATCAAGTGTGAGTATGGGGGTTGATATTATTCTAATTTTAGTTCTGTTGCTATAGCAAAATACCCTGACAAAATGCAACATACGAAAAAAGGGGCTTCTTTCATCTCACAAATCTATGTTACAATCTATCAGTGTGGGGAAGTCAAAGTAAGAACTTAATCAAATTAGTCTCATCATATTCACAGTCAAGAGCTAGGAGGAATGAATAGACATCCTTGCTTGCTTCCTTGCCTACATGAGTTCAGCTTGAGTTCTCCATTCTTACATACCTCAGGATCCTCCAGACCAGGGGAATGTTGCCACCCACTGTGGGCTAGATCTTCCCAAGTCAATTAATTAGACTAAGACAATTCTCCATGCCTCGAGGGCCAGCCTCTGAGATTCTTCCCAGATGATTCTAGGTTGTGTCAAAGTCAGAATTAAAGCTAAGCATCACAGGTAGAATGGGTCTCTCCTACTGTAGCAAGCTTCTCAAAGAATTTAATGGAGCTAGAGATTAAAGGGTAGACGGACAGAAAGATGTTGATAATGGGATTTGTTCCTGCTCCTGCAGGTTTTATATTGTAAGATTGTTGCCTTAGAGCCAGGATTGGCTAAGGAAAAACGAGCTAAATATAAGGGAGTATAGATAAATTCAGAAGGTATGTACTTAAGGTTTTTCTTAAAGGTTATATAAGAGGAGGAGCTGGGTCAAATGTAGTTATAGGGGTAGCAGTCAAATCACTATCCTTCAGGAAAGAATTTGGAGGCAAGAGATGACAAATGGGTTCTGCAGTCATTAAGGTTATCAGCGCCAATCAAGGAGATTTAGGAGAGAGATCTCACAGTCATTCAGGTGACCAGCAGAAAGAGATCAAAGAAATAAAAGTCAAGGAGGTCTCCTAAGGGTGACAGAGTAGATGGAAAAGAGATCTATCTCGTGGTCACCCTTTCAGTGGCTTGCGTAAGAGTGAAAACAGCAGGTAACCACTGCACCACTGGGCAAAGTATAGTACTGGCCCATTCTAGCGTATCCTCCTTCCCATTCAGGAACAAACAGAAAAGGAGATTTAACCAAGGTGTTTCAAAGTGGGAGCTAAAGTCACCGAGCATTTTGCATCTTTGGGAAACTATTTTCCAGCAAAGGATCATTGGAACAAAACGACAAAGGAGGTTTTTCTAAATTATAAGACAGATGAAACATCAAATAAAATTTGAGCCATCCATTCTGGCAACAGCCTATACATCCTCAAAATTCACAGAACTGTCTCTTGATGTGGAGAAGAGGGGAAGCTAAAATGGCTTGAACACGGGAAGTACTGTGAGTCAGATTGCCCTGTACCAAGACACAATGCAGAAATATAATCAGGGTCATATTGAAGTTTTTACTTTGAGATCTCAAGATTTCTAGAGGGTAGACTACACTATGAGCAAGTGTGGTTGGAAACACAAGCCTCTTAAGTTAGAGAACAAGGAAACAGATCATGCATGTTCTGACATAAGGGTTCACACAGCAGGTGAGACATGAGCTAATCATTCCAAAGAACTTGAAAGAACATAGGCACACCTTTAGTATGCTATTAAAGAAGGACTGTCTAGGTATATTGTTGGACCTTCCAGGTAAAGGCAAAGGCGTTGACTCTAACAACATACTGATTCATACATACATACATAATGCAATAGAGGTCAATAGCTGAAGTGTGGGTTCTTGTGGGAAACATAGGGCAACAAGGTATGAGAGTCAGGCACCTCTTGGCAACATACAATGTTTATGCTGTTAATGGCTCTGAAATTTTTTACAAATAGCCATCCTCCTTTATTATGTTTGTAGCAGTTAAGATCAGGGGCTCATCACAAAACACAGCCAATGTATAATGTCCACTCTGCCTTGTATCCCAGGCAAGATTGAAGGAGTATTACTTGATGCTGGGGACAGAGTTGTTAAGATCCACTTGGGGCTGAGTGAAGGCGCTGAATGGATGTCATGAAGGACAGTTCTAGAATATAACCGGACCCCTGTGAGCAACTCCTAGAGACCAAAATAAATAGAATTAATAAATTCCACAGGGAGGCTGAGTGAGGCAAGGGCTAGATCTTTAACAACAGAACCTCCTGATAAGTTTCATTCTAGTCTCATCTGCTATCTGGAGACAGACATAACCTGGACATGCTTCAAACACAATTCCTCCTGCAAAGATTCCCTAAGAGACATGACAACTAATCATGACAGCTAAGGACCTGAAAGGCATAGAGAACTGGAAACTATCCAAGGCTGGTTGGCCACCCCAATCATCTGGATGAATTCAGAATTCTGATAAAGAGACATCGAAAATGTGTCAGAATTCAAGGTGGTTAGATTGACAAGCCCTACTGTCAACCAGAGCTTTACCTAGTGTAATTCTAGTTTTTCAATTTTCATTTTTAAGTAGAGCAAATGTCATCTCGATCTCCCCCAGTGAGTCCCTGAAGTAGCCTCATCAGGATCCAACTGTAACCGGTATTTGCACTCAATAGTCCTTTTTAAAAGAAGTTTGTACAGAAAACATAGCTTACTGAGTCTGAGAGGTGGGATCAGTTGGAGTGAGCTTCTTTAACAGTTGGAGCCACTTGTTTGGTGTATTTCTCTCTACTGTAGATCTCAGCTTGAGATTCTTTAACCTGCTCAGGTCTTTATCAGGGACATAGCTAGGAAACCATGCACCTTTTAGTGAGTGTGGAATGCTGAGGACCCTCCCCTCCCCCAAGAAAGCCAGTCCTAAACAATGTGTTCAGCAAATAGGGAGGCTCATGTGGTTGATGTCTATGTGCAGGTGAGGGCAGACTCAAGATAAGACAAGGCCTATGATTGGACAGGGCAAAAGTAATGCGGGCACAAAGTTTTTGAGGGGCCAGAGAAACAGAAGAGATAAGAGAAGAAAAAGGAGAAGGATGACCTACCCCCATGTAGCTACAAATAGCCACAGGTAGCTATGAATATAAGGGATTGATTATTACAAGACAGTTTGTCTTGTCTAGGTAGACAATTCATATCAACATCTATTGTCTCTGATTTTATCGTGTGGACGTTTTTGTGGAATGAGAATTTACTGATATAAATCTGATTGATAAATTACAAGCCTCTAGAGCTTTTGATTTTTGTCAGGATCCTGGGGATTGTGACAGTAATAAGAGAGGGAGAACGTAGGGAGTGAGAGCAGAATCCACAGCAGAGAGTTCGAGAGAACAGGATGCTACATGGAAGCAGAGAGACCACCGGGAACAAAGAGTAGCATGAGGTAGTGTGGCGGGGTGCCCAAGACTCTTCCCCATTGTTTAATATTTACAGCTACAGGCTCATCTTCTAGGTCTTTATTCTTTGAGTCTGACTGAAAGTTGCTTGTGTTTGGCTTGACATAGTGGAAGAAGGATGACAATAAAGATGATGATGATGGTAAAGAGGATGGTGATGGTGACTATGAAGAGCATGAGGAAGAAGGAATAAAGCAGGGAGGAGGCCATGTTGATGAGGTCTGGGCGAGCCAGAGGGGAAAACTAAGGGAAGTAGACACGATCACTGCACGTTGTGTAAGTGAATGCAAATTCCCAATGACGAAACAGTATTTTAAAAGAGAACAATGTTTTGGTTTGGATCTAAATTGTCCCCTGCACAGGTAGACATTTTGAGTCCAAAGTCATCAGCTTCTAGATCTAGTTTAAGCCCGTGGAGTATTCAAGAAGAAGGACGTGACTAATGGAAGAAAATCATTAGGGGTAAACCTGTGAAGGTGATACCTACCCCTGACCTCAAACACTCGGCCTCTATTTGAATAAGCGTTAGGGACTCTTTTTCTGTGCCTCACTCTATCCCAGAACTCCTCTCCCTGCTGAAACTCCCACCTCCCATTTCCTGTCTCAGTTAATAGGCCATTAGCTCTTTATTGACAGGCAATTTTTCCACACAGAACACAGGAGATATTCTCTACTCCAACTCACTCCCATAAATAGTCTAGAAAACTTTACTAGGAAACAATTCAAGATCAGAACAAACAGAAAAATTTCAAATGGGGTGCACAGCCTTAGATACACAATGATGGTGTACTCTGAAAGAACAGAAAGAAGGGGTGGTTTATTTAGAGAATTATCCTACCTACATCTTCATTCTGATCCAGTATACAAATAAAGGATACAAACATACAGGAAGTGCTCAACCCTGATTGGTTGATGGTAAGCAACAGTTCATTGGCTGGCCCCAAGTAATAAAATGAGACCTTGCAAAAGCCATTTATTTGGGCAGTTACAAGAGGAACAATAGTTCAAGGACCACAAAGTTTAGCTTGTGGTTCATTCAGGAACGTGGAGTGTATGCATGTCACCTCTTACAACTTCCGGTCAGCAAATGGCCACCATGATCCACTCTGAAATGAGGCCCAGTGAACAATTTGGGACTTTTCCGGGATATACTCAACATTGCTTTTAAAAAAAGAAATCTACCACCCCCTCCTCAAATGACAGATTTCAACACCCTCTAGGCTTCTTGCCCCGAGAACACTTTAGGTCAGTGGTAGTCTTAGACCCATGTCTGTCCACTTTCAAAATAGACAAACAGCACAACCTCCAGAACCTCAAGTGTAAAACTTTCTGAATCCATCCCAGACTCTGCAATTTGCTCTTTCTCCACAGGCCAAACAAAAACTAACTTTAAATAAACCACCACCACGAAGCTTGGGGTGGGGAAGTGTCCAGAAAAGCCAAGCAACGGGACGTGGAGACTACCATACTCCACCCATTGCCTGGGGAGCCTCACAAGAACCAGACATTGGATGGGATGACATCCAATCTACCCTAAAATCCTCTTCTCAGCCTGGGATCAGGAAGTCCAGTCTATTCAACCGAGGAAGTGCCTCCCCTTTCCTTCGCTTTCCAATGAGATCTCAGATCTAAATTTCTGTAATGGAGAAGCAAAAAAAAAAAAAAAAAAAAAGACTCAAAGTTAGAGTGAGCATAGTGTGTGTCTCACAGGACAGGATTCTACCTCCATAAGGGTTCACCAGAAAACAAGATCTAGAGCAGATGTTCATGTGCATAAAGTATAAATACGTGCATATGATAATTTATAATTTGTCATAGAATGCAGATGACATATAACATACAATATAATACAATTGAGCTCCATACATTAAAACTGTAATTTATGATTGTGTAATGCAGCAGTCATACAACCCCACCATGACGCGTTATAGACAACACAGATACTTGTTTGTTGACGTCGTTTCAGGAACTGGTTGATCAATGATGGGAGACAAGTGAAGTCTCAACTCCATAGGACAGGCTGGAAACAGAGCTAGGAGTGGACACTGCCGTGCAGAATTCTCTGGGAGAGCTGAGTTCGTTCTGAAGGTCTTCACTCGGTTAGATGAAGCCAACCTCCTTTACTTAAAGTAAACCAGTGTAAATACGTACTTGGCAGCCTTCGGCTCAGTGCGTGTTTAAAGGCTGAGGGCAGCAGGCCACTCAAACAGGGGAATAAGAAGATATCCTAGCATCCAGTGCCTTTGCTAACATCTAACCTGCCCTGAGTGAAACCCTGACATTGAGAGCTGGGGAGATGGCTCGGCAGTTAAAACACGCGCCGTGAAAGTATGAGGAACAGGGATCCTGATCCCAGACCCCGTGTCAAATGCCCAATGGACAAACTGACCTTGAAAAAAGATGGAGGATTCTCAGCGCAAGCTGGTCAGGAAATCTAGCGATATCTATACTATCTGGGTTTGACTGAGACACCTGTCTCAATGAGTAAGGTATAAGAGTGTTGAATTCTAGATGATTCTAGACATCAACCCCTGCCCTCATGTGCATGTGGACATGAAAGCCTAAGCACCCTTACACACATGTATCCCCAAACATGCATGCACATGTTCTTGGTGTATACAAATACACATGAAAATAGAGAAGGGTTCTTTTATCATAAAAGTGTTGGCTATCACAGTCTTTGCAGGTCTGAGATATGTGGGTAAACTGTTTAATCTTGGCCATCAATTTGATTGGATCTGGAGTCAACTAGAAGTTAACCGGGCAGTTCTGTGGGGGTAGGAGACAGTTTTCCAAGAAAGATTAACAAAGAGAAGGCTCCTCTATCATAGTGATGGGCACCTTCCAGCTGTAGCCCAGATTAACCAGCAGGGTTGCTTGCTTGCCTGCCCATGCCTTTGGCTGACTGTGGCTGCCACTGCTGGTGCCATCCTCCTTGGCATCAGATGCCACTTGCTTCATCCTTAGCCTTTGTAGCATGCAGACAGTCACTGTTGAATGACCCAGCCTGAATTGTGTAAGCCAGCCCCATTTTTATCTTGTGTATACTCTATCTGACCTGTCCCTCTAGGGAACTCTGACCAGTTTCACCCCAGGGTTGGCTGTAAAGTAGAGATCCCAGGGTCCACCTAAAGTCATGATGGAGTAACTCACTGGTGGAAACTTGTCCTGAATTCAGCAATTCACAGACCAAACCACATCTGAATAGGCTTACATCTTATATTTTTGATGTGAGCCTAGCCTTAACAACTAAGCCATCTCTCCAGTCCAACTGGATGTATCTTGATGGAATCAGTTTCTTCGTTCTTCCTTCCCAGGGTCTGAACACCTGAGGCTCAGAAGGGTTGAATCACTGTGTGAAACCACCCAGTGTTTTGAATCCACTGGTACTAAATCCTGAAGTTCCCATCTACCCATCAGACAATCATCACCCCCCCCCCCCATGGTTCAGAAATGCCTTCTTTCTTACTTCCCTACTTCCTACCAGCCTTCTCTTCCTTTCCTGTCTTTCTCTCCTATCCCAGCGTGCCTTGAGACCATGGTGGTACATGCTCGCTCCGTGCGCTGCCGTGAACTTTGAGTTCCCAGCTAAGAAAGTGGGTACCCAAAAGGGAGGCAAAGTTGAGGCAGGGAGAGTCTTCTAGGGAACAGCAAATAGGACAAGGCAGGAAGACAAGTCTTGAGTTTGCAAAAGGCGTTCCGACTCTGAACAAGAATTAAATATTGCCTTCGGCGCATCCAACTTCATAATAATCACATTTACCCAGATAACCTACAGAAAGAGACTTCTAACGACTCTGGGATAAGATCAAGAGATGCTGGCCAGCTCGACCCCATGTCCACAAGGAAATCGTTCGTTACTTCCTGCATCTTCACGGAAGAAGGACCCAGCACCACCTAGGATGTCACTTGTCCAGTACAGTGCGCATGGCATTGGCTCCGGTCCTCCACCTCGCTCGCAGTGGGAATGAAACCCTTCTGTTCCATTTTGCAACACTTCAAACTCAGAGGACTGGCAGCTCGGCTTTGAGGAACAGCCAATGGAAACAGAAGTCACAGCTGTCAATCAGGGTGTAATTTGCATTCACGTGGCAGTTTCCGCCCCACCGTTTTTGTTTTTTTTTTTTTTTTTAATGGGGGGGGGGTTTCTCCAAGGGAATTCAACACAAATGAAAAAATGCCAGACGCTCTGGTCCAGCCAAGGCTGAAGAACAAAAGTACAAAATGGAAGTTGCCCTAACCCTAATTTAGTCCAGGAGAACAAACAGGGGATCACTCAGCAGTCCTCAAATCCACAATCACAAGATTATACCCATGAGGCAAATAGTTTTATGGACCGTTTCCCGCACCTCATCCCTCCTGCCACAGAAACCAGATTAAAATGGCCCTTGATGGCTTGGTGAGTGACATTCTTGTGGGCTCTATTGACCTTGTGCTGCTTTTCAGTGCAAAGTCAAATACACAATGGAAACATTTTTTTATTTAGAAAGTAGCCGCAATGCCGCTATGTGAGGCTCGCACTTGTTCGCTATTTCAGGTCACTCAAGATTCTGTTCAAATGCTACTTCCTCAGAAAGGCCCTTCCTTCACCTCCATGCAAAACGGTACCTCCAGCATCCGACCCTCATACCCTCCAAGTCTTTTAGAAAGCTATACGTGCTTTCTGGCATTGGCTTCTGCATCTCCTTAATTTTGGATGTCTGATTTCTCCTCCCTGTGATACTGAAGCTGACTGCCAATGAAGGCATCAGTGTTCCCAGAGCAATCAGAGCTGTACCTGGCACATAGGAAGGGCTCTGTAAATATCCTTCGAATGGACATATAAGTAAATGGGTCCCGAAATCAAAGACCCTAAGGAAAATGATCCATCTTAGAGTTGACTGTCTTAACGTGTCTTCTTTGGAGAGCTACTCTGAACACCCATTTATCATCTTGTTTCTTAATTTAAGTGTGGTATCGCATGTGCTTACAGGTGCCCATAGATGCCAGAAGCGGATGTGCAATCAATTGCCTGGAACTGGAATCATCGAAGTTGTAAAGCCATCCAACATGGGTGCCCTGAACCAAATTCCAGTCCTTTAGAAGAACGCCAAGTGCTCCTAACCTCTGAGCCATGTCTCCAGCCCTTACTCTGAACGTTCTTGAGGATAGTTCTCAACCCTGAGTGTTATGATTGACTTCTATGACTAAGTGCAAGACTCAGTAAATCAGCTGTTCAGCCGTTGTAGGGCATGCAGCATCTTTGGGGAGGCATAGGGTGGAACATACGAAAATCAGATGGCCCAGTTCTAATTCTCAGATCTGGCATGACCAACAGGAACAGCCATGGAACATTCAGTTAACAACTCCCATGTTTTGGTTTCCTTGCCTATAAAACAGAGATGGTATGTATTGTACCTGCTTTACGGGGTTCCGTGGGAGCAAAACTAAGCAAATGTATATGAGTCACATCTCCTGATGTGGAGGGAACGTAGTGCCCATCAGTATTTCCCTTTTTAAAATTTTATTATTTCTAAGTGGGGGGAGGGGAGGAAGAAAGAGGGGAGGGATGGGGATGGGGGGAGAGAGAGAGAGAGAGAGAGAGGGGAAAATCAGGTACTCTCAGAGCCCAGATGTTAGATCCCTTGACATCTAAAGTCATAGCCAATTGCCAACTATCTATCACATATTGGCTTTAGAAACAAAATTCAGATCCTCTGCAAGAGAACTCTTAATTTCAGAGCCATCTCTCCAGCCCTTCAACATTAATAAAAAATGTTGTTTTGAAATAAATCTCGGAAGTGCTTTGTTCCTCAGAGCCAGGGTTGACTGGGAGGACGGTGTCAGAGGAATTCTTAGTCCCTTGTCTTCCCTACACAACACATTCTCTACGCCTTGTCTTCTCTGCCACTCTGGTCCCAGCTTGGCAAGAAATAGATGCGTAAGAAGTAAAACAACCCTCATCAAAAAAAATATCTCCTTGCAACAGACAGAGACCGTTACAGGAATCCACAGCCAACCAAATGCAGAGAACAAGTGACCACATGATTTCCAGACCCAACCAATACCCTGACAATGCAACCCCTACACCTAAGGCTCAGGGATCATAGCAGAGCAGGGGACAGAAAGATTGAAAGAACCAAGGGAACAGAGTTTGCTGTGACAGTGTGTGTCTGAGAAATGCTTCACCCATGAGCACCTCATCAACATCGCTGCCAAAACAAGACCTAAACAAAGATTCCCATCCACAGACATGCCAACATGGAAGGGGGAAACTTCACAGAGCCCAAACCCTAGAACTATAAGCAATTAAGGAATTATGAGACCTAGATAGTTTTCCCCAGGGAAGAGACCTCAAATTGGTTATCTACTACTACCAAGTGGCCATCCGTAAAATCATATACATACTAATAACATTATATAGACTGAGATTGCATTTATATATTTAGGAATTCACATGCATATGTGTGTATATATAACAGTCATTAAGGATATCTAGGCCATGAGTTTGAGAAAGAGCAAGGTAAGCTGGGGGGAAGAAGAAAAGTGGAAATGACATAATCATATTCCAATTTCAAAAAACACATTAAAAATAGGAGGAAAATTAGCAAACAAATTCTAAATGCATTTTTTCTTGTGAGGTAATGTTTATAGTACAAGTAAAATTCAAGTCAAATGTAGGACAAGAGAAGGCTGGAAGATGTCTAAACAGATAAAATACCTACCGTGTAGCCATATGGACCTGAGTTCAAACTCCAGGACCTGCATAAAAAGCAGACCCTTACAAGAGTGCATAGGTACCAGAGAAAGCATGTGTGCATGTAATATATCACACACACCAAACATAAATAAATAATATTATGGTATCTTAAGAGAAAAGAATGGGAAACAATATAACAACAAAATACACACACACACACACACACACACACACACACACACACATATATATATATATATATATGTATATATATATATATATATATATATATATATAGAGAGAGAGAGAGAGAGAGAGAGAGAGAGAGAGAGAGAGAGAGAGAGAGAGATTCCCAGTAGTCTCTGAACAAAACCCTTGCCCAAGGACTGGCATTCCTTAGGACTAATTTTCAGGTATCCTCAGGAATCCCTGGGTTTATAAGTGAGTCCAAACACATTTATCCATAGAGAAGTTTTTACTATAGAGCACAATGAAAAAACTTTGTGTGGTGGTGGCTCTCACCTTTGACCTCAGTACTCCGGAGGCAGAGGCAGGAGGATCTCTTTATATTTCAGGCCAATCTGACCCACATAGGAAGTTATAGTTTAACCAGTGCTACATAGATAGACCCTGCCTCAAGGAGGAAGGAAGGGAAAAAGTGAGGGAGAGGAAGAGGGTGGAGAGAGGGAGAGAGGGAATAAGGGAAATTAAAAAGCAATAAATAATATGGGAACCAAGTACATTGGTGAATGAGTCTCCGTTGGTGTTTTATCTCAAACTCCATAAACAGGAAGGACAGTGTGAGAAAGGATCCTCAGAAAAGGTGCTTCTCCATCCCCTAAAGTGTCTGTGTGCAATTTACTCGTGCAGATATTTAAGGAAAATGGCCATCATGGTTCATCCCTACCTATCATGGTAACACCTGCCATGTTCTATGATTCTGACTGATCTTTTTTAGTTGAGTTATTTTAAAAAAATACTGTTGGTATACACAGTCCACTAAGAGAACTCCACAGGTTTTCTCTTACCCTAAGTTAGCCATGATATCTAAAACAGATAAAATATAGATCTTGAAACCAATTCAAATTGAAGAAATAAAGTCGAAATGTATATTATAACCTAATCACACTCTGAGTTTCCCACATTCAAATACGGTACAAACTAAACCATGTAAGTCAGCCCAAAGGTGGTGACAGATATCGTCCCTCTCCAGGGGCAGGGAGATGGCTCAATCAGTAAAATGCTCCCCCATGCAATTGTGAGGATCTCTGGTCAGTTCCCAGGATGCACATTTAAAGAAAGCTAAGCACAGTGACACACCTGTAATTCCAACACTGAGGAGGTGGAAACAGGATGCCTGGGGCTCACTGGCCAGACAGCCAAGTCAAACTAGCAAGCTCCAGGTCCCAGAAAGAGACTTCATCTCAACAAAGAAAGCAGACAACTCCTAAGGTGGGAAAGACCTCCAGCCTCTGCATGTGTACACACCAGGCATCTTCACACACTGGAACATGCATACACAAACATACACACACACTTTACACACAAGAACATTCACAGAAGTATGCAAATATATAACCACACACAGGAACATGCACATACCACACACACACACACACACACATACACACACACCTTTACACACAGGAACATTCACACAAGTATGCAAATATATAACCACACACAGGAACATGCACATACCACACACACACACACACACACACACACACACACACACACACATACACACACACACACACACACACACCTTTACACACAGGAACACATGCACACACACAAATGTCTACCTGCCTGTCCACCTCTGGTTCCAGATGTTCTGGCTGAGCAGCAGGAAGTGGACTTTGACTCCCATAGAAATCATCTGTGACATGATGTAGTCAGTGAATTCCAGTGTTTGTTCTGTCTTCTTACGGAGGACTTCCAAGCAGAGCTGTGAAGTTTATCAAGTGCACAAAAGCCAGTAAGATCCATCCTGCAAGCAAGAGTCTGTCACCACATGAAGACATATCACTTAGAGAGTAGCCAAGGAAGAATTCCCCACTTACGTCCTGACGTGGCAAACATCCAGGATCCTCTTACCCCAGTGTTTCTTGACCTTTCTAAATCTGTGACCTTTAATACAGTTTCTCATGCTGTGGTGACCCTCTAACCACACAGGGATGTGTTTTTCCTTGCTACTTCATAACTATCATTTTGCCAGTGTTGGGAATCATAATGCAAGTATCTGATATGCAAGATATCTGACATGCTACCCCTATGGAAAGGTCATTCCATGCTTCCCCCAAAGGGCTGGCAACCCACAGGTTGAGAAGCTTAGCCAAATGTTAGGTCTTCACAGCACAGCTCTACCAAATCTGCATTTAGTGAACTGTATGACAGGAATAATTGGGACAGAAACCCGACAAAAACACCTGACGTTAAACTCTGGGCCACTGTCTGTTTTCACCTCTTCGCCGTGATCCACAGCCTTCCTGAAAGAACTAAACAGAGCCGTGCTGGTGTCTTTAACTCAAGAAAGAGCAGAATTAGGGACGCACATGTTTTTATCCAGAGAGCTCCGTTTTAATTATTGCTATTTGAAGACATGGTGGCTTCTAACTTTCTATGTAGCCGAGGATGAGCTTGAACTACTGGCCCTCTTGAATTCATCTTTCAAGCGCTGGAATTCCAGGCATGTACCACTGCGACTCCTTCGTGCGGTGCTGGGGATTGAACCCAGAGCTCTGTGCGTGCTAGACAAGCTCATGAATGCTCAAACTTACCTGCATCCCCGGCCTTAGTTTGTTCCATGTGTGTGAGTGCCCGGTGCCAAGACCAGAAAAGGATGTCAGATTCTCTGCAACTGGAGTTTGCACCCAGTTGTAAGCTGCTACATGGGCACCGGAAATTGAATCCCGGTGCTCGGGAAGATCAATGACTACGCCTATCCACTTGGTCATCTCTCCAGTCACTACATTTGTCTTCTCACATGGGTTTCACCATGCTCCCCAGACTGGCCTTGGGCCTCTGGGATAAAGTGATCTTTCTGCCTCAGCTTCCCCAAAAGCTGGGGCCATAGGTGTTGCTACCACACATAGCTACTCACAGAATAATTGTTTTAATTATTCTCTTCTCTTCTCTCTCTCTCTCTCTCTCTCTCTCTCTCTGTGTGTGTGTGTGTGTGTGTGTGTGTGTGTGTGTGTGTATACGTGTGTCACAATGCATATATGGAGGTCCTGACACCATGAGGGTTCCTGGGATTAAACTCGGGTCCTTGAGCTTGCAGGCAAGCATCTTTAGCCACTGAGTTGGGTCACTGGTGCATCTTTGCACAGCTAGAAACTGAGGCATTCAAAGTCACACTTCCCAAGCTCATACAAGGGAGCCATTCAGCTTTCTTCAGCTAGCCCAGCCCCTTCCCCAATGCCCAGACACCCTGAGCAGTGAGCTCCTCCCCCATCCCCAACCTCAACATCCTCCCCGTTTCCCAGAGGCGCCACCAAGCTAACTCACAGTTTAGTTTTCGATCCCCCTGACAATGGCCATCTGTAAGAGGCCCTGGGCGCCTGGAATTTGAAATTGTTTTTCTTCCCTCTCTTCCTGAAGACCAGATTGTTCCTAGGCTCTGGGATGCCCAGCCAGCCCAGGCCTGACTCGCTGGCACCTACAGCCGTCTTGAGGACCTGGGTTTGTTTTTGCAGGGCTGCTCATGAGCGATGGAGTGCTGTCACTAACCTCCTAGGGAGAGGAGCGTGGCAGTGAAGCATGTGTTTGCAGGGAAGTAAACTGCAAGAATAAATAGAAGATACACACACCCCACATACTCACAGCTGAGCCCCTGCCTCCCTAGTTGACAGCTGATCCATTCTGACTGGCCTTCAGAGTTGCACACTGGAACCAACCACAGGCCTTGAAGCAATAGTGGGCAAGCGGGGGCACAGAGCTGGGTCCTGCACATCCTCCAGGTACATTTGACACCCTGTACCTCTGCGGTACAGGCTCTGTCTATATCTGAAGCCTTCTCAGGAAAGCCAGGTCAAACTCTTAAGATGCCCGTGTGGAAGGAACAGAGGAAATGGGGAAATCCAGTGAAGATGACTCCAGCCAAGCCTAGTGACCTGAGTTCTTTGCAAACATGGTAGGAAAAAGCTGACAGAAAGCTGTCCTCTGACCTCTACCAGAAAATATATATATACATATATATGTAGTGTGTATGTAGATAGTGTGTGAGTATGTATGTAGTGTGTTTATGTATGGCCGAATTCATAGTTACAGTATGCAACTCCACGTGGAGAACATGGGTTCCAGCCTGTGCTGTCAGCAGCCTGTGGGTTCTTCTAAAAAAAAGCAAAACAAAGAAACCCCATTGCTATAGAATGTATGTAATCTTTCCTCTGCCTGGATTATCCTGTGTGCGCACACACACACACACACACACACACACACACACACACTACATGCACACACACACACACACACACACACACTACATGCACACACACACACACACACACACACACACACACTACATGCACACACAAGGGTGGCCCTGCCCCCTCGCACACACACACACACACTACATGCACACACAAGGGTGGCCCTGCCCCCTACTGTCTAATCCTTCAAATCAGAGCTTGGGTGGCATCCTTGTAGGCAGCCCTTTCCTATCCACCCTACATATGTGTGCATGCACATGTGTGTACTCATATGCAGAAACCAGAGTCCCATGTTGGATGTCTCCCTTGATCACCCCTTATGGTTTGGAGATGGGGGTCTTTCAGTGAAGCTGGAACCCACTAACTGGTTAGCCAGTGAGCCTTGGGGATCTGCCAGTCTTTACCTCCCCAGTGCTGGGGTTTCAGACCTACACACACACACACACACACACACACACACACACACACACACACACAGCTTTTTACATGGGTTCTGACAGTCTGTGTGAAGTCAGGCCCTCCCCGTTGCATGGCAAGCACTTACTCACTGAGATGCCTCCCCACTCCAATTTCTAGTCAATTGCTCTGTCAGTTCTGGGGTGGGGGTGGGGTTATTGTCTGCCATAGCAGCAAGGTGCCTAAAATTGGAGAGGGACTCAATCAGTGTCTGCCCCTTTAATGAATCCATGGTCTCGCTTTGTCCGAGCTTAATTAGTTCAGGGAAGAGATCAAAAAGCAACCACCAGAACCCTCAATCACAGACCCTACTGGTAATTATATCTCCAACTGAGCTTAGGTGGACAATGGAAGGCTGGACACTAGAGGAGGAGATTAGGGCCTCAAAGGCCAATGATACAAAGGAGCTTTGCTGCCAGAAGGGACCTCAGGAAGCTCAGGTGATTGAATGTGCATCATTTGGGGCCAGCACAAGACAGAACATCAGTGACGTAACACTCACCTATATCCCCTCGGGAACCCTCCTCTCTCTTCTAAGCGTGTGCTTGTAAACGGATCTCAACTATGTAAGAATTAAACAGCAGACTAAACCAAAAAGAAAAAGAAAAAGCCTTAAAACTGACAAATTGAATACACAGGGGTTCACAGCTAAATCCTACAAAAATACAAACAATGTGCTGCTGCCCTGGCTAGCTCGGCGGCTGGCTCAGGAAACAAAATATATACCTTCATGAAATGATCTCAGGGACCTAGACAGTCATAAGATAATATACACTGACTTCCAGAAGGGCTTTGGGGGTCAGAGTGAGGCAGTATTACAGGCCAAGAGAAAAGAAGAATTCTTGCTAAAGTCTTTAAGGGAATGGTTGGAGAAAGATTGACACCCAGATATTTTTAGCATGAGAGCTGAGGAAGTCACCCCATTGGCAGAGTGTTTACCCATCATACCCAAAACCTAGGGTTCAGTCCCCAGCACTGAACTCAACTGGGCTTAGTGGCCCACACCTCTAAAAATGAGGATAAGAATCAGAAGTTGACTGGCGCCACCTGAGTGGTATGTGCCTTTAATCCCAGCACTTGAGAGGGATAGGCAGGTGGATCTCTGTGAGTCCAAGGCTGGTGTGGTCTATGTAGTTGAGTTCCAAGGCATCCATATCTACATAGTGAGACCATGCCTCAAAAATATCAGAATAAACAAATAAAATAACAAATATTAAATTTTAAAAAGTCTCAAGTTCAAGATCACCCTCAGCTACATAGTAAGTTCAAGACCAACCGAGGCTAATAATAAATAATTAAGTAGATATAAATAAGTAATTGAATGTTTTAGAGCATAAAGATGGGCTTGTTTCGGTTCCTGCATTAGAGCAACATCATGGAAAGGCCTGGGCTCCTGCTCACTCCACTGCAAAATTCAGGTCATTTGAGAGAGAGGTGGGGCCAGATCTCAGCCAGGAACCCAGAAGGAGTGAGAGGGCAGGATGTGGTAGGGGACCCGGATTGCAGAGACGTGACAAGAAAGGATTGGAGGTGGGCTGAGGGAAACCAGTGGCTGCATCCTTCACAGAACATCCTTATTTTGGGCCTGTTGACTTTGCCAAGCAACACCTGAGTCATCTCCCTCGAGACTAGTGACCAACCCAAACAGAGGAGCTCAAACACTGCTCCTGGTCCCCTAGGCATTTGGGTTCCCACTAAATATGGACATCCTGTTAACCAAGTTTGATTCTGATACTCTTCCTTCAAGTGGGAGACAGGCTCTCTGTGCATACATTCTTCTTCCATTTCTTTCCATTCCTCTCTTTGGGAGGAAAAGTTCAGAGCAGAAAAAGAAATGAACGGGTCCTTTTGAAGATAGCAAGTGTTGCTATTAAAACGCTTTTGTTGACATGGAAACCAGGAACAGTTGGGCTGGGAGAGGGTCACAGCGAGTGGAAAAGTAGCAAGCTCTTGCCACTTTCCGTTGTCTTTTGCTGGTGGCAACATAGACCACGGGTGTGACCCCCTTCTCCAGCCTCCCTGGAGAGATCTAGATCCTAGCTCTCCGATTCAGAGCCACATGACCTAGAACATAACTTTCATTTCATTGAGCCACCCACCCTCCTCCCCTGCTAACTTGGGGCAATGTTCATCTCAGAGCACATAAAGACAGGTGAAGGGAGACATGAAGAGACAGGGAGTGGAGAGAGCAGTGGTTGGGTTAATGGAATGTTTGCAAGCCTGAGGCCTGGAGTTGTGTCTCTGGAACTCCTGAAAAGTAGCTCATGGTGTGAGTGCTCATAATCCCAGTGCCTGAGAGAGAAAGTCAGAAGGAACCCTTTGCTTCACTGGCCAGCCACCTCAGCCTACTGATAAATTCCATGCCAATGAAGAGACTGAGAAGAAGGTTCCAGTGCATGGCACCTGAGTAATGACACCCCCAAGTTATTGTCAGTGCACACAGGTGCGCTGAAATAAACACACACACACACACACACACACACACACACAGGGCCCATAGAAAGAAGAACAACCCCAGATGATTTGATGGTAAAGGCATGGGCGCATTGGGTTTTGGGTTTCTTGTTTGTTTTTATGTTATGTATTTGGGCCTTTTGCCTGCATCTATGAATGTGCACCCCATGAGTACCCAGTGACCATGGAGGCGGAAGAGGGCATCAGAGCCCCTGGAACTGGAGGTGCAAACGGTCGAGAACCTCATTGTGGGTGAGCCACAATGAGGAACCAGAGTAAGAAACCAGGATCCTGATACGCAGATGCAAAGTCTGGTGCCACCTGGGACCTGGAAGTTTTGAGTATCGGTTTCCTCTCTGAACCCCAGCAGCTCCAAGAAAAAAAAATTTAACTCTTGCTCTGAGAGCACTTCCCATGGCTCTGAGGTCTACAGCATTAAGCAAAGCCTAACATCCAGAAGGAAAGAGGCTTCCTCCTGTGTTGCCTTTCCTATGGTGCAGGAGCCAAGTAGGTAAAGAGTTACCTTACAATCCGGTGAACTCTGGGAGCCTCCTGACAGCAGCTTCATCCCAGGGAGCCTCCCTTGTCTCCCAGGTTCAGCCAATATTTGAGGCAAGTTAGCTTCAAAATGTGTGCCAACGAGAACTCTCTCTCTCTCTCTCTCTCTCTGTCACCATGTCACAGCTAGGAGGTCAGAAAACTCCACTGATGTTCTTTGTGACTGTGACTACGCTTGACTCTAAAGTAAGCCCTCGCTCCAAAGATGCTTTCCCTAAGGAGGGACTCAAAGGGGAAGGCCATCATACCGAAGGATGTGTTCATGTCATCCTAGCCACTTAGCAATGCATCCTGAGGCATGCATGCCGCTGACACACTCCCTGCCACAGAAACTCCTCTAGGCTAAGAGAGGACTCGGGACTCCTCTGTGCCAGGCCTGTGACCCTGTGAACCTCCCACCGGCAATGTTGGAGAAACACAGGCCACTGGTGCTACTTGGCTCCAGTGAGCTGATAACTGCTCCTCCTTTTCAGGTTATTTTTTCCCCTGTGAAAGCCAAATGTATTCTGATCTTAGGGTCACCAAACAACTACCAACAGGTAGTTAATACTGAGTGCATTAAAATCTCATGAGAGGCATTAAGTTGTCCATCGGGAGTCTAAACATCTAAACTAAAGGTGCTGGTCCCCTCTCAAATTCTTAAAGAAGGCTTTCTGCCATTTCTCTCTCCCAGCTTCCGGTAATCTCAGAGGCTCCTGGAATGTGTGGGTACCCCCATACCAACTATCCATCTTTGACATGGCTCAAATGACAGGATTTCTTATCACTTCCCCTCCTTAAGTCTCTAAGTTTCCTTCTATCCACACCCACCCTTCTCCAGTGTCACCTCATCCTGACTATGGGGACTCTGTTGTATTGTATTGTTTTGTTTTTTAGGTCACATTATATATGCTTTTGCATTTTCTCAAAATTGTGAGTTCATGCACACACACACACACACACACACACACACACACACACACACATGTACAGGTAAAACCACTCAAACATCCAAATAAATAATTGAATATAAAATAAAATCTTTAAAAGGAGAACCAAGAAAGATGACTCTTTTGTTCAGAGAATGTACTCTTGTAGAATACTCAGGTTCAGTTCAGGTGACTCACAACTACCTAATAACTCCAATTCCAGGGGATCTATCACCCTCTTCTGGATCTCATGGTCATCTTCATTCACATGGTGTATGTATGTATGCATGTTTGCATGTATGTAGGCTCAGCATATACATAAAATAAATATTTTCATTAAAGTAAACTTTTTATTAAAATAAGAGGATAGGTAGACCTGAGAAATTACATGGGAGGCCTCCTCTGTACCCCCACACATGCACACACACACACACACACACACACACACACACACATACATACACACACACACACACACACACACACACACACGTATACAAAATAGACTTGAAAACAACATTCTCCCAGAATGAAAGACTGAGAAAATCAATTCCTTCCCCAAAAGTTCTGTCTTGAAATATACAGGAATAGAAGCCACTCCCAGATAGACACTAGCCTGTAATCTCTCTCTCCCCGACCCACAGCCCTGCTGTTTCCAATCTGACAAATACCCGATGCATTCCCAGTATGTCAACTTGTCCCCAGATGGAGTCTACACCAAAGCTGGCTGTGCAGTGAGTGAATGCTGTTGGGCTGCACCAAGTCATAGCAAACTTTTCGTTCTACTCACTGAAGGAAATCTACCTAGCTAAAGGTGTCAGAGAAGCCAGAGAAGAGAAATCAAAAATCTAAAAAAAAAAAAAAAAAAAAAAAAATTGGTAAACAGGACAAGGATGAGGCAGAAGGATTGCTGTGAGCTCTGGGCCAAAACCCAAAAATGAAAGCTACCTGGTAGTGATTGGTGGTGGTGATGGTGGCGGTTGTGGTAGTGGTGGTGGTGGTGGTGGTGATGGTGGTGGTGGTGGCTGTGGTGGTGGTGGTGGTGGTGATAGTGATTGGTGGTGGTAGTGGTTGTGTTGGCTGTGGTGGTGGTGATGGTGGTGGTAGTGGTGGTGGTGGTTGTGTTGGTGGTGGTGGTGGTGGCTGTGGCTGTGGTGGTTGTGGTGGTGAGATGTTGTTTTGAGATAGAGTGTCTCTATATAGCCCTGGTTGTCCTGGAACTCACTCTGAGAACCAGACTGTCAACAAACTCACAGAGACCCGCCTGACTCTGCCCCCTGGGTGCTGGGATTAAAGACATAGCAGCCGCTGTCTGGCTCAGGGAGAACAACTTTTAAATGACCTTTGGCATAGAGAAGATGGATTGTGTCAAGTTGGCCCCTGCTATACTGAAATCTCCCAGAAGAAGCAAACTTTTAAGCTGAACTACCTTCTGCAATGGCTGCTTCGGATACATAAAAATTGGGAGCAGAAGGCAGGTGTGATGGCTCCTATCTGTAATCCTGGCACTTGAGCTGCTGAGGCAGGAGGATTGCTGTACATCGGAAGCCAGCCTAAGCTACAGGCTGAGATCCTGTCCTGTCAAGCCCAACAAAGAGGGTAGGGGTGTTGATAGAGGAGGAGAGGGAAGGCTCACCAGCACCACTGGTATCCCCTAATGAATTTCGACTTTAGTCTTATCAGAAGCTGGTTAGCCAAAGACAGATGCCGGAGAAGAGGCTGATCACATTTCTCAATCTTATTTGCCAACAAGCCCTCGTTTCCTGCTCATCAAGCAGAGTGAGGGGACTTTGTCCATTCAAATCATTGTCTTAAGCCAGTGATGGAAACCATCGAACAGGCTTTGTCCCGGCCAGAGCCTGAATGCTCAATGTCATCGACCTCAAAGAGTGCGTAATTCGTAGTGAAAGGTGTGATTGCAGCCCAGCCGGCCAGGTAATCAGCTCCTGATTTTCTCCTCAACATTCTAGACCAATTGGAAATTGTAGCCCAAGAGGAGGCTAGAGGGGATTATCCTGGAAATGTAGTATCCCTTTTCAAATATAAACACACGGGACTATTATCCTGGCTAGTTACCCCCTCCTTTCTGAGAACTGAGACCCAAGCAGTAAGCACAGGGGGGCTCTGCCTAGGCAGCTGACTCAAAGGCCTGGCTCCCCAGGGCTCTTCTATCCGTTCTCCCTTCCAAGACTGTCGCAACCTTATGATGTCTCCGAAGTCTGAGCCTCCTCTTCTCAAGCTTGTTTTGCAAACTTTTGGCTGCCTCGTGGGAACCTGCCTCAACCTGAGGCCTGAGCTTCCTCTTGGCTGGGATGGCAACGGCTTCCTGAAAGGGATTGGTCTTTTTCCCACTCCAAGCTGATAGCTTGGAGGTTCCAGATCAGAGCACAACTTTCACGATGGGAAGGTAGATGCTAGCTGTCCATTCTCAGAAGCTAAACCTCGACATAAAACTTGGCTGGGTATTTAAATGAGGACTTAAGTACTCACACAGTAATAGTAATAAGAAGAAGGAGAAGGAGAAGGAGAAGGAGAAGGAGAAGGAGAAGGAGAAGAAGAAGAAGAAGAAGAAGAAGAAGAAGAAGAAGAAGAAGAAGAAGAAGAAGAAGAAGAAGACGAAGACGAAGAAGAAGAAGAAGCAGAAGAAGCAGAAGCAGAAGAAGAAGAAGAAGAAGAAGAAGAAGAAGAAGAAGAAGAAGAAGAAGAAGAAGAAGAAGAAGAAGAAGAAGAAGAAGAAGAAGAAGAAGAGTATTTAAACACCAAAAACACGACTTAGAGGAAACATGAAGGACCAAAGTCCTCATTCTGTGCATGTAGATAGAGTATCACCAGACAAAGAAGGCCCATGGGGAAACATGTTGCTTAGGTATTAAAGGGTGCTTTCTCCATTTCTTTATGGTGCTTTGCGCTATCCAAACTCACAATGGATAACACAGTTAGACAGCAAAATAAACAGCAGAGGCCATAAAGCACTGGGTCTTTCAAGCTTCGATGCAGACCTGCAGCCAGCTACCTGCCCCTGTGCTCGAAGGGGGAGCCCAACATATAAACAAAGTTTGCATGCAAGACTCCATGTATTATCAACATATGTTCAGGCTCCTGCCAGTCCTGGGGCAGACACATAACTCTACGCTATGTGATGTGTGGCCCAGCAAAGTCTAGAAAAAGGAGCATTTTGTTCCTTCGAACATACCCTCCACTGAGGGTTTGAGTCCTCTGAATTAGGCTGAGGAGGACCCTGCCCCCGAAAAGTGTGTCAGGTCATTGTATCAATTTCTTTCTTCTACAAAATGCTGAGCTCAAAATTTAGGTTCTCAGCCAAGGCCCCTCCTTGTAGCTTCCAGGTGGATCTCTTCTTACCTCTCAGTTCTCTGCTCTTCTCTCCTCCCTGACTCATCTGCCCTCTCCAAATACACACACACACAGAGGATTATTACATTTACTTATCTTCTGTCTGTGTGTGTGTGTGTATGTGTGTGTGTGTGTGAGAGAGAGAGAGAGAGAGAGGCACGGGGGAGAGAGGGAGGGAGGGAGGGTGGGAGAGAGGGAAGGAAAGAAGGACAGAGGGAAGGAGGGAGGGAGCAAGGGAGGGGTGGTATGTACCACACCACATGTGAAGAGCCAAGGACAACTTGAGGAAGTTATTTTTCTCCTCCTACAACGTGAGTCTCAGGACTAAGCTGAGAGTGTCAGGTTTGGCAACAAGCATCTTTGCCCTCTGCGAGTGTGTCTCAACCTGTGTAATACGACCCCTTTGGGGCTTATATACAGAGATCCTGCATATCATATATTTACAGTATGGTTCATGACACCAGCGAATTATAGTCATGAAGTAGCAACAAATACAATTTATGGTCAGGGGATGATTCTCACTACAATATGAGAAACTGCATTAAAGAGCGGCAGCATTGGGAAGGTTAAGAAACACCCTTATACCTTATTGAACCTCTAACCAGGCTCATCTATCTATCATCTATCTACCTATCTACCTATCTATCTATCTATCTATCTATCTATCTATCTATCTATCTACCTACATATTATCTATCCATCTATTTATCTATCTACCCATCTATCTATCTATCTATCTATCATCTGTCTACTTCACTAGGTAATCTTGCTGACATAGATCCCAGCCTCAGCCTGCTGAGCACTGGGATTACAGGGCTGAGCCACTGTGCCTAGTGTCAGAAGAACGTTATCTCACTCCAGTTCCATCCCCCTCTCACTGCACCATATTTTTCTTTTTAGACAGTCCTTTTCTTCCTAATTATTTGCTATAAAGTTTTCAAACCTTCAGCAAACTTGGGAGAATTATATAATAACCATCCTGAGATAAGCCTTAAGGCTTATTCCCTCCTGCATGGCTCTTGAATTCTAATACTTCCTTCCAAGCAGTGATGGTATCTTTCATTTTTATCGATGTACGTATTGATTGGGGAGGAGGTGCGTGCAACACACATGTAACACAAATGTAAAGTCCAGGGATCACTTTCATGTCCTTTTCCACAATGTGGGTCCCAGGGATTAAACTCATATCATCAGTCTTAACAGCAGCCACCTTTACCCACTTAACCATCTTGCCAGACCCAAGTGATGTCTTTCATGGCATTTGTCCTGGGAACCCTTGCGGCGGAAACTATCAGGACCATGTGGTTTGTCCAATTGCTACCCCAGGTTTTCTTTTCAGAGATGAACGGGACCCAGGCTTCAGCAACAGACGTACTTGGTTTCCATTCTCAGTCGCTCCACTCATCATCTGTGTGACCCAGGATGTGTCCCCTTAATGCTCCAGGTTTGAGGCACTGTCGTAGTACCAACAACAGTGTGTCTGAGCCAAGGATTTATGTAGAGAGCCATGTTCTGAGCACTTGGCAAAGAACTGCCTTCAGAGCATTGTTCTGTGGTCTCAGGCTTCTAATTGAGAACACTGGATGCAGTGGTTATGGGAAGGACAGAAGAAATGCTAAAATTCTGGGGTGGAGTAGTTCTCTCATGTCATATAAACAGAAGTCAGACACAGGCACATGTTCAGGTATACCTTTTACTGGATGGATCATTCTTTTTTTTTTTTTTTTCCAAGTGATAAAAATCAATCAGCTCTAAACTCTGCCCATATGTTCAACTGTAAACAGAGCTATTGGCAAGATGGAACTCTTTCCAGACCGGTCCATCTCTTGTCTGTTCAGCTAGAAGATATTTTCCGTAGTTGGTGTCCTGAAAACTCTAAACCCTGGAGACTCCAGGGTTGGTGCCCATCTGTGATTAGTTCTTCCTTGCGGCTAAGGTAAAAGCATTGGTTTCCTTCAAGGCAAATGGGTGGCTGTCTTTCAACCTGGAGAGACTGTGGGTGCTCCTAGCCCCTCCTGCATTCAAAAGTCTTCCAAAACCATTCAGGTCAGTTTCACCATTTTTAAGATTACGCCAGGGAAATCTCCCAGCCTACATAAATGCAAGAATAAATAAATATGTAAATATAAACAGAATGGATGTCAACTTGAAGTGGGTAGGTATGTGGTATGTGTGTTCATGTGTGTGTGTCTATGAATGCCACGTGTGCACATGGATGTGGTAGTATATGTGTTCATGTGTGTGTGTCAATGTCAGGTGCCTTCTTCAGTCATTCTCCATCTTATTTTTTGAGACAGTCTCTCACTGAACCTTAAGGCTATGACATGGCTAGGCTGGCCAGCCAGGAAGCCCCAGGGTTCGTCCTGTCTCTAACTCTCCACCACTGGAATTACAGGAGCATACACTGCCCCGGTTATGTATGAGGGAAAAACCAAATCCTCATACTTGCAGGCCTGGCATTTCACTGATGAAACTATCTCCCCCGTCTCTGGACACTGACTCTCGAGAAGGTTGCTTTGAGTAAGACATCAAACTGAAACCCAGAGACACGACTCTTATTCTATCCGGTCTCAGACTAAGCAGATCAAGAGAGAATCCAGGGATGCTGATTGTAGCATGCACTCTGCCCGGATCAGTGAACACGCCCACACAGCAAGTCAGGAGTCCTGGGAATGAAAACAACAAATCAAACAGTACAACAATCATTTCTGAGGGAACTGGAAAACTCCTTACTGAATCTGCCTTTTTTATAGGGATAAAATTTCTGAGGCATCAAGACAAGACATGGAGACACATCTGACACACTCCACATCCGTGTGGACAAGGAGAGGAACAGTCTGAGTCTTTGGCATTTATAGTGGAAGACAGTTGGAATTTGAGGCAGAGTTTAGAAAAGAAATCCTCAGTCGGGGAAAAGAGCTGATTGCATACAAAAAGGATTATTGGATTCTTGATATATATGTGTGTGTGTGTGTGTGTGTGTGTGTGTGTGTGTGTGTGTATACACATATATATGTGTGTGTGTATGTATATATATTTATATATATATGTATACATACTGTTATATATATATATATATATATAAAACAGTATGACTAAGATTGAAGTGGAGAAAATGTGGCAAAGGGAACTGGCAAATACTTATAGGAATTCCATGTAAAGGTTTGCTAAAGGACAGTTGCCCCTGTCAAGATATTGCTGTTTGTTCACATAACCCCTGTTGCAGCAGCAGCAGCAGCAGCAGCCAGTATGTCATCACACAGGAAAACAACTGAGGACGAGGACGGGAAGAGAAAGTGCGTTCTGAGGTGGACTGGCATCCCAACTGTGTGGACTGCCCTGTTTTTCAACAAACCCACAGCCCAACGGGAAGCCAAGAGTTCTTCACACTGGGCCAGACTTTCCCACCCCAACTTGGGGGTCTGCCAGTTTTTGCTGGCTCTCCTTCCAATGTCAAAGTGTCTTGTGAAATGACTGGACTTCCTGCCTCCTGTCACACCCCAGACCAAGACATGCCACCTCTCCCTGTGTATCCGCCCTGTGGCTCAATGAGAAAGAGCCACCACCACCAGGAGCTCCTGAGGACACAGAAGCCCCTGTAGGAGCTGGTGAGAACACCACAGCCTTCTCCTCCCCCCCCGCACCCCCCCCTGTTTTCTCCCATCAGGATTTCCTCTACTCTTCCCCATCCTGAGCATGGCCACTGCTCCCTTAATCTAGCCTACGTTCCTTCTCCATGCCCCAGCCTCCCAGCTGCAAGGCCAGGACGACAGTCAGAGTTACAGGCTCCAAAATTTCTCATCTTCATAGACCTGTCTACCCACCTCCCACCTGGCCTCCAGGGACACAGACAACATTCCTCAGTCCCACAGAGAAAGGGCGTAACTTGGATTACTCAATGAAGCCTCCAGCATCTCGTGCCCCCAAAACAATAGCGTGGTATTTTTCTTGGACTTTATTTGGTTTCTCCTTTGATTAGCAGGCAGGACTCCTCTCCCTCTCCTCCCCATTCCCCACTCTTCTTAATCTACCCAGCCTACCTTCTGGAAGGTTCTTTCAGCACTTCTGGAAGGTTCTAACCGCCAGCGACCTCAACAAGGTAAAGTCTTGGATGGTGACATCAGTGGGCTTGAGAAACGCCATCTCCTGGGCTTTCTCACACGTGGGAACTTCTCTTCGGGAGTTGACATCCCCGGTTCTGATCTGTTTGTTTTGGATGCTAATCCCAGGACGCTGGGTGAGGTGTGAGGCAGACTGACCTTTCCTGTTCTCTCAGTTGGTGATCTAAGTCAGGTGCTCTGTGTTGAAGATTCAAATCAATGTGTGGGCCCTGCTGTCTGGAGAGCTAGGACAGGGCTGTGGAAACAGAGGAGAAAGAGGAGAGGCAGGTAACACTCAGTTTGAGTTACCAATTCTGTATAGTTTGCGACAGCACACACCACGGAAAATAATGCATCAACATGCCCCTCTAGACATGGGTCCCCTCTGAAGCAGCTGCTGTTAGCCCTATTTTTATTAAAGAAGGACACTTGGAAAACCCACACCCTACCTTGTCTATCAACCCAGCCTAATGAATGGAATATCCATACCGATAACGCAAAGTGTGCACTTAGATTTTTTTTTTTGGGGGGGGGGGGCTAAATCCAGGTCTTCTGTCACAGGTCAGAATCCCCTACAGGGCCTGAGCCTGCAGTTCTTACATGTCTACAGGGACTCAGGCAAGACTATATCTTACTTTCTACGTGAGAAGACTGAGTTGTCCAAGCAAAGCAGTTTAGAGATGGTCACAGGACACATCTGAGGATCCCAGAGGTCTGAATTGGGTCTGTTAACCTCTGATTTGGGATTATTATTAGAGTTGACATTGGCGACTCAGGCCTATAACACCTGCTCTCAGAAGTCTGAGACAGGAGATTGGTCCAAAGTTAAAGGTCTCCATGAGCTTCATAGTGAGTTCTAGGGTAGCCCAAGCTACAGAGTAAGACCATATCTCAAGAAACAAACAAAAGCCAACTTTTATACATGGCTCTCAATATAGCCCAGGCTGATATGAACTCCACTATGTAGCCGAAGATGACCTTGAACTCCTAATCCTGCTTCTACTTCCTGAGAGCTGGGATTGCAGGCAAATTCACCACACCACACCTGTTTTACGAACCCAGGGCTTTCTGCATATGAGGCAGCTCTGTGCTTAACTGTGCCACGTCCCTACCTCCATACAAACACACCTCAAATAAGGCACTAGTATGATCTGAAACAGATTTAGAGATTTATTGCTTTGACAAAAATGGGCTTCTGGGTTTCAACAAATATTATGAACGTATGTTTGGGCTTTGTTGCATGACAGCCTTCAGCTCCCTCGCCTCCCTGGGGAACGAACTGTTTGATTCTCTTTCAAACAACTCTAGCACCTGGGGAAAGCATGGAGTGGGTCCTGGGCTTTCTCCTCCTCCTCCAGCCTAACAGGTACACAATTATTTCCAACAAATATTATTGCAAACTAATTGCTTATAAGGCATTTTTTCTAAAGTCATATAATCGGTAATAACCATAACAATAACAATAAGCTAAATTCATCTGTGGAAACAAACCCTCTTGATGTGTGTGAGTCCTATTGTAGTTTTCTAAGATACTATTCCAAAAGCATGTTAGTTGAAAATAAAAAAAAAAAAAAAAAAAAGATAGCTCTATTTTCTCTACCCCCCAAAAAAGCACACAATCATACCTGTTATAAAGTAAACAGTTGTCCAGTATGATTTCTGCATGTGTCACATACCTAAGGTATAAATATACTATCCTAGCCTAAACCCGAACTCCAACCATGCACCATTTTTCTTAAGGCCCCCCGAGGAAGAAAAGGGAAAAATGAAAGCCCAACAACCCCCTACAGGAGTCAGGTAGCCTTTCTCTATGGTTGAACAACTGCTAGCAAAAACCGGCTGGAAATAGAGAGCCATTTTAAAGGAATGTCAATTGAGTTGTGCCCAGCCTGAGGAAGATCAAACCTTGGCCTTTGTTCCTAACCTGGAACAAAATAACAATACCTTCTTTCAGAAACTTCGGGGCTAAGAAAGGGACAACTCCACTCTCCCAGATAAGGGCTGGCAGAAGAGGTGGCAGCTACCAACTACAGGGAGGCAGCTATAGGCGTTCCCAGGATCAACCACAAGTGCCTGGCTTCTTGGTGAGAGGCATCAGGCAGAAAGGGCCTTGCTCCCAGGAACTTAAAAGACACACACACACACACACACACACACACACAGTCCCTGTGCTGATGTGTGCAAGGAGACCTCTTGCCCAAGCAGAAGAATCCCCATAGTCTCTGGAAACATTTCCTTAGCCATCTGGGTATGTTTGCAGTTCAGGACTATCTCTACAGCTGACTCTTCCAAGACTCTGAGGTTTAGAGTTTGAGTAAGTTTGGCAGCAGGCCTTTCTCTTTCTCTCTCTCTCTCTCTCTCTCTCTCTCTCTCTCTCTCTCTCTCTCTCTCTCTCTCTCTCTCCCTCCCTCCCTCCCTCCCCCCCTCACCTTTTTATTCAAACTTTCCAACACATAAAGCCCTCTAGAGTATCTATGGAAACTTCCATAGCCACAGACTCAGAACGAGGCTGCAAGCAAGTGTCAGCAGCCTGGGAGACACCCCAAGAGCATCAAGTCAGGTGGCATGAATGTGTCACTTTCTCTTTTTCTAGTGGAACCACAAGGTACCATTTCTTTGCCAAGGGCCATGCCAACATAAGCCCAGTTAGAAAGGGGAATAGCTACTGATAGGATGAATTTGGACTGTGGTTGTGCCTGGGCTGGTAAATGTGGCCAGTCACATAGCAAGTCTGGACTCAGACACTGCAGAAATGTACCGCCCTTGCTTAAAGGCCTTGTTGACCCTGATAAAAGCACATGGGCTTTTCTAGAGGAAGAGTATTCCTGCTCCACCTCCCACCTCCAGCCTTCCTGGCTTCCAGAGTGCAACGTGAGCTCAGGGCCAGTCCAAACAGCATGTTACTGAGTTAAACGACCTTGTCCTCTTGAACTCTCCTGTCCCCATTCTGTACACCATTGTTCTTCAGTATCCAGCAGGATTGGTTCAAGGACCCCCCATAGATATAAAAATCCAGAGGCGCCCAAGTCTCATATAAGACAGCATGGTGTGTGCACAGAACGAATGATAATTCCCATGTGTTGCTAATCTCCTGTTTCTGATGACATGATGCAGGAGCTGTGTAAGTGGTGACGATATTGTTCTGTCTGTGGGATAATGACAAGAAAGAAGAGCCTACATCTGCGAAGTGTAAACATCATATTTTTAAAAATATTTTCAATCCAGGGTTGGTTGATAGGAAACCTGCAGATAAGGAGACCAACATGTATCCTCTAGAGATATTCGGACCCTCACAGTAGCCCTCATCCAACCCTTTCCAGTAGCCCGGCTGACCTTAAGCTCTCTTTGTAGCTAAAGATGGCCCTATACTTCCTTACCACAACATCTCGAGTTCAGAAACTGATCACACCCAGTTTAGGCGGTGCTGGGGATTGAACCCAGTGCCTCATGAAGGTTGGACAAACACTCCACCAACCAGCTGATCTTCATTTTACGCTAAATAGATAAAGAATAATCACAGCACCTGAGTTGCAAGTCTCCTGAACTTTGCATCTGCAACACAGTCTTGACTGTACCTTGCCAGTCTTCAGTGCTCCTCATATGCAGTCCGCTGGCACAGGGCTGGATCTGCACACCCCAGTTGCTTCTCTGCCGTGTGGTCCATGAGCTGCCCTCTCCCAGCTGTCTCTCTTTCAGCCACTCTCTCCACAGGGTCTCCACATACACATCCCAACTCCGAGGCAGGCTTTGTGCGTCCCAACACCACCCCCTCCTTGGAACTCAATTAAGTAGCCATATCAAGGAACACACCAAAATACTATAATCCAACTGGTATGATATAATTTGCCCACCTAGATAAGTCAAATCATCCTGTACAATTCCATCTCTTATAAAATATTTGTAATAACCTATATCCATATAGAGATGCACAGAAACATCTACATCTGCCTCCATGTTACCCTCTTGAATCTCCTCTCTCCCGCCTTACCAAAACTTTGTCCCCGCCCCACTCTCTACTGTGCAATCATGTATCGCCTTGACATCAACCTACACTAGCACCATACCCTGCCAATTTTTGACGTTCAGATTCTGGAATCCAGGCTGCCCCTTTCCTTTCCACCCCTCCTGTCCCATGGGGTCATTATTCGAGGACAATGGTCATCTCTGAATGTGGCCTAAGGGTGCTGTCCAACACCCAGAGTCCTAAAGAAACAGGGCCAGACTAAAAAGTAAACAAGCCCATGGGGTTTTAAAAGAAAAAAGAAATCCCCACAGGTCGAACAGACATTCCAGAAATCTTGCCTACCAGATCTCTGTGCTGAGTTTCTGTATGGTAAGCACACAAGGCTTGGCAGCTATGGCTGCTCACTTGGTTGTTACTGTTAATACTGGTTTTTACCCTAAAAGAGCTTCGAGACTTTGGATGAGTGAATTAGCCAGCTTCTCTCATTCGTAAAATGGAGAAAACAACAACCCCACAAAAGATTTTCAGAAGAGGGCTAAATACAGGTAACAATGTCAATGAAAAACTGTTGGCAGATTGCCTAGGGACCTGCAAACGTTCCCTCTTATTAATAAACATCCCAAGGAGCTCAAGAAAACAAGGGCAAGAGGGGAAGGTCCCTCTTTCCAAAATGGTGAAGGCTTTGGCCGGTTTTAGAGGGTAACTAGGTGCTAGTTCCATTCTGGAAGGTAATGTTGACTATCTAGATTAGTCTGAATTAAAACATGAAAAGCCCTCCCCCATATATATACCAGCCTAAAGCCAGGTGGAAGAGCTGCCCAGAAGGATCAGTAGGTAAAGGTACTTAGGAGCCTCGATCTCATGGGGGAAGTGCCTCTACATTGTCCTAGGTCCATGTCCTAGGTGCATGCATCGTGTCTTGAGCATACACTGAGACAAATTGCTAAATGGCATTATTTTTAAATTAAGGTGAATAAATAAAGCAAGGTAGGATGGGTGCAACAAAGCCCTTTCATCCCAGCACTTGGGAGGCAGAGGCAGGGGGATCTCTCTGAGTTCAAAGCTAGCCTGGTCTACTGAGTGAGTTTCAGACAGCTACACAGTGAGACCATGTCTCAAAAGAAAAGAAAGGCATGCAAACTTAGCCCTGCAAACTCATGGCTCATGAGAAGTTCTCGTGAAAACTGGAGGGTGACCAGGGAAGGGGGGAGTCGAGCAGGGGGAGTCGGGCAGGGTGTGGATGTTCTGGGCACACTTCGTTCTCTCTTCTTGCTGAGAGTGGCAACCAACCACCAATTAGGGGACGAGGTAGGAGATAAGATCAAATCAGAAGCACACAAGGCTGGGAATGTGTGTCTTTCCATGGGACCCCTTTGGTTAGTGGCCAAGTACGAGCCATCGGATGTCCATAAGGGCATGTAGGAGTGGGTCTAGAGACTGCTCCATGCTGACAGCAGCCTGCAGAATTCCATGTGTGCATGGGTCTGTGAGGCAGGCAGGCACGGCTCCCAGAACATGGCAGCCGGGGATCTGCCTCTCCCATTAGCTCTGTGACCTTGAGCAAGTGACAGGCCAATTTCAGTGCTACTGTTTTCGCACGTAAATCAGAGAGAGTCATTTCTTCCCCTTACGGTCTCCTGAGACATCCGGAGAGAGGAGAGGATATGGGGGCAGTTCCTAAGCGGCTGAGAGAAGCAAAAGAAAGGAATAATCATTAGCAATGGGATTGGATTTTTCAGCCATGGATGAGAAGGCAAGAGAGCAAAGGGGAATGTGCGTTTCAGAGGGACGTTCGCTCAAGGGGTGGGCAGCAATGGGCTCCTGGAATTCCCTTTCTAAGTGATCTCTGCGGTGTGTGAGTCCATGCCAAGGGACTAGACAGGAACAGTGACCACGATCCAGGTATAAGTGTATGAAACAGGGAGGTCCTGGGATCTAAAGAGGCTGAGGCCAAGCCCAGGGCATCTCTTCCCCAGCAAGCTCCCCACATTCCTTCTGTGGGCTGGATGCCCCTGGCTAAAAGAGAACAGTGAACCCCAACTCTTACTACATCCCCCCCACCCGCCCAACTGAGCAGATTTCTACCAGAAGTAGCAGAAAGCTGGGAGTGGCACTGGCATTTAGTAAGTAAACAAATCCCCGTTCGAACCCACTCCCACCCATTCCAGCCCCACCCTTGGACCAGCGGCACTCATAAAGAGAAGCATCCCCTCCTCTAACTCCAGTATCTTAGCCTCCTTCCTCTTTTTCTCTCCCAATGAGATTATGGTTCAGACTGGAAACTGATGGAGATGGGTGGCTTAGGATTTCTGCATGCCTCGGGCTAAAAGGGATGTAGGACAAAGTCCTGCAAGCTACCAAAGTTCCAAGACAGGGCAGAGCCTGTGCAAGAGACTGTGTGGCTTTTTCTTACAGACCCACCTCTCCCCATCCCCAGGAAGGGCTAAGGATGGGTCAGTGCCTGGGGGGGGGGTCTGGGGACCAGTTTGCAGTGCCTGGAGCCATCTGGGAATGATTAGCTTACAGAGTCCAGGTAACTTCAGACACATGCACACAAATACAGACATACAATGCACATGCACGCATGCACATGGACACACATGAATACACACAAATACATGTCTGCATGTATACATACATGCACCTGTATATACATACACACATATAAACATAAACAAGAACATGCACATACAGACTTGTGACACCCAATCATGCAATACCCATGGCCCTACCTCTCAAAACAAACAGGAGACAGCAGGGTCTGCTGTCCTGATAGGAAGGTTGTGGAGCATCTTTGACTCCAAGCATCACATCAGTTTCTGTCATCTCCCCAACCCATGCAGCTCAGTCGGGAACCTTGCAGAAATGCAGGGGAGAAAGCCAGGAAGAGGAAAAAACATTTCTGATCATTGTATATTTAGGTAAGCAAGGTCTGGGAGGGTTAGGGGGCGTCTAATGTGTTAATAACTGTTGCAATTTGTGGTTTGATTGTTTTCTCAAAAGCTGTAAATTCAGGCCAGAAATCTATAATGACGGTGCTCAAAAGTTTCATAACCATGAGTCCAAACAGTTGTCAAAAGAGCGTCAGTCAGTGCTCCTCACAGGGAAACACCAGAAGACAGGAGATACAGAAGGTTCCAGAACAAGGATCGAACACATACTGGAGAGCGTCTCAAGGCATGCCATTAACTGACCAAAGGTCCTCACTTGGTACCCCCAAATCCTACCAGATTGTAGTAATCATATATTCACTGCTCTGGCTAAATTGTGGCATTTGCTCCCTCGATAAACACTACGCATCAGAGACTATTGCAACTCATTAGAGACACAGGAAAATGTGGTGTTGTTTGTACCAAGGGCAGAAATGGGAGCAAATATCAATGAATTGGGAGTCCTTACATCTTCATAGATGAGGGGAGCAGCTGAACTCAGATCACCATCCCATATTAAATTCTGGTGGCCTCCAACAGTGAAGCCCGGTAAGCCTGGTCCACGATTTTACATGAAATCTGATTAGGTCTCACATGTTTCTGAAGACAAACATAGGTGGCAATAGCAGGGATTTAGCTTTTATCTAGGAGAGAGAGCTTCTCCAAGAGCTCAGGGGTTAAGAAAGTACTAGAAAGAAACCTCCCTAGAAAAGATGAGAAATAAGTCAACAACGCAATGATCCAGAATTTGCCAGAAACAGTAGAGAAACTAACCTTGTCCTGGGGTCAAGTCTCTGGCAGAAGTGAGATTGGGGATGCTGAAACCAAGGCCGGAAAGGGGGCCAGGTGAATCTGACTCCATCTCTGTCTGATGACATCACACTGAGCTGGGTGGGCTAAGAGAGGAGCAAGCTCAGAGCAAAGCACCCTGCGTCTGTCACTAGGAAGAACTTGGTCCTAAAACCCAAGTTCCCAAAGAAAAACCTGGATCAAAAGATCCTACCAAACTCAAGGAAAATGCAAAGCTCTTTTGCTCTTTTTGGTGGAATACAAAGGAGAAAGACAATCTGAATAGACAGAAATCCCACCTCCCCAAGCCTCTTCCAGAACCACAGTGATCAACCCACGCAGCCTTGGGCCTGTGCCAGCCACTCCTCCCCCTGGAAGACTCCTTTGCTTTTAGAAAATCATCTGGAAGCTGTCATCACTACTGTGCTGTTTGGCAGATGTCCCCCAAAAAGAGACTGTCATATAACACATACTATAAGCCATTTCTAAGCTCAGACTGAGATTGAGGAGAGGAAGTAGAGGGGTAGCAGAGAAGATGGTCCTGTCCAGGAGCAAAATATATCGTGCCATCGGGGCTGGAGGTTGGGGGTAAGGGGATGAAATGGGGCTACAGCTAGGCCAAGCGTTCAAGGAATCACTACCTCTCACCAGCTTTGCTTGCCCCTCGGTGTGCTGCTGGGATGGCCCCAGAGTAGCAGGTCTTTCTCCATGATCATGGGTTTGAACCCATGATAGAGGAAGACAGAGTCTCAGAATACACTGAACCTAAAGGATAACGCTGGGCATAGGAGGACCGAGGCTAAATCCTGCCAAAAGGGAAATCCTGAGATGGCTTAAGGGCGGAGGCCACATGCCATCCTCCTCTGGGTGTTCAAAGTCACAGGAAGCACAAGGAAACGTCATAGTCGGGAAAGAAGGAAGAGGGAGAGAAATGAAGATTGAAACAGTGACAGGGAGGGATGTGTGTCCAGGACAGAATGTCTTTCTGTGTGGTGCTCCATCCCCTGGGGCGCTCAAAGCTATTCACCCCGCTCTCCCAGTTTCTGCTTAGCCAGGGCTCTATTAATTTGCAAGCACTTCTGGCTATCCATTTCCCAGTAGCTCAGCATGTGTTTTCCACAGAATTCTATTTGGGGCTCCCTTAGGAGTTTCTACAGAGGAACCTCTGGGGATTAGGGGACACTGGAGTATAAGGTGAAAACCTAGTAGAGTTTTCCTGAGAGAGCCAACCTTCATTCCTACCTTGTCAGCACCTAGCCACTCTGGAAACATCTTTCCAGGTGTGTCTGAGGTACCAGGAAAGGCAGTCTGAAGGGAAAGATAAAATGGTCACATGCCCGAGGCTACAATGACTTCACCCAGCTTGTCAACAGTAATTGGCTTTGCCCCTGGACATTAAGGCGGGTAGGACTAAGAAAGTCCCCTTCTTGGGCCTAGTGAATCGGACAATCCTAGAGCTTTTCACATGCAGAGAGAACCCATGTCTTCACGACTGTGTTCTCAGTCACCACTCCCCAACTAGGAAAGAGGGCAGAGCAGTTTCCAGCTCTAGGACAATCTGCGTCTCCAACTGGGTGTAACTGTCCTGAAGAGAGGGACAGGACTTAGCATAAGATGCTGGTGCATTGTTTGCATGCTTTGGAAATGGAGGCAGGGGAATCACAAGGTTGAGGTTGACTATGCAGTGAGCTCTAGGCCAGCCTGGGATACATAAGACCCTGTCTCCAAAAGAAGAGTGGGGCGGGGCAAAGAGGAAGAGAAGGAGGAAGGGTTGGGGAGGAGGAAGAAGAAGGGAGGGAAGGGAACAAACAGAAAGGAGGAGGCCCCTATAACATTTCTGCACCATTTTGTAATGTCAAGCTTCACAGGTGACCACTAGTGGCCAGTGCCCAGGCGGTCTGATAAAATGTCACTCACGTCCTGGAGGTGCTTCTGACTTAAGATTGACCAGGTGACCTTAGACTTAACCATACCCTTAGGACAGAAGGTAGAGTCCTAGAGCTCTGGCCAAGGGACTGGGAGACTACTGACCTCTACTTGTCTTCTTGGGGTCTTACTCCTGTCACCCGGAACCCAAGGTAGATCCTATAAGCAGCCCAAATGACCCTCAGCTTGGCCTAGGCTAAGCTTAGGGTAGAAAGAAAGCTGGCCACAGGTTGGCTTTCTGAGTTCTCGTTGAAACGGGAGTTTCTCTCTGGGAAGCAGGTCCTTCTTACATGTGACGATTTTGCCCTCAGGATTGGGGAATTGTGGTTGTACAATAAATGTGTGCCCTCCCTTTCCGAGGGTTGATAGAGACCTTTAAGGATATCCAGAAAAATTCACTCTCCTACTGGGAGCCGGGAAGAGGGGAAACAGGTTAGACACTCATCAGTTGGGAAAACAAAACTGTTGTCAAAGGGTCCACCCTCCCTTAGGAGACCCCATATGACTAGTCTCAGGAACTTGACCCTTCTGGTGAGCCCCCCTTTCCTGGGACTAAACGCCTTTGTGCAGAAAGATTACTAGGTGCCTGGAGAGGGAGCAGCTGCTGAAACCTGCGAGACCCAATGAGCCCTGGGGGCTGACGGGAACCTGAGGCTCCACCGGGAAGAGCAGAGCCTGCTTCTCCAGAAGTGTCTCCATATTAAGTGCTTACTTTATTTTTATTTTTAAATTAGCCCTGCAAAGCACCTTTAGCTAAAAGGGGGGGGGGGGGCTCTTGAGTTAAGACCAGGAAATTTACCACGCGGCATTCTGGGTGCTAGGGGGAGGGATTCATCCCAGGTACCACCTCTAAGGACATATTTTTGGGAAACCAAGGATGCTGGCTGATTGTTTCTTCTTGAGACTGCTGTCTCCTGAGGAGGCAAGCTCCTACCCTCCACTCCACTCCTTTTTCGTCCCAGGTTTAGGCAATTAAGTGTCTCTGGCCCCCATACCCCCGGAGGTGGGAGGTCCCTCTGGGTTACCTCAAGAATTGGCTGCTAAGTGTGCAGGGGGTGGGGGGATGAACAAGACAGGGACAGATAGGTTGTCACACCCCGTTGTCATCCAACAACTTCTCCCATGGCTCATCCTCCCTCTTCAAATACAAAAGGGACACAAAGTAAAAATGTCCCCTTTAGGGGCTCCAGGGTTTTATGTCGTTTTGAGTAACACTGGTCCCCCGTTTGGAGAGAAATGGACTCATAAACATATTTGTAGCAGCGGTTAGGGAACGTGTTGCTGGGAGGTCTGGTCGCTGAGCTCACACAAGCAAACAGCCCAAAGGCCACACTTATTCAGATATTTATGGCGTACCTACAAATCTGCTGCTTTGCCTCTACCCCCTACCCTCCACCACACACCCCACCCACCCACTCCCCCACCCCACCCCACCCCAACCCCACCCCGCTGTGTTGCTATCACTATCCAGCCCAGGTCTGCCCAGGCTTACCTGGCGCTCCCTTCCCAGGAAACTGTGGCTGGAAAAGCAAAAAACAAACATTACATGCCTCAGGGAAACGTGGAAATCACGGCAGAAGGGCTTCTGGGAGCCCTGTGCACAGAGACCTCATGTCCAGTGAGAAGCAGAACTTCTGGGAGATTACTGCATGTGGACCCAGACCAGGAACTGTAAGATAGAACGGGGTGTACCTTTCGTGGATCACACTGTTGAACATTGCCCAGGGTTGATGTCTTACTGGGGGGGGTACAACTGTTAGCACACACTGAACTAGTATCTTCTAGGAGTTGGGACCCTTGGAAAAGATTATAGACAAGCTCCCCCCCCCCCTTGCTAAGGACTTTTGCAGTAGAGAGGGTGCCCGTCCTTAATTCTTCTTATGCAGTGCAAGTAGCTGATCCTCCACACCCTCTTGCCCACCAGGGGCTGGATCTACTCTAGGTCTTCCAGCATTCTTCCACAGGACCTCTGCCTACCTCTGTTGTCATTTGTGGTGGGAGGAGGAGGGAGATCAACAGGCCCCCACGAGAAAAATTGGGCCCTGCACAGCTGAAGGAGGGAGGGGAGATCCACTAACACCTCTGTGTTAGTAAAGCTGTGAAGCACGGTTCTTCTTAGCTTTCGATCCCTCCATCCCTCTCAACCAGGAGACTGCAAGGTCCAGGATGCTTTCCCCTGCCTCAAGCTGAGGTCCCCTGGCCTGAGGAATGCGCGACTCTCCCAGAATCAAGTCAGGAAGGAGAGTCCTGGGTGACTGAAAAGGTCGAGTCACAGTGGACTAAGCCCCTGGAGGGGCTGCTTGGGAGTGGGCTGTTCAGGTTCAGCCACTCTTAAACTGATGGTGCCTAGCCGGCAGACGTGGCCTGATCTTGGCACGCCAGATAACTCTTGGCACCTGAGGAATAAGGGGCACCCCCCCCAACACTCACTCTCCAGGTTGTGTGCAAATGAGAAACAATGGGCAAGCGCACTGCCTTCCCAGACACCCCCCCCCCCCTTCCCTGTAGACAAGCAAACTTCCTAGTTCCCTTTTGTAAGGCTGCACGCGGTGGAATCCTCACAGGAAAAAATAGGAATTCCTATGGAGATAAGTCTCATCTTGGAAACAGCACGGACTGTAAGCAACACACCACTGCCACCTCCCCGACCCGGGCCCCTGCCTGTCCACCACAAGAAAGAGTTTTTCAGCAGTTTCTCAACTTTCCAGACAGTTTCTGGGCTTTTGGCGCCCCCTCTGGATGTTGCTGAAAATTGCAGGGCAATTTTCATTTCAACTGTTTTCAAAAAGTACCCCCACCACCACCACCACCGAAAAGACTCACAAATATAAAAACGGTTCCGTAGAGACATAGAAACATGTAAGAAGTTTCATAATTTAAAATGTCGTAGCACATTACGTCTGTTCTTATGTTGTATTAAGGGTACATGTATAAAGGTACGTATTCATGAACAAATAATAAAATATTTCAAAATGCCTTAAGGCCACGGTCGTTTTCGTTGCCTTTGTGCCAGAAAACGTTGTAATTACAACAAATTACAACTCTCCGGTTTAATACCTCTGACAGTGGTCCCTGGTCTCTTCAACCGGTTTGAGGATCGCACAAATACCTCCACCCCAAAACATAGAAATGTGTCCGCACTAACAAAGCCTGACTCCCACACACGCACTCTGGGAAAAAAAATATATATATATATATATTTCTTACACGCTGTGAGAATAATCTGAGCTACGAATATATATGGCTACTATTTGCACGTCTCTTAAACTCGTAAACAAATAGGGCAGTGAAGACTGTACAGGCAATGCGAGTAACATTTGTTTGAAGAAAAAAAAAACACCCGACTGAACAGGGTGGTAGCTTACTGTTGTCAGGAGTCCCTTCTCCTAAATAACAAATGCCCACTTCGGAAGAAAACGAGGGGGAAATGAGCTTTTCAAAAGCATTCCAAAGAAAAGATTCGTTTATATGCAAGTGTCCACACTTAGCAAATTAGAGGGGAGGGACCTGCCTTTGAGAGGATACAGGCCGACTCACTTTATCGAGAATTTAATAAGTTCAAAGCGAAGTTTTGCAAGAATCAGAAAAGGGTATTTAAATGAATTTGTTTATCTTTTTTACATCGTCGTGAGTTTGTTTGTGGTTCCGAGGGCATGTCGCCCGGTGGCAACTAAGATTTTAATTCGTTCCAGAAAAGATAATTCCTCCCTTATCCAACCTTGCTCTAAGAGTTTGAGTAAACACGGAGCTTCGGCTCCAAGCACTCTTAAAGTGCACGGGACACCTACGTGGCCTCCCCCAGAACGCCCACCTGTGTGCTGATCTAAAGGGATGCCACTAAAGTCCAGATGCCTAGCGCTTTGCCCTCCTAGGTATCTGGTAAAGGAAGGCGACGGAGCCACAGGGCTCCGCCAAAGTGGCCCGTTTTGTCTGGAGTCTCCAGTCCAAGTCAACGGCCTTCTCGGCCTCGCTGCCACCTTTGCAAACTTTACTCTCAACACCGGAGCAGTCTTGCAAACCCCAGTGGCGAACCTGATGGTGTCTGTGACTCAGCCAAGAGGCGAGAGGCAAAACTCTAAAGTAATAATCCTGGCTCCGAGGGGCGTCAGAGGGCTGGAGGGCCCCGGAAAGGACTTGTCAGTTCAAGGTCGGCGTGGCCCACCGGACCGGCCGCGAGAGCCGGGAACTGCACGGTGCCGGCCGCCAGCCTTCTCTGGTGCTCGGCTTTGGTTTTCATTGATTCCCACTGCGAGAGCGCAGCAGAATCTCCAACCACCCCAGCAGCCTCTGTGAACCAGAGCGCGTTAATCTATTTATATGGATTATTACAGAGAACAGCGGGCGTTGAGTCACCCAAACATTTGCTTCCAAAAGACCATTTCTAAGCACTTTTTTGGAAGCCGGCAAACTCCAGGCGCAGAAGCCGAGCTCCGCTTGGACGAGCAGCTGTTGCAATTTCCATTGCTGTAAACGCCAGCAAAGTCCCGGGTACCACGGAGAAAGCATCGAAAAGTTGTGGGCTGGGGGGGGGGGGACAGTGAAGGGGGGGTTCCTAGTCTAGACACGCGCGCGCGTGCACGCACACACACGCGCACACACACCGATTCACACGGAGACCGTTTCAAAACTGTGACATTCCGAGAGTACAGAGCAAACTTACACACTCGGACGTCCCGGGTCCCCCGCCTGCCCCGCGCCCCCCCACCAGTCCCCTCACCCCACCATCCACCCTCTGGCTGAGCTCCCCTCCCTTCTCCTCCCCTCGTGTCTCGTCACCCAACCCGGAGCCACAAACCTCCCCCCCCCTTCCAAAATTCTGTCCAATCAGCGACTTGCCAACCCTGATGACTGCCGAGCCGTGATTGGCCCGAGGTCTCTAAGGTGAAGGGGGAGTATTTATTAAAGAGACCCTGGGCTGGGAGTCGGAGAGCCGAGAGCGCTGCTCGGAACTGCCAGGAAACTTCAGTGGAAGCGACAACTTTACCAGTTTCAGTCCAGGAACTTTTCTTGTGCAAGAGAGACGGGGTGCAAGTGGCCCCGGTTTCGTCCTCTGTTTTCCCTCCCTCCTCCTCCGCTCCGATTCGCCTTCCCCGGGTTTGGAGCCGGTAGCTGAGCACCGGCCACCCAGCGCCTCTGTTAAGTGCCCGCCGCCGCAGCCCGGTGACGCGCCAACCTCCTCGGGAGCCGTTCTCTCGGGGTCCGCGTCCGGGCAGCTGAGGGAAGAGGAGCCCCAGCCGCCGCGGCTTCTCGCCTTTCCCGGCCACCCGCCCCCTGCCCCGGGCTCGCGTATGAATCTCCTGGACCCCTTCATGAAGATGACCGACGAGCAGGAGAAGGGCCTGTCTGGCGCCCCCAGCCCCACCATGTCGGAGGACTCGGCTGGTTCGCCCTGTCCCTCGGGCTCCGGCTCCGACACGGAGAACACACGGCCCCAGGAGAACACGTTCCCCAAGGGCGAGCCGGATCTGAAGAAGGAGAGCGAGGAAGATAAGTTCCCGGTGTGCATCCGCGAGGCGGTCAGCCAGGTGCTGAAGGGCTACGACTGGACGCTGGTGCCCATGCCGGTGCGCGTCAACGGCTCCAGCAAGAACAAGCCACATGTCAAGCGGCCCATGAACGCCTTCATGGTGTGGGCGCAGGCTGCGCGCAGGAAGCTGGCAGACCAGTACCCGCATCTGCACAACGCGGAGCTCAGCAAGACGCTGGGCAAGCTCTGGAGGTGAGCGCGCGGGTCGCCCGGGAGGGCTCCGTGGCTACGGGGGACGCGGGCTGCACTCACCGACCCCGCCCCGCCTCCCTGAGCCAAGGAGTTGGGCATCCTAGGGTCTTCGGTCCAGGACGCAGGGCTAGGGGGCGGAGTGGGGGGGGTTCAGAGTTTGAAAAAGTTCTTGGGATTGCTCTTGGCGATGGCGCGGGGGGGGGGGGGGAGAGGTTGGCGGGGAGGGGAGAGTGGCGTGAATGTGACTGCTTTTAGAAACGTAGGGGGAGCAAGGGGGTGTGCCAGTCTGGTCCCCCTTGAACGGAACAGTTAACGGGAAGCAAGCCCACCTTTCTCGGGCCAGCTGCGCTCTTTTCCTGGGAAGACCGGGTGAAGGGAAAGTGTGAGTCTTTCCCCAGGCAAGAATTGGGGAAAGCTACTGAGAACCCGTAGGGGCGTGGATCGACAGAGCGAGCTTCTTGCAATTTAAGTGGGTTTTCGGAAAGTTTTTACTGCGTGTTGGGAGGGGTGGACCGCTCCGGTAGCAAAGGCGTTTAGAGCAGCCTCAGCAGGGAGCTATTTTCATCTTCAGGGTTTCCAAAATAGGAGGCCAGGGGAGGGGGTGGGGCGAGGAGTGACCGCTCAGGTCGACTCCGAGCACTTTTTTAAAAAAAAGAAAAGGGGGAAAAGAAAAAGAAAAGTTCTGAGTCCCAGAGGAGGATGGAAAGCAGACTGAAGGGAGGAGGGGGAGTGCGCGAAGGAGGGGTGGGGACCTGACAGCTCCCGGGGTTTCATTGACCCCCCCTCTCCCTCTTTTCTTCTGCCCCCTCCTCCCCAGACTGCTGAACGAGAGCGAGAAGAGACCCTTCGTGGAGGAGGCGGAGCGGCTGCGCGTGCAACACAAGAAAGACCACCCCGATTACAAGTACCAGCCGCGGCGGAGGAAGTCAGTGAAGAACGGGCAAGCGGAGTCCGAAGAGGCCACGGAACAGACTCACATCTCTCCTAACGCCATCTTCAAGGCGCTGCAAGCCGACTCCCCACACTCGTCCTCGGGCATGAGTGAGGTGCACTCTCCGGGCGAGCACTCTGGTGAGCAAGTGAAAGTGACCCCCCCTAGGCCTAGCTACTCCCCACCTGGCGCACCCTTTAAGGCGCCCCCTCCCAGAGAAGTATCTGCGTGGGGACTTTGAGTTCCCTGGGCGCTCAGAAATAGGCAGGCGCGTGTGTGCACGGACACAAGCGCGGGCGAAGACACACACGCACACGCACACGCGCACACACACACACACACACACACACACACACACCTCAAACCATGAATCCTGACGTTGATTCTTTCTTGCAAAGCAGCATGTCTTAATTGCTTTACAAAACTTACCCTCTTTTCTCTTTACGCCTCACCCCAAAAGCACACATTCTTCTACAGGTAGCAATTTAGTCTTCCGGACCCTTGGAACCTCAGACCCCTGATAAAAGGAGCTTGCCTAGTGTGTACCTGCGGGTTAATCATTCGGCGACTTATCGCTGGTGCAGCGCGCCTGCAGCGCGGGAGCGGGTCCTAATGACACCTTGGCAACCAGGGAGGGTCCCCAGGGGTTCCTAAGACCAGGGGCTTTGCACAGGACTTGTTGATTTTTTTTAACGTTTGTCTTTCTCTTTTATTGCCTGCAGGGCAATCCCAGGGTCCACCGACCCCACCCACCACTCCCAAAACCGACGTGCAAGCTGGCAAAGTGGATCTGAAGAGAGAGGGGCGCCCTCTGGCAGAGGGGGGCAGACAGCCCCCCATCGACTTCCGCGACGTGGACATCGGTGAACTGAGCAGCGACGTCATCTCCAACATCGAGACCTTCGACGTCAATGAGTTTGACCAATACTTGCCGCCCAACGGCCACCCAGGGGTGCCGGCCACCCACGGCCAGGTCACCTACACTGGCAGCTACGGCATCAGCAGCACCGCGCCCACCCCAGCGACCGCGGGCCACGTGTGGATGTCCAAGCAGCAGGCGCCGCCCCCTCCTCCACAGCAGCCCCCGCAGGCTCCGCAAGCCCCTCAGGCGCCTCCGCAGCCGCAAGCACCCCCGCAGCAGCCGCAGGCACCCCAGCAGCAGCAGGCGCACACGCTCACCACACTGAGCAGCGAGCCAGGCCAGTCCCAGCGAACGCACATCAAGACGGAGCAACTGAGCCCCAGCCACTACAGTGATCAGCAGCAGCATTCCCCGCAGCAGATCTCCTACAGCCCCTTCAACCTTCCGCACTACAACCCCTCCTACCCGCCCATCACGCGCTCACAGTATGACTACACCGACCACCAGAACTCCGGCTCCTACTACAGCCACGCAGCCGGTCAGGGCTCGGGGCTCTACTCCACCTTCACCTACATGAACCCCGCGCAGCGCCCCATGTACACCCCCATCGCTGACACCTCCGGGGTCCCTTCCATCCCGCAGACCCACAGCCCTCAGCACTGGGAACAACCTGTCTACACACAGCTCACCAGACCCTGAGACCTTGAAGAGCGATGGTGAGAGAGAGCTGATCGGTTTGTTTTGTTTTGATTTTTGTTTTTTGTTTTTGTTTTTGTTTTTAAAGAAGAAAAGAAAAGAAAAAAACTGAAGAAATCAAGAACCAATTGAGATGCCTTTGGACACTTTTTTTTTTTTGTCTGTTGTTATTTTTTAAAGACATGTAAGCGAAGGTAACAATGGCTGAGATTCCAGGAGAGAGACTTTAAGACATTATCTGAGCTCATGACAACATATTGCAAATGGCCGGGCCACTCGTGTCCAGATGGACATCACTCATGGCCAGATGGGCCCACCACCAGCGTCAGCAGAGAAGGGCTTGGCTCCTTCAGAGTCACGGTGGAGGACAACTGGAGAATCTCCCTGCCTGTTTGGACTTTGTAATTATTTTTTAGCCGTAATTAAAGAAAAAAAAGTCCTCTGTGAGGAATATTCTCTATTTTAAATACTTGTAGTATGTACTGTGTATGACTCATTACCATTTTGAGGGGATTTATACATATTTTAGATAAAAAAGTTAAATGCTCTTATTTTTCCAACATCTTAACTACTCCTAGTTCAACAGTGTCCCCTAGCCTTCCTTGCAACCAGAGTATTTTTGTACAGATTTGCTTTCTCCTAAACAAACAAAAAACAAAAAGCAAAAAAAAAAAAGAAAAAAAAAGAAAAATTTTTTAAAAAGTGTGTTGTTATAGTGACATAAATAATACACAGAATTTTGTTACACCATCAGTTTTGGGGGTGAGCTTTGATTAATTCCCCAGGCTCTCAGATTTCAGGAGCAGCTGCCTTAAAAAAGAAAACAGTAAAGAAAGCCTTCTTTTGCAATAAGGGGAAAAAAACAGAAAACAGAGAGAGCATCAGTGAGCTTTATCATATATATATATATAAACATATATATATTTTTTAAAACAAGAAGAAAAACACCTTGAGCCTTAAAACCCGGCTGCTGGGAAAATTACAGATGCTGTTTCTAGAACATTCCCTGTGCCTTTGCCTGCTTGCTGGCTGCAGCCTAGGAGGAAAGCCAAGGGCAAGCCAAGGAGAACAGAATTTCTTGGGGAAGAGTAAGTACCCAAGTCCATTGCCCCTGGTTGCCTGTCTGGGCCCCATGTGGACAGCAGATGCTGGAATCTGCCGCTCAGATCTTCCTTCACCTGTACCTCCTTAAATACCAGCGTTTAACCTTCAAGACATTCCATGTGCTAAAATTATTTATTTTGTAAGGAGTTTTCACTTTTTTAAGAAAAAAAAAAAAAAAACTCCTTCCTTTTTTTTTTTCTTCTTTCTTTTTTTTTTCTTCTTTTTTCTTTTTTCTTTTAATTTACTGTCTTTAAAGTAGATTGTTGGCGCCTTCCTCAAAGGGTATGGTCATCTGTTGTTAAATTATGTTCTTAACTGTAACCATTTTTTAATTTATCTCTTTAATCTTCTTTTTTTATTATTAAAAGCAAGTCTCCTTGAATTCTTCATTCTAGATTTGTACAAATGCTTTTTTTTGTCTGTCCTTGTGGGTGTTCCCGCCCCCCCCCCCGCCTTCTTTGTTGTGTTTTGTTGTTGTTGATAACAAACTGGACACCTGTTTCTCTCTGTCTCTGGACAAAGGAGGGGTTTCAGATGCAGTGAGCGTTTCCTTTGCAGTGTTTTCTGCCGAAGACCTTAGCGCTGCCCGGACTGTACGTGGATGTGTGCATGTGTCGTGACTTGGAACAACGCAAGCCTCTGCAAGTGGGTGTCACGGATAGCCCCTTGCCTGCTCACCTGCAGAGAGATATTGGACAGACCTTAATTCTTACTCATGGCTGTGGCTAGACAGTGTGAGGATTGCTTTTTTTTTTTTTTTTTTTTAAGACAGCAGACTTTTTTTTTTAATTTAAAAAAAAAGATATATTAACAGTTTTAGAAGTTGGTAGAATAAAACCTTAAAGCATTCTTATAATGTGTCATCTTTCGATTTCTGTATAAAAACAGACCTTTTAAAAAATATTTCTGTAACTTAAGAAACCTGACATTTATGTCATATTTTCTCGTTAGGTAAGGTTTGGTTTGTTTGTGTCTCGTTTGTTTCCCCCTCCAAGCTCTTCCTTTTTTGTTCACCCCACCTTTCTTCCCTTCCTTCCATTCTCTTTTTTGTATATTATTGTTTACAATAAATATACATTGCATTAAAGTGAAAACAGTCCCCATTGACTTATTCCCTCCGCTCTCCTATGAAGAGTGCTTTAAGGCACCAAAGAGACTGTGAACCTGGGATCTCAGTGGTGGTTTCGATTTGATGGCTTCTTTTGCCAGCTCCAAACTGGGCAATGAAAAACCAAGTCTCCTGTGCCCCTATGCCTAAGCTCAAAGCATCTTGAGAAGTGTCATGACAGCAAGCCACGGAGGATTTCACATCACCTTTGCCCACTCTGGCAAAATGTGTGTGTTGTCTGAAAATCCCTCTGCTTTGGGGCAGAAGCTGTTGCCCTGTGGAGGTCAGAGGGGAGAAGGGACATTAGACTGGACATCAGAGCCCTGTCGGGAGACCAAGACCTTATTATAGACACATACCAAAGAAGTGGGGTGCCCACTTCCAAGGCAAAGGAGTCAGAGGAAAAGGGGGGCTGCCTAACTACCTGATATCAGGGATTTAACCCCTGAAACTGTCCACCTCTCCTGATTTCTCTGCAGAGACAATGAGGAGAGATTGCCCCCCCACCCCCACCCCCACCCCCACCCCCACCCCCGTGTTCCCTGCAGTTTAACTCATCACACAGAGATGCGGAGGAACCATCCTAGAAGAAATACGGCCTAATCCTGTTTTCTTTGGCCCCATTTCGACGGGGAGTTTCCAGGTTCAGAGAGAAGTTCGGGTCAGTTTTCTTTAAAGGGTGAAGTCACTCCCTCCCACCTCCTCCAGGCACCTCCCCCCACCTGATGGGGCTCCCAAAGCAGGATCGGGGCAACCAGGAAAACGATAGTTATCAGATCGAAGCAGCATTAGTCTGAGGTCTCCTCTGCAAATTCCTCGCACAAACATTGATTGGAGGCCTGTGGTCTGGGGAAGGGCGACACCCCCAACCAATCTCTGTCTGCACCTCCAAACATCAGATTTTCCTCATTAGTGTGACATGCAGAGTGCGTTCACACACACACACACACATGCACACGCACATACTCAAACACACATTTACACACACACACACATACACATACTCAAAAACTCATTCATACACACTCATACACATACATACACACGCACACACACGTGCACACACAATCTCTTCTTTTTCCCACTGCTGTGGCAACACACACAGAGTCCCCTTTGGAAATGTCCGCGGTGGGCACTAAGTCCTCTTGTCCACCTTATTTGTCCTAATGGGCACACAGTGGCTCTCACACGGGGCCAAGTTCATACTCTCCTCTAACTTCTCCCAACTTTTTTCTTGCTGTAGTACTCTAGTCAGGCCCTCTTAGAGGCCGGGATGTCCTCTTGTGACATGAATTTATTAGAATGATCTAGAGCAATTTAACCACCACCGTATGCCTCAGTTTCTCTCTCCTTTTTTTCTGAGAATGTATACAGTTGTACCCTACAGCCAGCCCTACTCCAGATGCAGAGGACAGCAGACTAGTGGTCTGAAAAACCTACTGCACTAGAAGTCTGTGAAGCAAGATACAGAAAGGGTTCCTTAGAAGACCCCCGGGGGGCTCCGATATGCAGTAAATACCCAGGATATAGTAGAAGTTCAAGAGAACATTCTTCTGATTTCCCAACACTGCCACCCACCTTCAAACTCATTAGGGCCAGTCAAATCCCAATGTCACCAGATTATGAAATATTTTAGAGAAAGTTTTATGGTAAATCCACAAACACAGGGCTTATCACCTGGGCAACATTAGCCTGGGCCGGAAACCTAGGCAAGCAGCCACAACACTAACAACAAAACGGAAAAGGCTTTGCGTTTGGATCCGAGCATATTTGTTCGTGTTTCGCTTCAGCCTTTCTATCTTAACGGAAGGGGATTTTTTTTTTTCCAACAAGAAGGAATAAAAAGCAAGCACGTTTCCAGAAATGGCGTCTTTGGCCCGTTATTACACCAGACCCACATGAAGGAGTTTGAGCTGTGTTTTGCCTTTCTTGCTTGCAATCTTCTGCGCATGCGCATCCTTTCCCATCACCTCAACCCCCTGGGGCATCTTTTTGTACTTAATTGATTGGTGAACTGTCATTATAGCCAAAGACAGAGCCGATAGGAAGCCTGAGGTCACAGACCTGGAACTCAACCAGTAGGATAGGCCAATTAACAGTGAACCTCACAGATCTTCCTGTCTCTGCCGCCCCAACACTGGGGCTACAAGCATGAGCCACCAAGTCAGACCTTTTACCTATGTGCTGAGGATCTCAACTCAGGACTTCATGCAGCAAGCACTTTACCACCTGAGCCATCTCCACAGCCCCTTTCCATTATAATATTTTAAAAGTCTTTCTACAAGAGGGGTGGGGGACACGAAGCTGGGCCCTGCCCATGACCATAGCTGATGACCCTGCCATCAGACATTGTGAACATGACTTTTCTGTCTGTTCTCAGTAGTGCCTGGCATTCAGTAGGTCCTTTACTAATGCCGACCTCTCATTACAACCATAGACTTGAGGGCAGGGAAATAGACGGCATTGCAGAGAATCCTACATAATCCAATACTTCATCATGGTTGTCAACTCGAAGCATGTGGGAAGAGGGAACTCCAGTTGAAGAACTTCCTCCATCAGACTGGCCTGCAGCTTGTCTGAGGGGCATTTCCTTGACTGTTCGTTGATGTAAATAGGTCGAGCCCCCTGTGGGCGGTACCATTCCCAGGCTAGAGGGCACAGACTATATTGGAAAGAGAATTGAGTATGAACCCTGAAACAGGTTAGAAAGCGACGTTCCTCGGTGGTTTCTGCTTCCGGTTCCTGCCCTTACTGAGGATGACGGATGGTAACCTATAAGATGAAGGAAACCCTCTCCTTCCAAAGTTCCTTGTGGATACGGGGTTTATCACAGAAACTAAACAAGAATAGACCATCTTTTGTTGCTGGTCCTTATGTGAGCTGCTTGATGCTCTGAGGTTCACGTAGCTTCCACCCCTCCAGCAATGTTGCCTGTGAGCACCACAGACTTTAAGTTAGGTAAAACCAAGAAGAAACGTGGCTATGGCCTCCTCCTCTTCTCTCTTCTTTCTTCTCTGGGTTCTTCTAGGGTCCCCCATAAACTGGTACAGCTAAAATACTTGCAATATTCTAACTGCTGTGTCTCTCCACCATTCATCAATTAGAACTGGTTTAGTCTGGATCTCTGGAGAGTAATTCCTATTATAATTGAATTTATTTTGGTTTATGGCTATGGGTGTTTTGCCTGCAAAGGTCTAGGAACCACCTGCACACCTGGTACCTTTAAAAGGCAGAAGGGGGCACTGGATCCCTCGGGAACGAATGTTCCAGATAGCCGTGAGCTCTAGTGTGGATGCTAGGAATCAAATTCAGGTCCTGTGGAAGAGTAGGCAGTGTTCTTAAACACTGAGACATCGCTCCAGGCTTGAGGTTATTCTTTTATAAGGCAAATGCAGTAGGATGAGATAGTGTCCAATTTGCAACCGGACATGTTTGTGGGGAGATTTCATACATATATATAAAGATGGCAAAATTGCTAGGCACACCTCCTGGGATTTTCAGGATTTTATACTAAGCTTAATCCAGTTAACACGATTTCATGCTGCTACATTCTCTCTTAAGAAGACCTATGAATAAATAGATTCCTCGTAGCGCCAGGAAATACAGACTGTCGTGGCAGGAAAGGTGACCTGAGCGAGAAACCAGACACTCCCATTAAAACCACAGTCAGGAAGCACAAATGGGCCTTCTATCACTTTAACCCAGAATTGTGCTAGCTCTCAAAGTAACCGAACCACCTAGTTATGTTGCACTCAACAATTTCTGTCACACACTGCTATTGTGAAATTGTGTGTGTGTGCATGCTCATATGTGTTCACGTGGGCGTGTGCATGGGTACATGTAAAGAGAATAAAGGTTGAATAAAGAGAATTAACGACTTCCTGAATCACTCTAGACCATGTGTTCTTAAGACAAGGTCTCTCTCTGAACCTAGAATTAAGATATTACTCCAAGCTGCTGGGCAGTGAACTACAGGGATCTGTCTCTGAAATCCCAGCACGAAAGTTATGTACACATACCTGACTTTTACAGGGGGCCTAGGTACCTAAACCCAGGTTTTCGTGCTTGAATGAAACAACGGCAGGAATGTTGCTGACTGGCCACCTCCTTAGTCCAGTGATTGATTTGTTGAACTCAGCTACTGAAATTGCATTTACTCCTGCTTTGACAGCAAAATTCCACATGCTGTATGAGCAGGCATAGAAAATGGATTCATATCAGGGTACCTCTAGTCTGTCAGGTGGTTTATATGCACAGTTGTGTTAATCCACTAAATAACCCTTGGAGACAGTCATTAATGACTATTACTATTCTACAAAGAAAGACACTGAGGCCCAGGATTATTAACTTAAGGTCATATTTCAGGACAAATCACACCCTATGTACATACCCAATCTGGCCCACTGCTATCATTGCAAAAACACACAAACTGCACACACATTAATAGTGTAGTCTATATGTGACTCTGCTGTGGTGGCCAAGTTGAGTTGCTGGAGTGCATTAGTCACTTTTTGGTTGCTGCAACAGAAGACAAGAAGCAGGTTAAGGGAGAATAGGTTTACCCTGGCTCATAGTTCCGGGAATGCATAGTCCACCCTGGCTCACAGTTCTGGGATACACAATCTACCCTGGCTCACAGTTCTGGGATGCACAGTCCACCATGGTAGGGACGGCACAGGAGCAGCAGTCAGATGGTCCCATTACATCTACAAACAAGAAGAAAAACAGGATGAGAGACCTAGCTGTAAAACGTCAAGGCACACCCCACCCCCAGAGACCCACTTCCTCCCGTGAGGCTTTGTTCATCCTGAGGTTTCCACAACCTTCCCAATCAGCACCACTAGCCGGGAACAACGATGTCTTCAAACACATGAGCCTTCTTGGGATGGGAGCGGGAGGAGCATTTCCCATTCAAATCACAATATTGAGCGGTGAGTTCTGGCCTGAAGAGCCCAACCATTTCCCATCTGGCTCTTGACAAAAAAGATTTACCAACTTTTTCATATAGTCCAACTCCTGTGCTCAAGGTCCTAGACTTTGAGCGTTCTGCTTTCTTTGTTATTCTTAAAGTCCTTCTCTGTTTCAGGGCCTTTGAACACTCTACTGTGTTGACCTAAAGACCTCTTTCCTAAGTATCATTCCTGCCATCTCCTTCCTGATTTTCATCTTAGCCCAACTTTCCCTGTCGTAAAGAACCTTACCCGAGGATCTTAGACGGATGCTGTCCTTATCCCAGACACTCTCTAACTATTGTCCTCTTTCATGACATCATTGTCCTCTGAAATAACCCTTGTCCTCAATGTCTCTTCCACAGAGGTTCTGAGCTTCACCCTGTCCCTTGACTGGTCTCTAGAATTAGAATATTTGACACAGACCAGGAGCTCTCGAAGTGCTTACTAGTGGATTCATTGATCTATAAAGTGATATTTTTTAGTCCCATAATCCTAAACTAAATTGAATCTTAGAGATCACAAAGAAAAATTAGTCTGTCATAAAGCAGCCAGTTACACCAGCAGACTAAGCTGGTGGACTATTATCCATTGTGAGCCTGGTTATGAACTCCAAAAAGAATAAGATGTGGAGGTCAGAAGAAAGGGGATCATGTGAAGTAAACAGGCAACAGCATTGGATGTCAAGGCATGTACAGAATTCTATATAGACACAGGCTGGAAGGGGGTGCTTTCTGGAAGGGGAACCCACTGTCCCTGGGGGAGGGGGGAGACAGGGCACAAAAAAGTGAGTTGTTTAGCAAATGTGGGTTGTGTAGCAGGGCCTTGTGGGAAGAGACTATCAATCCAGCAGGAAGCACACAGCAAGTTCAAAGCCAACTTGGTCAACTTAACAAGATCCAGGACAGCAGAGACTATGTAAAAGAGAGTGAGGGGGAAGGAGAGGGAACCGAGGAAGATGTAGGCAGGCATAAAGGAAAGAAGGGAGGAAGGGAGAAAGGAAGGAAGGGAGGAAGGAAGCAAGGAAGGAAGGGAGGAAGGGAGGGAGGGGGAAGGAAAGTGGAAGGAAGGAAAGGAAAGAGGGAGGGGGAAGAAAAGGAGGGAGGGAAGGAAAGAGGAAGGAAGGAAAGGAAGGAGGGAGGGGAAGGAAAAAGAAGGGAGGGAAGGGAAGGGAGGGAGAGAGGGAGGAAGGAAAAGAGGGAGGAAAGGAAGGGGATGGAGGGAGAATAGAGGATATATGAGACTGTGTTGGTCTGGGGATACGTGCAGGTGTGAGAAGGTGTGAGCAGGATTGACTGTGAACAGGTGCAGAACAGAGAATATGTTGAGAGATAAACAACAGAATGGAATCACATAGACTTGGGCAGGATTTTCCCTAGATAATGAGAAGAGAAGAGCACTTGTGCATTAAAAAGAAGACAGTGCTGCCCCAAACGGACCCAGAATTTTGAGTTTGCTGTCAAAATGTGGGAACAGAGAGACTACTTTGAAATCTCTTGCTCAGCGCTTGGGGCGGGGGGCTCAGTGAGGGAAGGGCTTGCTATGCAAACATGAGGATCAGAGTTCAGATATCCAGGACCCACATAAGTGCCAGGTGGGTTAGTAAACTGCCTCTAACTCCACTATTCAGGAGTCAAAGACAGGGGAATCTCTGGAGCAAGGTCGCTAGCTTGTGAGTTCTAGAACTGCCTCAATATGGACGGGAGGGGAAACTAAAAGCATTCAACACTAACCTCTGACACACACACACACACACACACACACACAGGTGCACACATGTAAACATGCATGCATATGCATACCACACCATAGATACATATGCATGCCCAAAATACTGTCTCCATGTATTCCACGGCATATAAAATAAAGACTTGGCCATCTTTAACAGATAAGATAAAGGTAAGGCAATTTCAATAAAACTGTATGGAAGGGGCTAGGTCAGAGAACATGAGACTAGAAAGTCTGGTGACCCCAACAACAACCTGGGCATAGCAGAGTGAAGGGCAGGACCATGTAGACTATGGAACGTGTAGACATGGCTGGAGACACACAGTGGGCATCCAAGTAGACAGGTAACCTGTGTGCCTCAAACCAAAATGAACTCTTTCTTTGCCTTCACTCTCTGGAAGTTTTATCCTGAGGCTGGCATCTTCCCTCAGCCCGGAGTGTTCACGAGAAGGTAGCCCTGGGCAGGGAGAGAGGCAGACATGGCTTCCCTGTCATTTTCAAAACAGGGAAAATCCCTCGTCTAGCTGGCTGTCTTGTGAAGTCACATTTCAATAACTGAAATGCCCGTCTCAGGAAATACTGAAAGCGGCTTGTTAAGTCTCTCCCCTCCTGAACTCATGGTTGCTGAGTAAGAGAAGCCTCATTCTTCCCTCTAGATCTCTCCTTTGCCACGCCCCCTTTCTCTCAAGGCAGCTTCTAGGATGTGTCAGCATAAACAGCATAACAGAACCAAAGGGAAAGAGGCAAGCCAGGGGTGGGGGAAGATTTCTCTGGAGCACGCCACACTCTCAGATTCTGGGATCGTGGGTGCTCCAGGCTCTCAATCAAAACTGGCACTTGTATATATTCCTTATACATAAAGGCCTGTCTGGGCTCAGGATGATACACTATCCTTAGGATGATACCTTTCAACGTTCTAAGCGAGCATACTCAGACACCTCCAGCCTCTTTCTGAGCTTTCCTTGTTTCTGCAGGCAAATGTGCTAAGCCCACAGCTTTGAACATTCTCCCTCTCTCTCCCAGAGTTACAGTCACAGGGGTCTCCAAAGAGCCAGTGGAAAGACACCCCTGGCGTGGGAGGGGTGACCAGTACCCCTGCCAGCATCCTTGATTTGGGTGCCAGTTCTCCGAGTTTCTGCAGTGCATAAGCTCATGTCAAAACTTCGTAAATAACTGTTCTTAAAGTCTTAGTTGTTTGTTTCTCAGTGAGTGAGATGGTTTGCAAACAAGGTTCTTCCTAAAGGCTTGGCTGGTGCTTGGTCCCTAGCTGGCGGGTGATTAGACAAAGGCGCTGTAGCCTAACTGATTAGTCCATCAGAGAATCCCTAGAAAAATAAACTCCGTGTGGGCGGGACTGAGTTGGAGGAAGTAGTTCATTGGGTGGCACACCCTGAAAGGGAATGCATCTTATTTCTCACCCCCTCCTTCCTTCTCTGCTTCCTGGCCATCTTGAGGTGGGAAGCTTCTCTCTGCCATGATGTTCTCCTCAACCTCAGCCCCAAAGCAATGGAGTGAGGGGTCCCTGAACTGAAGTCTCTGAAACCTTGAACCAAAAGATTTTCTTCCTTTGAAATTGTTCCAATCTCAGGTGCTGGTTATGGTGCCCCCAATCTCACCCCCATGAGTCGTTTTTGTTTTGTTTTGTTTTGTTTCCTCCAAATTGAAACAGTCCTGACTGGGGAAGGCTCATAAAGACAGGAAGTGTAGAAAACTGCAGGCTTCTGCAAGCTCCTAACATTTAGAGATTTACAAGGCCCCTTGCCAAGGTTACACAAGCAGCAAAGATGACAGAGGAGCTTCTCCTACAAGTAGGGATCTCCAGAGATGATGTTTCCAGCTCGTAGGGTGGGCATTTTGTTGATGGGCCTGTGTTTGAGTTACCCTTGCTTGCAAGGAACCTCTCCATCCACAGCCCTGTAAATAGCCCTTCGAACTCACTGGGTCATCAAGCTGGATTTGGGTGATATGGTTTCCTTGGTCTGGTATCAGCATCTGTGACTAGACATTTGCTCATCTCAGCACAAGGGGGTGGAGGAAGGGGAGAGGAGGCAGGGACACAAAGGCTGAAGAGCAGAGAGAATTCCAGCCAGAGAAGAGGTAGGTCCCACTGCATGGCCACAACCCTGCTAAAAGTATTCAAGCCATATTTCCCCTCTCAGATCCTCCCCCTCTTATTCTACTGTGGGGAAAACAACGGCAACAAATTTAAAAACAAACTTTATTAACAGTAAACTACATGGATCTTCTGTGTGCAACTCAAGTGATTTTTATCGACACATCTGCATACCCAGTATCCAATCTAAGTCGGAAATATATCCAGCGACCCCAAAAGTCTGTGTACCTCATCTTCTGGTGAGTCCCCATCTTCTTATCCAGTCTCTGGTCTGATTATGTCACCACAGATTAGACCCTGTTCTTCACATAACTGGAACTTTTCAGTATGAGTCCATTTATACCTGATGGGTTTTTTTGGGATTCACCGCAGCTATTATGTAATTTTTCATTGCACAACTATGTGGTGTTCTATTGCCCAACTTGTCTGTACATTTCCCTGTCGTCTACACTCTGTCCAGTTCGAGACTTCTGATGATGAAGTCCATATAAATCTCTCCCGGGGAAATACCTAGAAACGTGACTGTTGAATCACGGGAAACATAACTGCCCAGCGGCCTAAGAAACTGCCAACTCATCATCCAAAGTGCTCAGATCACTTCAACTCTCACAGCAACAAAGGAGCATCCTGAGCTCCCTGCACATCCACGCAAGTGTTTGCCGTCAGATCTCTTACATTTCGAGCTCCACATGGAGGGTGTAAATGGTGTCTGTACTGGTTACTTTTCTCATTGCTGGGACACAATACTTGACAACACAACTCAAGAAACAAAGAGTCACTTTGGCCTCATAATTTGAATATGTAATCCATCCCTGGGGATACAGCATGCTATTTGGGTATGGCTTGTTGGTGTTTGTTTTTGCACCAGGTGGCTGGTCGGTGTTGCACCCACAGCCAGAATGCTGGTACTCGGATCACCTTCTCCTTTTGGGTTTAGGGTCCCAGCCCTTCGGATGGTCCTGACCAATTTTAAGATCTGTCTTCCCACCACAATGAACCAGTCTTACTGGAGGCTTGTCTCCGAGGGGAACTTGTCAAGTTGACAATCTGAAGGAACCATCACAGTATTTTAGTGTCTCTTTGGCATTTTCAACAGCGCCCCCCTTCCCCAGTACCCCAAGGAACTCCCTTGTTGCAACTGTTTCCGCATTGCAGAATGCAAGGGGCATCAGAGGAGACAGCCACCCTCCCCCACACTCATCATCTTGGACCCTGGATGCTCACTGTCTTTTTAATGGGGGGGGGGTGGCTTGGATAACCATTTTTCTTCTGACTTCTCATTTTTGCAGCTGGCTCGGTGATGTCTCCGTCCAACTAACCCTAGATGGGGATACGCCAAGATCCGTGAGGGAGTAGGTTACAATGTCCTTCCAGGTCCAGCTGGAGACAAACAGAGCAGGGACTCCAGAAATGTCTAATCTGTGTCTAGGGACCACTTATGACAACGTGGGAGGTTGAGGAAGGCAAGGGATAAACCAGTAAAACCATGGAGTCAAGCAAACAGCTGAGCTTGGAGGTAGCCTTTGTACAAATGAGATCTTGGTCCCGGACCTATGTGCCACTGACCTATAGGCAGATAAAGGGACTGGACATCTTTGTACATGGACACTCGAGGCAAGGGTAAAGGTTTCATAGCTCTACCCTGAAACAAGAACAGTTGCTTCTCTCCTTGATTCCCCGGCAAATCTGAGATAGAGGAAGGTACCCTGATAGCCATCTCTGTCACAATAGTCCTCATGGAGCTCAGAATGACCACCCTTAAGTCTGCGTCGCCCCAGATCGCAGAGCTGCCACCCACCTCCCCAAACCAGTTTTGGAAGTCTCTGAAATCTCCGAAGCCTTCAGCCAACATGAGGAAGCACATGAGCGCTGAGTGATTTCCTCACCCAGCTGGCCCCTGCCTGAGTCCAGCCTCCAAGGAGAAGTCTTGAAATCCAGTCTTCTCCCCACCTGCAGCCCTTCTCTGGGATTTCAACAACAAATGGCAAAGGGTTGTTAAGACATCCCACAATGCCCCTCGTCCTCTCTTTCTACCAAAACTCTGTTGCCTCTGATTTTCATCTATGTTACTTGACCATTTTGATTCAACGTTTGCATGGTGGGGGGGGGGGTTCACTGTCAGAATGAAGACTGTACCCAAAATGGAGGTGGCAATGAATTAATCTGAACTAACACCAGATCCCCAAAGTTAACCAGGAACAGTAGCCAATTCATGGTCTTGGGGTCAAATGACATTTGGCTGCCCGGATAGAGATCAGCTATTAATCCAATTGTATTCAGGAGAAACAACTGTCACACTGTAGGTAGAGCCACATTGCCTAAGAGGCCTCATGTCAATACATGAGTCCTGCTTGTCTCCCACGTGACAAGTTCAAGGCAGCAAGTTCAGGGTCCAGTGAGACCTCAGACCCAGGGGTAAGAGAACAAGACCATTATGTCAGCAAAAGCTGGAGGTTTGTGTCTCTGCATTAACTACTCAGTGGAGTAAAGGACATAGAAGTCAGGGGAAAGAATTATTTATGTTGGGGTTAGAAAGATGATGGTTCAGTGGCTAAGAGAACTGGCTGCTCTTCCTGAAGATCCGGGTTCAATTCCCAACACTCACATACCAGTTTACAACTAGCTGTGACTCAGGTCCCAGGAGATCTGACGTCATTTTCTAGTTTCTCTGGATGCTGCATATACATGATAGCCAAACATATATGAGGTAAAAAAAACATATACAGAAAATAAAAATAAATACATCTTTTTAAAAGGTCTCCTGAGTATCGTTACAGCACAGATTGCTTTTTTAAACGTGAACTAAAGATTATGTAAGGGCCAAGGAGCCGGCTCCATGGGTAAAGGCACTTGCAGCCATGTCTAAGGATGACCTGAGTTGGTTTCCCAGAATGACATGGTGTGGAAGGAGAAAGCAGATTCCTAACAGTTGTATTCTGTCCTCCATTCTTGCACATGGCATGTGAACACATGCACACGTGCACACACATACACACTCACACACACACACACACACACACACACACACAAATAAATGTCAAAACAAGGTTATCTGCAGCACAAACACACACATACACACACACATACACACAAATAAATAAATGTCAAAAAAGGTTATCTGTAGCACATACACACACACACACACACACAAACAAACAAATAAGTAAATGTCAAAACAAGGTTATCTGCAGCAAGCTCAACATTCTGATGTGTAGAGCCACCCAACGTTTAATTAGCATCCAGTTGATTCCATATAGCAAGGCCTTAGTTTGTGCCTGCCTTTGAGATTTAATTGAGATTATAATTATTATTATCGTTCAAGCATTGTTGGTGAGAACTAGGTTAGAGGGTAGCAAATATTCTTCTTTCCCAGAAACTCCCTGCCTCTCCCGATAGGCTATCTACACTCCCTCTGTCCCCCAAGTCACTCCTTTGTCATTCTTGACTTCTCAGTGCTATCCAGTCCAAAAGTCCCCCTGGAAAAGTGTCCAGTCTTTGCTGAATGGGAGCCAGGAACCATGACTACAGGTCTTTTCTGCTTACTCAGTGCATCCTCTCGGTCAGTCGTCGACAAATGGTGTATTAACCTGCTGTTGCCTTCACATGCCAAGAACTCAACACAAAACAGGTTCAAACAAAGTCTGGGGATTTGTGAGCGATTTGAGGAAAGAGCAGTGTTCCTGCACAGGCAGCCAAACACCAATGGAGACCTTCCAAGGACCTGTGGGGTGGGTGGCATCCCGCAAGGGATTCTGTTTTGAGCGGTGTCCCCCACCCCACCCCACCCCACCCCACCCCCAAGTCCTCTTTAGAGCCCTAATAGATTGCAAGCCCCTCCCCTTTGAGAGTGCACCCGCCCGAAAAGCCACTGCTTCTTTGCCACAGCTGCTTCCATTTTTTATAACGATTTTCTCTGCCTTTCATTTTCTGGGCCAAAAAGAAGCTCAGGGGGCCCATCTGTTCCTTTCTTCCCGTTTCTGTGTTCCCAGGAGGGACATCGTACTCTTGCTCATGTGTGCACACGTTCCACAGCGGACCACCAAAACTCCTTGGATGGCAATAGAGATCTGGACCGGAAGTGAGCATCACCCCCCCCCCGCCCCCATGCTTTGGTTTTGGCATAAGCCTTCCAGAGAAAACAGAAACAGTGTTGGGGGTATGGCTCAGTGGGTAGAGTGCCTGCCCAGGGACAGAAAGCACCAGATTCTGTCCCCACACTCTCGGTACCACATAAATCTGGCACTGTGGGTGCACACCTAGCATCACAGCATCTGGGGAGCACAAACTGGAAGATGATAAGTTCAAGGTCATTCTGAGTTACATTGTTGAGTTCAAGGTCAGCCTGGGCTATGTGAGAGCCTCTCCCCACCCCCACCCCCAAACAAATAAAAACCACTCTAAAAGCCTGTCCTAGTATTAATCCCCAAGACCCCAAGGCAAAAGGTAAATCTTAGAGAACACTGTCATATAGAGCACCGAAATCTGACTTTGGGCCTTACTCTTTTCTTCATTACGTAGCAAACATCCCAAGTCCTGCCTGTCTTCAGTGTCTGTTCAGAAGCACCAATCTAGAAAGAGCAGACAGGGCTATACTAGCGTCTACACAGTCATTCCCCTGCCTCTGCTGCCGTAAGTGTTTGGAGCACTGACTTTTGCATGACTCTGGAGTGTCCAAGAACCTAAAAACTGAACTCTAAAGACCACCCAACAAACCTTTTTCCAGAGGGTCCCTGGTAGCTCCTTTCAGGTCAACATACTGAGGCAGAACACCAAACACAAGCAACTTGAAAGGAAGGAGGGGATTATTTAGCTCACAGCTTCGGATGGGTCAGTCCCTCATGGTGGAGAGAAGCCTCGTGAAGCAGAACAGTTCATATCACAGTTGGTCTGAAATAAAAATTCCATGCGCGCTGCTGGCTGCCTCCTTTTCCCTTTTGTTCCTTTCACCTTGGACTCGGATGTGACACGGTCAGCCCCTACAAGACCCCTGACATTCCCACAGCAGTGGCCTGCGATAACTTTCTGCTGTCATTTCCTCTCCGGAGTTGCTTTCTGTCACAGAAATGAAGTCAGGACAGGTGTCCCTAACGCCCCCCTCCACTTTTACCACACAAACTCTCTCTAGACTTTTACCAGATGTCCCTGGTGACGGAAGAGAAAGACAAGGCTACTCTAGCTGAGAATCAGATGATTCCCGGTCCGGACACACACTGTTACTCACTCAAAATTTCAAGGATTTGACTCATGCCCTGAAGAGCTTCGGTGAATCACACTCTGAGCTCAAGGGCCCTAGCCTAGCTCTTTCCCATGGCGTTCAGCCTTGGGAACTCACCCGTGTCTCTGCTTTGTTCAATCATCCCTGCCTTTCTAGCAGACTCCAGGTCACAGGAACCTCAGGTTCCCCTCTGTATGACACCAATCTTAGTCCTTACTGATCAGCATGGTGTCAACCTCATCCTGAAGGGTCTGGAACAGGGTAAGCCCTCAAAAGAAAGAAGGACAAAATGAAAGAAGAGAGAAAGAGACAGACAGAGACAGAGAGAGATGTGACGGGAATAGGAGAGCCGCATCAAGTAGATTCCTTTAAAGAATGAGCAGTTTTATATAAGTCATCTTGGTTTTTACCCAAGTGCTGGTCTGCCTTTGGAAGCTGCTTGTCCCAAACGTCATCAGAAAACCCTGACTACTCCCCTGGGGTACCGGCAGGACCCTGGTTTCTGAAGTAAGTGACAGTGTCCAGTCTGGAAACCTTCCCAGACCAGATACAGAAACTAGAGGGGTGGCGGGCGGCTGCCATGTTTAGTTTTAGTTTTCCACTTGGTGAACACACTTAGTCACAGTCAGCTACAAGTAGATTTCAGGTGCAAGGGACGCCGCTGACCACACTCATTCGAGGGAGGTGCCGGCTACCTCAGGCTAGAGTCAAGACTTCCCAAGCTTGGAGTAGGGCTGAGGGGAGTCACAAAGGCTGGGGAATCAGAGTGGTCCCTTCACCCTATTTCTTCAGAAACCTCTTAGGTCACTTGCAAAGCACACTGCAGAATGTCTGGAACCCCGTAAGGGGCCAAGGAAGGGGCTTCTTCTGCTGCCCCCACTTCCCGACCAGGCTGTAGTAGCAGCTGCCAAGTCACTTCACGCCCAGTCACCTCCTACGGTGCCAAGAAAGCACCTTCTGAAAGCAGCCCTAACTATTCTCCGCTGTCTCCCCACCCCCACCCCCGCCTCCGTTATTTGCATAACAAAAGACAGCACCGCCCACACCTCCCCCTCCCACCTTGCCTTTAACTGTTCCCCTGCCCACAGAAGCCTGCTGCCCGGATGTTTGCGCCCATATCAAGTTCTTGCTGCAACCCTGAAACTCTCTGTCTTTTTCACTATTCTTACCCTTAAAATGCTGGGTCTCCTTCACAGTTTGAGTGCACCATGCCCCCTTCCGGCTCGCGTGTTCATACGGTTTGGTCTTCAGCTACCGGTACTATCTGGTAGTCACAGAGAAGCTTTGCCAGGTAATTTCTAGGGCCGCAAAACATGGCTCCGTAGTTAAGAGTTTCAAGAGTATCCCCTGCTCTTCCGGAGGACCTGAGTTCAATTCTCATCACCTACGTGGTGGCTCACCACCGTCTGCAATCAGTCCTGTGTGTGGTGAGCACACAACTGGGCAGACGAAGCACCAATACACATAAAACAAATAGTCGTTTTTACAAAGAGGTAATTCCCAAAGGGTTGGCATGCATATGGAACTTACAGAGACTGTGACAAGACACAAAAGAGACCTGTGCAGGTTCAAAGCAGACAAACATTCAGCACTGAGAAGGGGAAGTATACACAGAACAAGCTCTCTCCTAACCAGGAATCTAGCTGCAACTGATACCTGCTAAGAGGGAGAAAAAAATCTGTCCTCTCCAATGTCCTGTCACTGGGTTTATCAATGGCACTCTAGAGCAGGCCCTAAGGCCAAGCTGGAAGTGGCTGAGGCAAACTGTTAAGCATCCTTGTAGCAGAGGATGAGTTTCAAACTTTTCTATGTGGGTGTAGTAACTCCAATCACCCCAACACTTCCTGAGTCAGGAAGACGGCCAGGGAGTTCCGGGCTAGCCTGGGGTACAGCGAGAGAGAGGGAGGGAGGGAGGGAGGGAGGGAGGGAGGAAGGGAGGGAGGGAGGGAGGGAAGGAGAGAGAGAGAGAGAGAGAGAGAGAGAGAGAGAGAGAGAGAGAGAGAGAGAGAGAGAGAGAGACCTCGTCTATATATAAAATGTGAAGCAGGAGTCATCACACTCCAGGGTCAGCAGACATCTGCCACAAGCTTTTTTATACATGTTCTTTTCTTGCGGAGAGCCTTATAAATGCAACCTGGAAAGCTACATTGTTCCTTGGACCCGCATCCACATAGCAACTTGTGCTTTGCTTTGCACTGACAAGATCCTTGCTTAGGCCTGTGAAGTTGATGGTCACCCATGAGGAAACAGCTGCCTATGGCCTCCCCTGTAGGCCGGAGAGTTAAACCAGGGTCAGGGAGCAAGGACCAGACTACAGAGAAGCCATCAAAGACTCTTGTTCTTACCCAAAGCTTCTGGACAGAGGACCACAGCCCTCACTACTGCTGGCAGAGGCTTGTCCAAAAGGGCCGGTGATGTAGTTGGCAGAATGCTTGCCTAGCACTCACAAAGCCTGGGTTCCATCGTCAGCACCCTGGTTAGGATAGTGCATGCCTGTAATCTCAGCACTCCAGAGATGAAGGCAAGAGAATCAAGAGTTCAAGGTCATCTGCAGCGCCACAGTTAGCTGAAGGCCAGTCTGGGATATATAAAACCTCCTCTCAAAAACAAAATACCCAAAGAATATATTCTTCCATGTTCCTCCCTAGAAGAATTCTTTTGAAGGATACTGTATCTCCCCAAGAAGACACAGTGGGTCTTTTCTTTCCATGGGTAACACTATTGCTTTATGACAGTGGAATAAAAAAGGGGGAGGGGGAGGTTATCCATTCATAATGAGTTGCATCTCTCAAATTGTATTATTAGAATAAAAAAAGCAGAAGCTGCATACTGGTGCATGGATATAATTTAAGCACCTGGAGGGGTGCAGGAAGATCAAGAGTTCAAGACTACCCTTGGTTACAGAGAGGTTTATGTCATTTGCAACTAGGCTACCTGGGACTGTCTCAGCCTCCATACACAGAACACTCACTAGCCTTATATGTTTTAAAGATTTCCATATATCTATATACATATATGTGTATATATATATATATATTCTGTCTATATTAGACCTGTGATAACTAATGGGTAGTCAGAGTTTGGCCAGGCTTTATAAACCAAGACAAGAGTCTACTACAGACAAAAGGAACACAAATGAACACATATAAGGAAAATATTGCTGTCCTTGTGATTTATAGACAAGCCATGCCATAACCCCAAGCATTAAGCCCGTACCAATTGGACATAAATGCTTTAAAAGAGGTAGATGAAATATCATAGAGAGAGAAGCATACACCATGGGGTATGTTAAAGTATGCCTTGCTTAGTTTTGTTATCCTTTCTTATGGTGAGCTGGGCTCTCCAATAGGCTTGAATTTCAACCAGGGAGCTTATTACCCCGAGTTGCCTGAGCCCTAAGTTTCTTATCACTCTCAATGGTCTTGTGCCATAAATTTCAAGCTGCTATTAATGTGGCCAGACAGATTTTTTTTAAGACCCCCATAGACTGCATACAATTAACCATCTCCTGTCAGCTGGAAAATCAGCTCAATAGCCATTCAAGTTCACGTCCAAACTCTTTTGCATTAAGGAAACTTTGTAAGCTTCCTTCCTTTGGTACTAGATTCTCTCAGAGGCTATGGAGAAAGAAGTAAGTCTAAAAGGAGATGGGGCTGGCTAAATAAAGGGAAATGTCCAGTAGTTTATCACATGCAAACGCAAGCCACAAAGCCCGGTAGCCATCGGACCTTTCACTCGAAATCTCTTCACAGAACCAGTTACAGAAGTAAACTATACAATAGGGACCTTCTTTGTTTCTTCCTATTCCGTTCAGTATCTGAACAGTTATATGCCAGTGTGTGCCCACCTGGAGCATAGTGTGATATGGCCGAGTGTCTGGGCTTGATGGTGGCTGAGGGAATCAGAGCGGATGGCAGTCTGCAGATGTTTCTTAGGGGAGAACGCTGAAGAGGTATCAGCTCACAGAAACAGCTTCTCAGACTTGGTCTTGGTACCCTGGTCATCGGCTCAGAAGAACAGCATCTGAGAGATGCTGCAAGGGCAAACACATGACCCAAGGAAGGATGCAATCAGACTAGTGCATTTGTCAGAGACAGATTCTATAAGACAAGATGGTGGGGGTCTAATTTAATAGAAGACTAACAGGGTGCTCTTGTATAGTTCTACCTCAGCTTCCACTGCTGGCTGCTTATTTGATTTTCTTGTATTTTACTCACAGCTCAGAACCCATTCTTTTCCTCTGCTTTCCCAACCCTTGAGCTCTCTGGTTGTCTTCCTCCTCCTTGTCCCTCGACTTCCTCTTCCTTCTCTCTCGGGTCTACTTTCATTAATGTCTTTCCCTCCCTCTGGGATGTTTGTCCCCAGAGTCTGTGTACCCCAGTTCTTTCTAGATTTGAACCATGTGACCTGCTTTAGGGAACCCTCCCTTACACTCTCTCAATCCCAGTTCGCAGCCTTAAGAACCGTTCCTTTGAATATTAGTCGCTGTGCCCCTGTCTTCTCATATCATCAGACTGTGTGTGCTCTGAAGGTAAGTCATACTCACTGTGTCCTGGTCGAGAATAGACAGAGTATCTCCTTTTTTGTTTGTTTGTTTTAATTTTATTGGATATTCTCCATATTTACATTTCAAATGTTATACCCTTCCCCCACACTCCCTTCCCTCCATCCCCTCAACTTGCTTCCATGAAGGTGCTCCCTCTCCCAATCACCCTCTCCACCTCAGTGCCTTAGCTGGTTGATGATGTTGTTCTTCCCATGTGGATTGCAAACCCTTTCATCCCCTTCAGACCTTTCTCTAGCTCTTTCATTGGGGTCCCCGTGTTCCTTCCCGTGGTTAGCTGCAAGCATCCTCATCTGTATCTATATGACTCTGACACGTCTCCTTAAACCTGCATGGTACACACCACAGATGCTCACCTGCTCTGGGGTTGTGGCTCTGCAGTTCTGCAAGTAGATAACATTGGTTAGAATGCTTCGTTTGCATAGACTTGAATCATCCCAAGGAAGGATCAGACAGAGCCAAGACCAATGTCATTGTCTCCTCCCAAGTCCTTGTTTCTTATTATGGCGGAAGGTTCCAACACATCTCCAGTTAGAAACACAGAGCATCTCTCGTTCCATTCTCTTCCTGTTCTCTCAATCATTCTGACTCACTAACTCTTCCCCTAACTTTTCTCTCTGTACGTTTGTCTAATGCGCATCTTCCAAGCTCATACTTGCTCACCGTGTTTTGAAAGCTACCCAAGGAACAGTCATTCTAAAATAGTTCTGTTTACACCGATTTCCTGTTAAAATGCTTCAAAGGCTCACGGACACCCTGGCCAACATTGACGTAATAAAATATAATCTTGGGGTGGGGGAGATGGCCCCAAGAGCATTAGATCCCCTTCCACCCAAAGAAAACCCACAACTCTGGGTCTGATGGAAAAACCCTGTCTTTATGAATAAGGCAGAAGAATTATGCAGTATGATTCCCGGTATCAACCCCCAGCCTCCCCACATATGCATATGCACACAGTGCACCCACACACATGTGAACATACACACAGACTGGGGGCGGGATCCAATTCTTGTTATTCCAGCCTTGGATTCCCTTTGGGGATTTCTCTGCCTATGCTAGCCCACTTTATATCTTGATTAAGACAATACCACAAAATGGGCCACTCCTTGCTGAGTCTCTAAAGCTGGGGCTGCATTTGAGTGAGCAGTCTGCTAATCCTCTGGACTCCCCTCCCACTCACCCCACAGCCTCCTGTGAGTCAGGGCTTTCAAGGAGCCTCTCTCCTAAGTCAGTTCAGCTTCTCTTCTGCACCCAGAGCTTTTAGTTGCCACGTTTTCCTGTCATGGCTGCAGTGTATCCAAGGCCTTTATTTCCTGTCCCTGTATCCCAGGAAGCCACTCTGGAGCCTTCGGGGTGAGGCTGAATTCACCTTTATGGTCACAGCAAAGAGTAGCATCACTATTTGGTCGCCTTTGTAAATGTCATCAGGGCAATCAAAAGCACAGGTAGAATGGTGCTAACTGTTCAGGTTCACATTTCTTCAGAAAAAGTAATGTGGCAAATGGGACGGGGACTCTTGTCCTTTGCGACTTTATAGAGACACACCAACTTCTCTGAACATAAGTCAGGGGCTCAGTAATCTTCATTAGTGGATGTATATGATGTACATGATGTATGTATATGTGTATATGTATATGTAATCTATGTATATAATGTACATGAATGTGTATATGCACATATGCATGCATGTGCACACATGTATCTACAGGTGTCTCTGGCAGCTAGAAGAGGTAGTCAGATCCCCCAGGGCTGGAATTCCAAACCCCTGTGCATTGCCATATAAGTGCCAGGAACCAAGCTCTCACTGGAAGAGCAGTGATCACTCTTAAACTCGAGCCCTACCAGTATATGGTTATTTTAACCACATTCAATTTTGATGAATGTAGAGAACCAGAAAGGAAGATGTGAAATAAAGTAGACCTCATGACATTCTCTCTGATTAAGAAGTCTCTCCTTCCTTTCCTCTTTAGTTTACTTCCCTCCTTCCTCCCTCGTTCTCTCTTTCTCTGTCTTCCTTCTTCCTTCCTTTCCTCTTGGCCTCCTTCCCTGACTAGTGTTGAGATCCCAGGCATGAATCAGGATATGTAGCAAGGCAGAATGTTCCACACTCGAAAAATCAGAAACCATGGTGAGGTTACAGAGCTCCCCTCTTCTCTTCTTTCACTTGGAAATTCCAGCTCTTCCAAGAGAAGAAACCACTCTTGAATTTCTGAAGGACATAGTGGGAAATCGCCTTATCCTGGCAGGCAGCAGGATGCAGTCCAACCTTCAGCTTTTGTGGGGGAATCTGTGCAAGTGCAGGTTCTAAGCATCTGCCTCGTATTTCTAATCCTGGTCCGTGAGCAGATCTAATAAAGCCTTTACCAAAATGGCGCCTGGGGTGCATCTGGGTTTTGCCACCTCTGTTGCCTCACTCTGGAAATTTCCTCACCATGACTGCTCTGGGAACCACCTCCCCTCCCACTCAGAGCCTAGAAACAAGTGGGAGACATTGCAGGAAAGGAGCCTAGGAGGTGAGGGGCAGGGTCTGCAGAGACTAAAGAGGGCAGACAACTGTACAGTCTGGAGGCAATTAGGCCTTCTGTCTGCAAATTAGAATCAAAATTATTATTTATACTGTTCAGCTAGATGTTGACTGGAGCCCTATTTCCAAGTCCGGCTAATTTATAACAGGGTTCCCAAAGAGCAGTCAAACGAATACATCCCAGATTTCATACAACAAGGGTAGAGGGCAGAGGCTTAGGGAGCTGTGTGTTTGGAAAGCAGTTTATTGTTAGTAATAAGCCATAAAAGTTAGGGTCAGTCATTCTTAGCTATTTTCTTACTGGATGCAAATATCCTGTTGGATTTCTGCAAAAGCTGTAACCTAGCAGTTCCACCTTGGTAGAACTCACCTGAGAAAAACTCAGAAAAAGTGTGCGTGTGTTCCTTCATGCGTGCAGGTCGGCATATGCACATGCTCGCAGAGGTCAGAGGTCAACCTTGTGTGCTATCCCTAAGGGGCGATTCATCTCAGATTCAATACAGGGTCAGTGATTGAGCTACACTGTCTGGCTAGTAAGCCCCAGAGTCCTGTAATCTCTGCCTCCCCATCACTGAGATTAGAGGCACACCACCACATGTAGCTTGGGTGCTAGTGATCCAAACTCAGCCTAATGCTGACTAATTGAGCCATGTCCCCAGACTCCCATTTGAATCCTTTCAATCCCTGGCTACTAACTAATTCCTCAGCTGCCTTGACATTTGGTTATTGGTAAACACATTTCATAAGGATCTTGTTTTAGGGTTTCCAATAGCTTGCATTGAGTAGAGTAGTATCTTGTAGGTGAACCGGATGCAGTGACACCCTGTTGTAAGCCCATCTCGAGAAAGGTGGAGGCAGAAGGACCTGAAACTCAAGGCCATTTAACCTCACATAGCAAAATGTGGGCTAGCCTGGGGCAAAGGAGACCCAGTTACAGTCTTATAACTTTTGTCTTGAGAGGTTAAATGCCGGTGTGAGTTAGGTAGTATTCACATTTCTCCAAACGGAGCAGCAGGTTTTGTTTGGCTTGTGTATGTTGCTTTTTGTTGTTATTGTTTTGTTTTGATTTGATGTGTTTTTCCATTCTGAGACAGGTTCCCTTCTACTGCCCAAACTACCCTGGAACCTACTATGTGGCCCTGGTTGGTTTTGGCCTGGTACTGACTCCCCTGCCTCAGCTCCCAGTGTAAGATTATTGGCATTGTTCAGCTATGAACTCTTTAGGGAGTTTGGCTTTGTTTTTAATGTGTGAAAAATGCAGTTTCCGAGTCAGGGACTCTTCCTTCCAGCCCATGGTTGATGGTGAGCCTTGCTTGAAAGGTGTTTTCAGAGTCCTTGCAAAGCAAGGAGAGAAAACTCCAAAGTTCCTTTACCGAAGGGATTGTTTTCACTCCAGCAATGGAATCTTAACTCTGGGAGAGAAAAAGCATCCCATGCCCTGAGACACAATCAAACTAAGCCCCTAAGCTCCGTGGAGCTTATAGCAGCCAAGGACAAAGCAAGGATGGTCCCTTCCTCAGGGCACTTCGGCAGTCTCTGGGGATGAGATCTTGCATCTTTCAACACCTGCATGGCAAAGGGGATGAGGTGATAAAGGCTGAGTTGTAGGCAGCTGGTCAGCGACATCTGTAACCTGAATTGTCCTGACCACCTAAGGCAGTGCTTCTCAACCTTCCCAACACCGTGACCTTTTAATACAGTCCCAGGTGTTGTGGCACGCTATGGCATGTGTGGCGACACCCAACCACAAAACTATTTTTGTTGCTACTTCGTAATTTTAATGGTGTTACTGGTATGAATCATAACGTAAATATCTGAGACGCAGGATGGTCTCAGGAGACCCCTGTGGAAGGGTGTTTTTGACCCCAAGGATGAGGCCCACTGACCTTAAATATTCGAAGATGGGGATACCTAGCCCCCATTGGACGCTGACAATATACTACGTGTACCAAGCAACCCAACCGCCCAATGAAGAAACCCCGAGTGTTTTGTTTCACCTGTAAAGAAGCCAGAGCAAAATGATCCCAGACTGGAAGTCAGGTGGTTGGTAAACAGCGGCTATGGGATTTGAATCCAAATAACCTGGCTTCCAGCCCTGCCCTGGATTCTACAGCGTTCCCAGAGGTGATGGAGGGAGGGAGAGAGACAGGATTCTGGACACGGCCAAGTTCGAACCTTTTTTTTTTTTTGCAAGGCAGGACTTCTGGGAAAGCCGGGTGCCTGACAGATTTCCAGGTCCTGGAAAAAAAAAAGTGAGGGATGCCTCCTTTGCCTATACCCTTCCTCCTCCCACCCCCACCCCGGTACTCCCCCAGCCGACCCCACACTGTGGTGTCTTTTCCTCTCTGCGTGCTCTCCCTCCTCCCTCTTTCCTCTCTGTGTTCTCGCCCAAATCAGCAAATCACAGCAAGGAAGGTCTAAGCGCTTTGAAGGATCCTTCATTCGGAATTGCATCTTGACCATCTCCTTCTGGTCAGTTTGTGAGAGGTGGGGGGCGGGGGGAGAACCGTGGGTCTGGGAAGTTTTGGAAAAGTACTCCTTCTCTCTCGCAGCACAGAGGAGAGGGGTGTAGTCCACAGGTCCAGCGATCTAGCGTTCCGCCGTGCAGGGGGGTGCGTAGGTGGAGGGGTGTTTGGATTTGGAGAGGGGAGGGGAGAAAGAGAGGCGGGATGGGGGAGGAGGAAGAGGCTGCCTCCTCAAGGGGGGCAGCTTTCCCAGGGAACTGCACGGTAGCTGGTGCCTATTAGCATCCCTATGCATAATAAGAGTTTGACTCATTGTCATGCAAATGAATTCAGATGACAACACTCTCTCCTCGACAACACTGCCCGGGCACTGGAAAGTTTCTCACACTGTGGCGGCCAATAGGAGCGAACGCCCTCGCCATCTTTCATTAATTACTTCTGTGCCCTTCACTCTGGCAAGGCTTGTTCTCAGTCACACCCCCCCCCCCTTCACTTCCCAGCTGCTGCCTCATTCTGGAAAGGCCGATGTCCTCCCCGATCCACCAAATAAAATATGTCCCGGGGTAAATAAAAGCTAGAGAGACAGTCCCAAGTCATACGAAGCAGATTTGGACTAAAGGGAAACCAAGGCATTTGCAGCCGTGTGAGGACAATTTTTCCGGGGCATTTCCCGTTCACTGTATTGCCACAGCGTGGCCCAGGGCTTCTGTAAGCAGCGTTCTCGGGACATCCCTCGGTGGCTGCTCTTATGGATTCTCTTGAATGAGCTGTAGAGTGACTCATCTTTGCCATTGTGTGTGCTGTCAACTCCACATTCTGGGGCAAGAACTGCACAGCATGCTGGTCAATGCCAGCAGGTTTAAGCTCAGCCACTAGGTCACTGTCACCAGCTTAGTTAGTTCTTGCCCGGAAGGTTCTCCATCAACACTAACAGCACTGCCAAGAGAAAGATGGGCATTGGAAGGCCAGCCACAACTCAGCACACTCTTCCTGAAATCTTGGACATCCACACCTCCTCTCCAACCCTTCTATAGGCCTGGAGTTGGGGAGGTGTCTTCCTGACTTGGAGCAAGTTAATTATACTGTGATAATTAGACGGTGCGCATTCATAACATGGAGCTAGTTAGTTACGTGGGGCTGGGGTGATTTGCTTCCTGTATGTGTTAAACATATAAATATGGCCTGGCACAATATTGGTGCTTTGAATGGATATTAGTGGGAGTCATTAATGAATTTCCTCAAACTTTGCTTTTGCTTGGTTGGCTTATCCTGCTGACCATTCTCAGTCAAGTTCAGCCAAGTTCACCCCCCTCGATTTATTACTACTTCCCCTCCTCCAGGGAGCCTTATCCTTAGGGTCTTTTTCTTCCCAAATTGTTTAGCAATAATAAGGCGTTCAGTGTGGCTTTGAGGTAAGGCCTAACCTTCCCAAAACGTTCAACCTGTCCCCAAGAATCCTGACGTTTCCACCTTGCATCTGAGTGCATGGGGTCAGGAAAGATAGGGGTGGAGTGGGTGGGACATGCTGTGAATCAAATATAGTTTCCACATTATCTCCACAACAGACAGGCTTTGTGGGCAGACACAAATTATATGCAAATAATATGCAAATCTGAATGTAAATACTTGGGACCCAGGGAGAGAAAAATCCAGGGGGAAGACATTCCAATTTCTTTTCCCCTCTACTTCCCAAGTTTTCTGATTGGTCAGTTGGGGAATCATTATAAAGATGCAAAGGTGCGTGTAACTGTCAGGAATTTGGTTTACCTGCTTGTCAAGGTTACCTATGGAAAAGACTTAAGAGGTGTAAGCTTGCTGCTGCTAACTCCAGAGGCGGGGCTGGGTCCACTCTGACCCCAACTTCCGCAGTAACAAACATGGGTGTGAGCTAGTATGTCTGGACTGGGCTGGGGAAGTCTGCTAGCCCGGTGTAGCTGAACTGTCTTTTCCTCTGACCTCGAGTCAAAACTGTAAAGAAACTTGAAGAAACTTAGTGGGGGGGGGGGGTGTGAAAACAAACAAAGCTTCATGGCCCTGTTATCCCTGTTATCCACCTATTTGAATTTGGACCTTGGCATCTTTTCTGTTAAAGTTTGGTTTCATTTTGAGATAGGGTCTCACTGTAGCCCAGGCTGGTCAGGAGCTAAAGCTCAGACTGGCTCTAAACTCCCAGCAATCTTCCAGTCTCAGCCTCCCCAGTGCCAGGGTTATAGATATGAGACTCCTGGGGACCCACGTGGGCATTAGACATTTCTTAAATGGGGCATGGAGAAGTTCAAGGACAGTTGTCAGAGGGTAAGCACACCATGCTGACAAGTTCAGAATGCGTGCCTCCCCCACCAGCAGCGTGGGCTCTCATGGTCCCGAACCTCAGTTGGGCACTCCAAACTTCCAGGATGTCCACCTGTGTGGGCCTTTGTCAGATTGTAGCCCGTTCTCAAGTAGGGCTAGCTCACACCAGCTTGTCTTATCTCTGGAGAAATTGTTTCTAACTCCAGAGGGTAGCTGAGGGCTACTCCCCCTAAATTCAGACTCACCACACCCTACCCAGCTCCTCCCTTCCTTCATGCCCTGAGAGAAGACAAGTCCCATCTGTCAGTGGCCAATCGGTCAGGCTCCTCCCCAGGGGGCAGTTAGATAACCTCTCTGGGTCAACTTCAAAGTCCCTTTCACTTCCTGAGCCTTCTGTTCTTTATACAAACCCTCCAGGAGAGGCCGGACACTGTGGGCTAGCTAACAGGTATGCCTAAAGGTTGGCTCTGATTACCTCATAAAAAGCTGATGATCAGAAGCACGTACCCAAAACTGACAAACCCCCAAGTCTCATGCCCAAGAGCAGCCCCGCCCACTCTTCATCCACACTTGTCAAATGCTGAAACCACCAGGTGGGGGGTGGAGAGGGCAGTTCAGCAACATAGCCTTCTGGTTCACTATAGAATTGAAATGTTAATTACCTTTCTTCTAATTAACTGAAACAGCCATACATGGCCAGTAACTATGGTGTTACTGCCCTAAACATCTGCTCCCAAAATTGGAAGGATTGATATTATCCAGTGCTGTTCAGGCCAGTACGGGGAGACTGGCACCGCCACACACTACTGGCAGGATGGTGAATTAGCTGTGGCCTTTGCCGCGTGTTATGGCAGTGTCTGCCATCTGAAGTGTGCATTCATCCAGTTCTCAGAATCTAGAAAGACGTGAATTTACGGAAAGGTACTAAATGGTCAGAGTAAGGAATTAATGTGTATTTCCTATTTCTCTCTTTCTCTCTCTCTCTCTTTTTTTTAGTGTGTGTGTGTGTGTGTGTGTACCTATATGTGTATCTGTGTATATGTATATCTGTGTGTATATCAGTATGTGTGTATCTGTGTGTATCTGGTGTGTGTATCTATGTGTGTGTAACTGTATGTGTATCTGTGTGTATGTATCTGTGTGTGTATCTGTGTGTGTATCTGTGTATCTGTGTGTGTATATCTGTGTGAATATGTATCTATGTATGTGTATCTGTGTGTATCTCTGTGTGTATATCTATGTGTATCTGTGTGTATGTATATCTGTGTGTATCTCTGTGTGTGTATCTGTGTGTGTATCTGTGTATCTGTGTGTGTGTATCTGTGTGAATATGTATCTATGTATGTGTATCTGTGTGTATCTCTGTGTGTATCTGTGTGTATGTATATCTGTATGTATCTCTGTGTGTGTGTGTATCTGTGTGTGTCTCTATATGTATGTGTATCTCCATGTGGATCTATGTGTATGTGTATTTGTGTATGTATCTCTCTGTGTGTGTATGTATGTATGTGTACAAGTCACATCATGAAGTCCAGGAAGTAAGTCTGGGGCTGAGGAAAATATTTGGGACTTAGTTTAATCCTTCCAACGTGTGGATGAGAATATCTTTATCCAAAATGATCTATCTGATCCCCAAGTTCTCATCTTTTTAATTTAATTTTATTTGTGTGAGTGTTTCACCTGCATGTGTGCATGTGTGCATGAGTGTATGTGTATATGTGCACCCTATGAGTGTCTGATGTCAATGGAGGTCAGAAAACAGATTCCCTGGTGATAGAATGATGGTGTTTGTGAGCTGAGCATTGGTAGTAGGAACTGAGTCTGGATTCGTTACAAGGCCAGCAAGTGTTCTAAGCCACTGAGCCATCTCTCCAGTGCACCCCATCTATCCTGCTGTCAAGTATGACGTGCTCCACGTCCCTCTGCTTGGCTGTACATGAAAGGCAGTGTCAGGTGATCAGGGTCCTCAGAGTTAGTGAAGGTAAAGTCAACTAATTCTAAGGGTCTATTAGGGTCTCTGGAACAAAGAAAATGTCAAATAGATGGTAGCTGCCATTAATTGATAATAATACCATTGATAATTTCATCAATAGTGCAACTACCATTAATAATAATAGTAACATAAGCTCAAGATTTTAGTCAGGGCCTTGTAACTTCATTTTTAGCTCATTTTAGTTTTCATTTGGTTTTGTCAAAGGTTCATTTGTTAACTTTTTAAATTTAGGTATAAGTGTATGTTCACGTGTAAGTTTATGTGTACCGTGTGCATGCAGTGGGTCCAGAGAGTCAAAAAGAAATGGCATCATTGGATCTCCTCAAACTGCAGTTACATTGCAGTTGTGGGATGCCAGGCAGGTGCTGGGATGATCATCTTGGCCTTCTGTCAGAGCAGAGAATAGTCTTAAGCACTGGACCATCTCTCTAGACCTCAGACATCCTTGTCAAACTTAATCAAAAGTAATCAAAGTTCAGGGAAGATATGCTAGATGGATGAAAAATACCTCATGGAGAATGTTAGAAGAGTCTCAATGTCAGGGGGCAGGTTCCGTGGACTCCATGGTCAGTACTGTGTCAGTCACGTGTATAGACTTGTTCTCAGTTGTGGGTGATTTGGGCTTGTGAGGGGACACTTAGCAATGTCTAGCATCACACAGTGGGGAAGCATGATACTTCCTTAGAATCCAGTGGGTAGAGGTCAGATGTGTCTTAATGGTCTACAGTGTATAGCACAGACCCAACCCATCAATGATGCAGCTGCAACAACTTCTTGTCCTTGGCTGAGAATACTTGGGTTAGCCTGAGAATATACTCTGACACTCTCAGCCATAGGAAAGTTCACCAGACTCTTGGGCCTCAGTGTCTCCATTTAACTTGGAAATGGTGGCAAGGAGAATGCATATCTCACAAGAAAGGATGGTTTGGTTTAAGACAAGGAAGTTGTACAGACTTTGTGTGCACATGCAACAGGTTTGGTGTAAATTAAAGCAACGATGTTAGCACTTACTTTAAACCAAGCATGGACCAGAACAAACTCATTCTCCTACTTAGACCCCAGCACTTGGAATTACAATAACCTTACATTATAATACAGAGAGAAGTCATCTAGAGGCCTCAGACTAAGCAAGACCATCAAGTACTGAACCTTGACCACAGATGTCCAGCCTTGGGAACTGACAAAAGATAAATAGATTTCTGTTGTTTAAACTGTGCAGCCTTGGTATGCTTTGTTATAGAAAATGAACAGATCTGGAGTCAGGTTTACAGCTTCCTAGCAATTTCTAGAATACCTTTGTGATCTAATGGAACCAACATCTTTTGGGAGGATCCTGGCAATAGTGCCAAGTAGTTAAAACAAGCACCCTCAGCTCAATCCTGTTGTGTGCAGAATGAAACAGGCTTTGATGTTGTTCTTCTAACCTAGTCTTCCCAATCTTAAGATCGCCTGCTTGGCCTGGGACGTAATACAAACCATTGGTCAGATTCCTAAGAAAGTAGGAAAAGGTAAGGGGAGCTGTCTGAACACTTCGAGTCCCTTCCATCTGAGGGAAATGCTCCCTTTAGTGTCTGAAAACTGTCTCCAGCTGTAGCCTGGAAACATTAGGTCTGGGAGCCAGTTTACAAAGAACAACAAGATCTCCTGGGGCAGCACCCTCCTAGACATCTGTCTTGCCCCTCTTTCTCTTTATCTCTCTCTCTCTCTCTCTCTCTCTCTCTCTCTCTCTCTCTCTCTCTCTCTCTCTCTCTCAGTTGCCTTCATCTTCTCAATCACCCATTCTGTCTCTTTCCACATTCAGGTTCTCTCTGCAAGCTGTATTTTTTCTTCTTCTTTTTCTTCTAGCTAGTTCTTTTTCCTTTCTGTCTCTCTCCCGGACCCTCCTTCCCTCCTTTCTATGGCTAATCCTGCCTGTAAATTTGACTGAAGGAAAGACAGGTGATTATGAAGTCATACTGCTGGGTGTGTCGATGTGGATACTCCCAGAGTGCATTGGGACGTGATTGTAGATCTGCTCCAAATGCAGAGGATAGAAATTCCCAATAGACTGGGGTGACCAGCTGGTATGAAAGATGAAAGAGGAACCCCAATATCACAAGCAATCTCTATTTCCTAGCCCCAGTTAGGTGAGCAGTTTGGCTCCACCACACCCATCTCTCATGCTCTTCTTCCTCATGCCCTAGAAGCAACAGACACAGCCCGCCAGGGACTGGGATCTTTGAGACAACAAACCAAAGTTAGTCTTTCCTCCTGTTTTCCTCAGGTATTTTTGTCAGAGCATTGGGAAAAGTAACAACTCCCTCTTAGGCTCTCCACTAGCAATGGGTTAGAATCACAGAAGTCAGTCACAATTTATCTGAGAGGCATGCTTCATTCCATGGGGGTGAGTCCTGCCCAATTTTCCCTTCCAGAATCTCCTAGCCTAGAGTGTTTCCATCGCTGGACTCAGCGATGGTTGGTTTCTCTTGCCCCTCCCCAAGGAGGATATGCTAGCAAAGGAAAGAAAGAGGAATCCTAGACTTGTTTCCCAAAGTGCCCAAGGCTAGGCTTCCACGTCTTCTACATCCTCTGCTTCCCCAACACCATTCCAAAGATAGAGAGTTGGGGACATGGGGCTCCTGCTTTGCTCCAATGTCAGGAGGGTACAGAGACCAAGCTGACCTAACACAAAGGGAGAGAAAGGAGAGGTGCAATTCCACCCATATCTCTCCCACTTGTTGCCTGGTTCTCATTGAACCAGTCTTAGATTTCCATGGTCCCTTTGCCTGTTCCCTTTAAGGACCCAAGCCTATTGAATACTGTTCATTTTTCCCCTAAAGACTCTCTTGTGCCATCAATGAAGACAGATGGTTGGACTTGCTGGCTGCCTTCCATACGACTTCATTTGCAAAGTCCAGAAAAAAGCAGTGGGTATCACAGCGCAATCCTTATCAACTCGAAGAAGATGGGCGGTGCAGGCTAACACTGGGGCAGAACAAGGGAAGACAACCCGGAAGGCAAGCTATTCCATCCCAGGAAGCCTGCTTTTGATTTTGCAGCTCACACAATGCTTCTCACCACGCCTGCCAATCGGCCCAGCAGGGGGTTGTGGGTTGTAGTTGGTGGGGAAGAAGAAAGCAAAGGCCTCATTCAAGCTGCCTGACCTCAGCCTCTACCCTGTCTGTGCCTTGACTGTGCTATTCTACCCCCATAACTCACTTCCCCGAGGTGTCACGGCATGAAGGGAGGAGACATGTTTCCTCAGGGTTTTCCTAATCCTCCTGTGTCAAGTAACCCATCATTCCCTTGCCCCTCCACACAGTCTTGGCAGGTCCTCCACCAACATCTGTTGCCTGAGGTCTGCCCCATATGAGTTTTGCCTTCATCAAATGACAGGACCAGTCCACTAAAACTCCCCTCTCCCTCACCCTTCTGCCAGGTCTCAGCTTGGGGGCTCCGGGTGGGCACTGTAGCCTCAAACAAGCACCAATCAGGCTAAGAGGCGGGGGGGGGGGGAGCTGCAGAAGGGCTTCCTGAGAGCCATCTCCCTTCCCATCCCCCACCAGAATGACACCCCATGACCTCCTCCACAACATTGATAATTTGTCTTGGAGAACCGCCATACCTACAGCAAACACAGGAAGGATTAGAGGGCAGCATATGTGATACAGTTCCTTTACCAGACTAGGGTCCTTCCTGTGGCTGAAGTATTATTGTGGGGGGTGGAGGGGGTGGGCAGAGGGAGGAGAAAGAGAGATGAGGGACAGAGAGCAAGAAGAAAAAATGCTGAGCAAAATGAACTCCCAAGAACTACAGAGAAACAGAGGCTTTGGACTTGGCTATGCAGGGGTCAAATATGATCTGGGCTTTGAGGCGCAGCCTGTTGGTGACAGATGGGGACTTTTGCCAGGCCAACCACAAAATAGGATCAAGGGGAGTTGAGAACAACAGTGGCTCCCTAGCTAAAGTCCTGCTCCCTTGGAATGTTGGCACAGCAGACGTGATCAGGAAGCAGAAGGACCACTGAAAAGAACTCTGTGGAAACAAGCTAAGGGGGCTGGAGAGGTGGTGGCTCAGTGGTTAAGAGCACTTGCTGCTCTTGCAGAGGACAGGGGTTAGGTTCCCAGTACCCACCAGCTTCAGAGGCTCTGATACCATCTTTTAACTCCAAGGGAGCTCCCTCCTATCTACCCCTAAACACACACACACACACACACACACACACACACACACACACACATCTTTATTCCAGGGAAAAAAAGCAAGGAAGGAAGGAAGACACAGAGACTATTGCCTTCAGGACTTGGAAGAGTCTCCAAGGTGATAGAAAATCAAACTTATCAGGCTGGAGATTGGTACCTAGAAGCAGCCCTGCTGTTTAAGTGGGGAAAATCTCTTTATCTTGATTCAAGATAAACAGATATTAGACAACAATTACACACTGTCCTTGCCAGGAGTGGCAAACAACCTTGGACTCTTCAGGAGTTCAGCATTATCCACAGCAAGCACAAAGCTGGCCGGCGAGCTACATGTCTCAAAACCGCTTAGTGTACTTAACAGGCAAAAGAGATAGTAACATATTGGATCCTGGTTCCTGGCTTTGAAACCATGTAACTTGGGTTCAAATCCAGACTTGGAGGTTGTTTGATGTCTCTGGATTTTCTTATCTCGGCTACTACGAAAAGAGAAGTTAAAAGCAAGTAACCCTTGTCTTAAAGGGCTACAAGGCCTAAATGTTCTCATCCAGTGTTCTTAGAACAATGCCTCCAAGAGTAAGAAGTCTGGGATCTATCAACCGCTGCGTCCATATTGATTCATAAAAATAACTAGATATCCAACAGAATGTCTACCTCGGCAGGAGATTGAAAGGCACTTTGGTGCTCTCACCTGAACTCAAAGTCCCTCCGGAGTGTAACAGTAGCATGCAAACCAAGTTCGCTTTAATCAAACGTGTGCAAATTTCAGTTCCCCCATCACTCATCTCTGTTGGGAGACAGTGGAGACTTAGAGATAATGAGCCTGAGAGGGCAGGTAGGAGCTGTGGCATTTGCTAGTGCCATGCATGTTCTAATTGGCTCCCCATGGGCTACTGTTTAATTACCTGGTGCCCTTTAACCACCAATAGGCCATCATGCCTCTGACCAGAGTCTTCCAGTTCAGCTCCTCATCCTCTTCTTACCTAGTCCAAAGGCTTGGGATTCTCAGGTTTCTTCATCCCAACCCCATCTGACTAGTCTTCTAAGCCCGTATAACTGAGTTTCGTGGGGGATCAAACCCCCAGGCCAGGCGTTTGTCACCCGCCCCTCATGGAAAAGAAGAGATTGTACTGGTAGTAATTCTGGAATGAGGTTCCCTTATATAAGACATCCTATCCACCAGTAAGTAGACCTGGCTTCATGCTTCTCTATAGACGATCTGCATTCTGTGAGAACAGTAGATAAACTCCCTAGTGGCTGTGTCTTATTAACATGAGCTCAGCCACTTCAAGGACCCCAGTGCCTCAGACCCATAGGAACAAGGCAAGGCCTTCCCTTTGTCACATACAGATATCAACAGTGTGAGCACAGAATATCAGCCACAGGTTCCTTATCCTACTCGACTGCAGCCTGAGACTGTCCCTGACGCAGACTCCCCCACCCTACCCAACCTACATTAGCCAACCTACCTCTTTGAGGCTCACACACCAAGTTTCCGGGCTGTGTCTCTAGCAAAGCACTGGGCCCACCCAATCTTAGCTTCTCTGCCTGTGTGTCTGCCATTTGTTTGTTGTTGTTGTTGTTTTGTGTTGTGTCTTTCAAGACACAGTTTCTCTGTGTAGCCCTGGATGTCCTGGAACTCACTCTGTAGACCAGGCTGGCCTAAAACTCCGAGATCTGTCTGCCTTAACCTCTGCCTGGCAGAGTGCTGGGATTAAAGGTGTGAACCACCACTGCCCCAACTTTGACATTTCATTTGTGTTGCCCAAGTCAGATCAAACCCTTGCAGTTCATAGCATCACAAGGCGACCGGAACTGTCTTAAGAAGGTACCACACGCTCTGTGACTTCACAGCCTCCAGGAGAGATTTTTTTAATGATGCGAGGTGAAAGTAAAACCTATTTGAATATAAGTTCCTCATCTTAGAAAAAAAAAAAAAAAACAGTAATCCTGCCTTAGTTTTAAGATCCATTTCAATGAAGCTGAGAGATGTTGCTGACAAACATATACAGAACATAGCTTTTGCTACAACTCAGAAAGCAGTCCTAGTGGGCTGGGGATTGATTCTCCATGCATTTTATGTAAATGCTGAAGTCATAAGCCAGAATAAGATCATCTGTGGCTGACTGGCAATGTCTGCCATAGGTGAGATCTTCCTGGTGATTAGCAATGTCTGCGATAAGCTTCACTATTGGATATGCGCCCTGGGCATCACAAAATAAAAGTTCTCATTTTTAAAACGTAGAGTTGTTCTGGGTATTTTTTGAATAATTCTTGACCATTCCTGAGCCTTCCTTTCTATTCTCACAGACTATAAAAGGGAGAAGAAAAAGGAATAACTAATGTTTTAGTAGCTGAATAAAGCAATGTCCAAAAACATGTTTTTTTTTAAGTTTTTATTTATTCTTGGAGAATTTTATACAATTTATTTTGATCATATCTCCCTTAAACACCACCCAGCTCTCCTCTCTACCAGCCCACCTACCCAACTTCAAGTTCTCTCTCTTAAAAAACAAAGTGAGATTCACATTGGTCAGGTCTCCTAAGCCTCAGGCCTGCCTAGGAGTGAAGTTAATCTACCCTGTATCACTCCACTAGGGGCAAAGGTCCCTGCCTTCTCTACTCCCAGCAGCCATCAATATAGGTATATGTTAACTGCTTGTCAGGGTGGGACTTTGGGCCCACTTCCCCACGTCCACAACACAGCCACTGAGGTCAGTTTTTGCCCATATCTGTTAGAGCAAAGGTGGAAATCCCCTAGCCAAGCGAGACCAGGTCAAGTCATAGGTAATGACGTTAACTTCGATTTCTGCATGGGAACCTGATTTCACCCTTTTGATTCCCTAACATAATTAGTCAGACTGACCTTCCAGACACCTATACCTGCCCGTGGCACTATTGCAGCAGCTGTGGGTCCTGCTCTGATCAGTCGGGAATTGGGCAAGCTCAACACGGATGACTTTAAACATGTAGTTGTTGGCTGTGGCCAAGCAGTGCTAGTTTACAGAAAATGAAACAGATCGAAATGCATCTCTGGACGTTGGATATTGTTTCCTCTCTTGTCTTTAGACATCTCTCCCCTTTCTCAGATGTACTAGAGAAAGGGGAAGGGGATGAGGAAACTCCAAACGTGAAACTAAAGCTAGGTTTTGTTGGCTTCATTTGTAGGCTGTTTCCTAGTCCATGGCTGAGAATGAGCTTCTGTTGTCCTGGTTAAAGGGACGCAGGGAACGCGTGCTGTGAAGTTCTTCACTCCTCGTGTCTGTATCCAGAGGATGAAAAGTCAGAATGTAGCCTAGGAAGGGAGTGTATAAAAGTTATGGGGAACACAGGTTTGGAGGCCATTCTCACAAAGCTAGCACAGTACTACCAAATGCCTTCTCTCTCGTAAGACTTTTTTATTTTTTTTTTTAAAGACAGGTTTCTCTGTGTAATAGATCTGGCTGTCTAAAACTCACTTTATAGACCAGGCTGGCCTTGAACTCAGGGCTTCCACGTCTGCCTCGCAAGTGCTGGGATCAAAGGTGTGCACTACCACACCCAACTCTCACACTTTTTTTCCTGATGATTTAGTTTGATATTTCAAATGATGTGTGTGCTGGTGTCTCTGGATGCTAGAAGAGTGAATCAGAAAGCCTGGGCATGGAGTTGTCCGTCCTTTAAAACCCTGCCTGATGTAGGTGCGGAGGTCCAAGCTCAGATCTTATAGAAGGGGAGCCAAGAGTTTTTCAACACTCAGCCATCTCTCTAGTCCCAGACGATCAAACATTAAAAGCATCACCATTCGAGTTGTATTATTTGTAGCACATCGTATGTCTTTATTCTTATTTTTTATTACATTTGTTTATTTATTGTGTGTGTGTCTGTGTCTCTGTGTGTGTCTGTCTGTGTGTCATGGTGCGTGTGCAGCCTAGGAATCAGGCAAGCCTTTCTACAGACTGCTTCCCAAAGCTGAGTCTCGAATGTCAACACCTTAGAGACTTGAGTCAGAGAGCCCATCTATACCCACAGCGTCTACCCACCTCCAGCTTCTCCAATAAACAAAGGCACACTGAGTCAGCTCCTGGCACTGGGCTCCTAATCTGGAGGCCACGCCTCTTGCCTCTCTATGCAGTACACAAGAGCCACCCAGTCAACAGTTATAGCTTTAAACTTCAGCATCCTAGTGTTCACAGGCAGTGTCCTTTATTCTTGCGACACAAACACAGACATCAGGAAGGACTTAGAGTGGACTAGGAGAACCTGTTCTTTTCAAACAGTTACATGGTACTAATTTGTCTTGAGACGACCGGCCAGGAATCTACAGGGTATCTTTGAATATCCTGGATCACCCAATTAAAACCATCTGTGGTCCATTCTACCTCATCTTTCCCTACGGGCTTAACAAGAAACTAGTAGGGAGGAGGAATGGGGAACACTCCTGTGGCTCTTGCCTGTGCCTGGCATTGTGTTGAGGGGATACCTTCAGAATTAAATTCTCTTTGATTCATGAGATGATCTTTTTCTCATTGCTCTGGGGGGGGGGGGGATCTTACAAGAGCAACTTCAGAAATGTTGATCTGGGCTCACGGTTTGAGGGAGACAATCCGTAACGGTGAGGATGGCATGAATGTAGCATCTTAGGGACAGCTGGTCACATTGCCACCCACAGTCAGGAAGCAGAAAGGCATGAACGCCGGTGTGCAGTTGGCTTTCTCTTTCTCATTCTGTCCAGGGCAATAGTGCTACCCATAGTTAGATTGGGTCTTCACACCTGAATTTACCTACTCTAGAAACTCCATCTTGGTCATGTCTGTTTCCTAGGTGATCTAGAGTCTGTCAGTGTTATCAGTACTTATCAATGTCAACACAGGAGCTCTATAGGCTAGGGAGGTATTATCCCATTTTTCAGAGGGTAAGGCTATGGGAAATGACTCCTTTGGGACCCACAGTGAGGTATGTAGGGCAGTGGCCACACTATCCCCAGTACCCAGTCTTTCTTGCAATTGAGCTGTGCTCTTACAGAGTCTGGGAACATGGGACTGAAAACATTGCAGCTGGATGACTGAAGCAGCTGCTCTTGGGTCTTGAGGCCAAAGACTCCAAGATGGAGTGCTCAGAAGAAAGAAGGAGCCAGATCTTTGCCTTGCCACTCGGGAGAGGGCTTGTTATTCCTCCTTTTTGGATCCTGCAGCTCATCATCTTGAGTGGATTTGTTGGCAAAAGCATGATCACAACCAATGACTTCTACAATAGCATCCTTTCCTACAGGGTCCGTGATATGCTAGTAGGGGGTTCTCTGAAGCCATTGGACAGAAGCATTGTATGAGCTCACAGGCATAACACAGCCATTGGGCAAGGAAAGCACCTTCAAATGCATGCAGGAAGGTAGCATGTGAATGGGGAAGACACACCATGAGCTCTTAAAGGCACACTTTCCCACTGGGTTTCCTCCTTCAGCTGACCCAGCCCTGGAACAAAGGAGAATCTGGAAAATACTGCATTGAATCAAACGTAGCTTCAGACTATACTTAAGCTTGGCTGAGGTAGAGGTTTGGGGGGAGCCATATGGTAATAATGTTTGGAATATTCTTCCTAAGATCCATGGCTTCACTTTGACTTCTTCAACATAAGAGGAATTAAAGTCCAGGTCGTTCCCAAAGCTCATGAAAGCCAGACACTAGACTCTTGATGGATCTAAAAGGAAACACCCAAATAAGTTCAAAATGTTACTGGGGAAGTGAGTTGAAGGATCAGTGTTTCTGATTTCTCAGGTACATGCTCCAGGCTGGGCTATATTTTGAGAAGCTGAACCAACTGTTATCTCAAGATCATCTTTTATTAAGAAATTGTCCCCCTCACCCAAAAGAAAAAGGTAGACAGGGAAATGGATTAGCACACTGGAAAAAGGCTAGAGGCTGGGAGCGAAAAAGCAACAAAGGTTTGGCATAGAGGATTTTGCATCTTATTCCGCAGTTCACATTATATAGCATCTTCCATGGTTTGTGACTACTGATAAATATTCATTGGAAGAAGGAATAACCTAATGTGATGCAAATTACATGCAAAGCAATATGTAAATCAATCCATTCTAAGAAGTCAATAGGTGAGGTACCATGCATATTAAAAGTACAGAGCAACAGCTTCCAAAGATCTAGGAGAGGCTCCTGATGCTAGTAGGGACCTTCTAGCCTTTAAAGGGACCCATTAGTCAGAGGAGATCCCCCCTGTCAAAGAATGACACTGAGCATGAAGCTGCCAAACAGGACCAGGGGGAAAAATAGACAGGAGGACAATGGCTGTCTCCTCCATCCCCTTCAAGGCTGATTCCAAACAAGTTTTCCTTCCTGGCCTTCCCACCCTGATCAGATCTGATAGTGATTGGTCAGTCAAGACAGCTGAGTGACAGGGAGGCAGGCTGATCTGCTTGTATATTAGCCACGCTATTCAAGATGGCTCCTTCAAGCTTCTCAACAAAAGAGCAAGGGACACCGAGACGGAACAGGGAGAAAGAAAGTCTCTATGAGTTCCCTAGTGTACACACAAGTTGTTTACAGGCTTTTTGTAGCCTTTGAAAGCTTGCTTCCCTCGAGTGTCACAGTTGCACACCAGGATATACATGCTTTGCACAGATCTGCAGACATAAAAGAAGTTGAGAGGAGCCCAGAGCCATGTTGATCTGTGCTCTTCTCTTTCAAGCAACCCCAGGGGTTGATATCACAAATTCTCTAACCCCAGAGAAGGTCACAAATTGTTTCGTATTGGAACTCTGTGGCTCTGTTTGCTTTCAGTGCCTCACAGACCTCCTGACAGGACAGGCAGACATGGAAATAAGTCAAGGGTGACCCTGTTGGTGACCCGTAGCCTCACCAGCCAACTCCTGATTGCAACCTTCTGGCTTCAGTAACAGCCTTTAATTCAGGCCTTCTGGCTTCTCCGAGGGCACAGTTGCAGTTCAGCTGCAGTAAACAAGGGTCAGGTCAGACGTTCTATGCCCTTGGTTCACCGTGTGACAAGCCAAGGTAGGAAGAAGATTGGCGGGTGGGGGTGGGGCCTAATGAAGGAAGGAACAGAGGGAAGAAGGCTCTGATCATTCAGCAAACCCGTACCTCCCTTCGCCTAAGTGCCCATCTTAACCAGATATGTAGACCCAGTGTTTTTCAGTCCTTAGGACGCAAACAACATGTGTGCCTGGATCCGGAACCTTGAAGCCCTGTCTTCTGGCCCATGCTCCTAGGGTATTAATTAGATCATAAAAGTCATTCTCACGGCTATGTAGCAATACAGTAAATGCACGAAGATAGACCGTGACTCAAGTTTATATATACACAGCTCAGGCACCGAGTGTGAGGGCCACACACACACCTTTGCCTATGCCATCATTGTCAAACCTCTGTGTACTAGGGACATAGGGCATTTTTTACAAAGGATTTTATATGAGGTGATGTCTACATACAATTGGGTGCATTCTGCTCTCTTCAGCCCTGGGCATGGAACCAACAACACAGCAGACGGGGGAGAGGGCACATCTCAGGGGTTGAGAGGGTAACCTCCTCCCATCTAGCTGTCCCTGTTCACAGATGCTCAACCTGAGACCCTGCAGGAAGCACCTTCATCGGAGTCAGCAATACTCTTGGGAAGCAGGGATGGCAGTTGGGGGTCTGGGGAGGGTTGATGCTGGACTTCCTGTGCAGTCTCCAACTCACCAGACCACAGCCACTATGTGTGTTTTGCGATGACTTTTCAAACCCTGCCCATCAGAGCCCTGACTCCTATACAGGGTACTTACATGCTTAATGGACCTTTTATAGATTCTACAGCCAACAGAGCTGGGGACTTGCCTCAGTCAGTAATGTGCTTGCCCCGCCAAGAATAGGGCCTGACTTTGAATCTTCCTCACGTGGGCGATCAATCACCCAGGCACATCAGCACGCATTTGTATCCCTGGCTCTGGGAGATGGAGCCAGGCCGATCCTTGGGGGCTCACTGGCTAAGCTAGTCTAATCAGGGAGAGAACTTGTCTCAAAATCGAGAGCAATTAAAGGAGACACCCAAGCGTTGACCTCTGGACTCCATACACAGGTGTGTACCTATTTACATGAAGAATGCACATGTGTGCAGGTGCACACCAGCCCCAATAAAAAGAGCTCAAAGCAGGAACTGTAGGTCAAATACAAGACCCTGGGAGCCAAACACATCGAATACATTCTAGAAATTTCTGGGGAATTTTTGATGAACCTCTTCCAGCCCACAGGCAATGTTTGACTCAGGTTCTTCACAGGTTACCTTGGCTCTGCTTCTCCAGCTCAAATTCAAGTATATCCTATCTTTTGAAGAATTTCTTTTCAACTCCAAGGTCCTTTCAGGCTTAAGAAGTTGCAAGGCAAATAATGTAAAAAGATGAAAGTTGCCGGGAGGAAGTAGCTGTTGATAAGGGAGCTTTATAGGGCTATAAACCCCAGGCCTTGACTCTCTCTGAAGACCACAGGGTTGCCTTCCCAGCCTTTGCTAGACTTAGCCCCTCTCTGCAGGAGAGCAGACTCCCTCACTAGGAGAAAATTCACACGTGATTAAATACTCTCATCCATGTGGCAAGTGCTCATCTGAGATGAGCTTTCGTTTTGCAGAGTTGGTGGTAGGTAAGTTGCCTGTTTTGCTTCGTTCCCAGTGAGTGTTGTGTGTTTAGTTGGACATGCTCCTTGAAATGCAGGCCTTGTTTCTGGAAACTGGGACACCTTTGCTGTCATTTCTGTGGGGGAAGCAGTGCTCAGTCTCATCAGGAATATCAGGAATGCTTCAAAGTAACACCTACCGTACTGTGCAAGATCCACAGTTACCAAGTCCTTTGAGTTGCCAAGGCGCTACTGTGCTATATGACAGGAGATTTTAACCTTTTCTGTCCTGGACAGTTTATTGGATAAGGTTCTTCCTTTGAATCCCATCTTGGATGGCTGAACTACTGAACAGAGAGAGCTAGGTGAGTGTTCAAACTAAATTTTCCAAGTTATTCACACATTCATTTATTCCCAGCACAGTATGAACCGGGCAGGGTGGTGCACTTTTGAGTCAGAGTCAAAGTTATCCTTAGCTAGTTTGCTGAGTTCAAGGTCAGCCTGGGCTACATCCCATACTGTCTCAAAAAAAAAAAAAAAAAAAAAAAAAAAAAGGAGGAAAAGAAGAATGACCAGATAGGCAGGTCCCTGAGTAGTAGAACTCATCACCACATAGTGAGAGAGACGGGCAATAGTCAGATTTCCGAAGCTGATCAGGTTGAGGTCATGGGGGGGGGCATGAATTAGAGAGGTAGGCAAGATTGGTCCCTTGAGGCCCCAGAGGGACATAAAGGCCATAGACCCAGTCTCTTCCACAGAACATGCTCTTTGGGTTAAAGTGAAACCTTCGTTTTTGAAAACAGGGAGCACCCTGAATACTCTGCCCCCAATCCCCATTTTAGCTCCAAGATACATGCTTCACACATGCAGAACACATCTAAGTGTGATCGTCAGTCATAAGAATGTTCCTCTTGTACCCCCTTCATCCTTTCCAGCTCCCTTCCCCTCCCCCTCCCCCACTTCTTCCTCCATTCTTCACCTCTCCTGCTATCTCTCTGTCTTCCTTATCCTTCTCGCTATTTTCTGTGGGGGACACAAGATGAGTGGACACTTCCTGAGACACTAGCTGCAAGTCTTCCCCCTGTTCTTGTCACCAAAGGGTAGTGAAAAACCACATGCATAAAATGAACTTGAAAAGCACATTCTCTTCTGAGAAGGGGGATATGAAAACACGGAAAGGGAGGAGAGGGTTTCAGCAGAGCCGTGTCCAAAGGAGGAAAGGCCAGAGGCCAGTCAGCAGCTCTGTCCTCTCTCAAGAGTGAGAGATATGCAGGCATGAAGACTTGAACTGGAGATGTGTTCGAAGGGATATTCAGAAACAGTTGATGTCTCTTCTTAGTTTGGTCCTCAGTAAATGACTTACTGAGAGAGGCTGGATGATCGTGCCTGCTTAAAGACTCCAGAACATTCTAGTTCTTCCCACTTAAGCAGGAAGTGCTTTCCCACTAAAAAGCTTTCAGATGGAAATCTCCATTTTGAATGGTGCTGTCCAGATGTAGAAGATTCTGGAACTGGAACAATCGGTGGCCTCCAAACATTGGAAAACTCATGTGCAGGACCTGACTTTAATGCTTTACCTTGCCCAGGAAGGATGCGTGTGCATGTTTTCATTCAAGAAGTGCTGCAGCCGAGGATATGGTTGTTGAGATAAATATTAAATAGTTGGCTGATCTCTACATCAGCCCCGCCCCCACCGTGGTCTCACTCCTCCCACGATGCTGTAGTGTGGAGCCGAGCACACAGACTCTATCACATGGTCTGCAAGCCGCCCTCTCCACATAGTTTCCTTCCCAGGAGGTTCACTCTGCCTGACCAGCTGCTTCTGTCCCAGGTGGATACAACCACCCCGGCGTTTTCTTCCCTCCACCACCCAGCACAAACATGAATCCAAAGTCTGATAGGTTTGCATGCAGGTTTATATATTAAATTCTCAATCCACAAACCCTCTACACAATAAGATTACATACAACAGACAAAGACACAAGCTGCCCTTCTATATAGATAAAAAGACCCATAGAATCCTTTAAGAATATTTATATCCACCTATCACCAATTACGGCCACCAGGATCTAGTTCTGCTTTCTCCAGCTCCATCTTGATCCCCCCTCCAAGCTCTGCTCCTCTTCCATTTTCCTACATTTCCCCCGCCTACCTCTCCACTGTCCAAGCATGTATCACCTTAACATCAATTCACATGTAGTCTATCAGACAGAGTGCTTGTCTAGCATGCACAAAGCTCTGGGTGTTATCTGAAGCTCTGCATGTATGCTGTGTGTATGTATGAGCATGTATGTATGCGCATGTATGGTGTCATGCTTCTTGCCTCTACTTCCTGAACTTAGAAGTAGAAGAAAATCAGAAACTCGAAGCCCTCTTCAGCTGCATGTAGAGTCTGAGGCCAGACTGGAGCACAGAAGATCCCATCTTAAAAAGTCATACAACATGGAGTCAGAGAGATGGCTCAGGGGTTAAGACAACAGACATTCACCTCTTCCAGAGGACCTGAGTTTGGTTCCCAGTACTCATGGCTGGAAAGTATCTGGAAGTTCAGCTCCAAGGAATCCAGTGTCTTCAGGCACCAGCAAGCACATTCTGTGCCCCTGCGTAGACACACAAAGCCTGCACGTAGTTAAAACTCATTGTAAAACTAAATATTTAAAGATCGATGAGGCATAATAAACACATTTGCTCATCTATAGGTCCCGCCAGGCAGCAGTGGCCGGCAAGATACAAACGTATACAAGCCGAGAGCTCACCTTACAGTCTAGAGAAGAGGAGTCAGAGACACAGAAGCCACAACGAGGAGTCAAAGTGCACAGACAGACGTCAGGCAGGATGTGCCAAGGGAGCAGAGAAGATGAGGCGGTGCAGTGATGAAGGCACTAAGCTGAAGGGGACTGCGTGGGCAGAGGCAAACCTACACAGCTTTGGGACCATCCCAGGGCCTCCTGAGCAGCTCAGACTGTGTTCTACCCCCAGGCATGAGGTGCAAATCAAAACAAGAAGGGCGGAGAAGCAACAGAAACCACATCACCCCATCCCTGCCACCATCTGGTGGGCCCTGGAAACCATCGGTATATTTAGTTACTATGTTTACACAGCAGGCAGGACACAGCACTGTTTGCTCCAGGTTCCCCCAGAGCTGTTGGAGCCGTCTCTACTTCCCTGGATTCCTAAGAACCCCTCCCACCCCCTGCACATACCCAGGGGCTGAAGATCTACCCAGTCCTGAGGTTCCAGAAACCTCTTAGATTGTCCAAAGTGGAGGGATGTTTAGGCCACCTTAGGCCTCGTCTGACTTTTGCCTGGGGCCTGGGTGTCAGTTTGGGAAGGACGACTTCAGAACAAGCCAGAAAGGATGACCTTCAGCTGAACAAGCTGCTACACTGAGGACAGCGGGTGACTGAATCGTGAACGATACTAACCACGGAGCCTGGGCCAGCAGCTCACTGGACACAGACTGTTAATAACCATGGCCACAGCTCTGTTTCAGATATGGGACCTATGTGCCTGCCTACAAGGTAGGTTGCATGGGATGGGTTTTGCCATGGGATTCACCACTCCATTTCCTGAGTGGAAAAGCTGAGGGTTGTAAAGGTTTTACTACATCACATCTGACCAGGACGGTTAATAAAAGATGACTAGAATTTGAATGTGGGTTCTTGGTTCTCTACTTAACTTTGGGGGACAGATAAGCTGTTGCTCTTCTACATATGCTGGTTTCCCTTAGCAACTCAGAATGAGATGGTTTCCATGGGGGGGAAACAGAGAGAGGGGCTGAGGAGATGGTTCAACTGGTGAAGTGTTTGTCTGGAGAGGGAGGGGACAGAAGAATCTCAAAATGCACACTGAAAAGAAAAAAAGTTAAAGTTGCTGTGGCCAAGCATATTAATGGTGCACACCTGCAGTCCCAGGACTCAGGAGGTGCCGGCAGGAAGATGATGAGTTCAAGGCCATCCTTGGGTATGTAAGAGACTGTCTCAAACAGCAACAAAATGTCGGGAGCGGTGGCGCAGACTGGAGAGGTAGAGACGGGAGGTTCACTGGTCAACCAGTGGCACCTCTATGGAGCTCTAAGCCAATGAAAGAGACTGTCTCAAAAAAGAGGCAAATGCACAATGGTAAGGCATGGTAGACAAGTTGTCCGCAAATGCACAATGGTAAGGCATGGTAGACAAGTTGTCCCCTGGGCTCCAAAAGCACAGGTGTACATGTGTGCATATACCCCCTTGGCATATTCACTTGCACACACATGAACAAGTAGAGACAGAGTAAAAGACTCATTAGCTTGGCGCATGTTTTCAGAGCAATTGATCTCACTCCAGTGGTGAGGGTACTTCATAGGATGTGGTGAAGAACCAAGAGGTGGTTCAGGGGATAAGACAAGGATGGGCAATCAAGCAGAAGCACCCACTAGGTTCTCAGTCTTGTGGTTGCCTTGGTAACCCCTGGCCTTCATTTGCATAGTGCCTCTGGTTAAATGGTTAAATGTCACAGCAGCATTGGGCTTGGTTTCTCCTTTCTGTGCTGGGGACCTTTGTCATGAGAAAGGTTGGAATGACCTGTGGCCTCTGGATGGAAATTCGGAAAGCAAGAGGCCCCCGGGAGGTGAGAGGTCCCATCTGCAGCCATTCAGTGTGAGTTAGCCCAGAACCCGAAGCTGAACCTTTCTCTAGCCAACCACACCTTCAAGCAGACTGTCAGAGAGGAGGGCAGCCTTCATCATCCTTTGGCTAACTTTGCTCGGCAAGCAGAGGAGGACCCATATTTAGAAAAAGAATGTCCCAGATTTCCCTTCCCCTTTCCACCACCCACTATATGAAAACCCCAGACCTCCAAGACACAGTCAGCAAAGGACCTAAATAGACCAGGGCCAGGCAGGGTCCATTCTCCCTGTCCGAAGAGCAAATGCTTCTCCCACTGAGGGCTGACCAGGCCAGTGGGCGAACCAGCCTGGGCCAACTCAAACTTGGACGAAGAACCAAGAGCACTGTTGACAAACTGGGTGTGTTAATGGCCTCAACTTGGGCTCATAGGGGACAGGACAGAGCCCCAGCCTGCAGAGAGACATGGAGGAGCAAGGTTCTTCCCATATTGCTTTCCTGCTCCCTCCCCCACCCCCACCCCGCCACCCCACCTCAGTTTCTCACTTACACACCACACCACACATGGGGAGGGGAGTGATAGACAGGGGTGGGGTTGGGGAGTGGGGGGGGCGGCTGTGTGTGTACTCTCTGGGCTTTCCTGCAGGCAAGCTGTTTTAACTAGACAGGCTGAGAATTCTCAGCCTCTAACTGGAGAGTTCTAATCCTATTAAATATGTACCAGCTACGAAGCTCAGCTTTTTAAAAACATGCTTCCCAACTTAGCCACTCCAGACCCCTCCGCCCTCACCAACCCACCTTATTACTTAAGTGTGACTTGCTGAGTTCCTCCTTGAAAAGTCCCTCAGCTGCTGACAGGGGTCCCACTAGCAAGTTTTTTCCCCTTCCTCTCTCTCTCTCTCTCTCTCTCTCTCTCTCTTTCTCTCTCTCTCTCTCTCTCTCTGCTAGGATTTGGGCTGTGATTCAGCTACCTGCAGCTGTTCCCCAGTTACCGCCCAAGTAAAGGAATTTCTGATATTAAAACGGGTGACAAACTTCCTCCCACCTTCCCCCAACACATTAGTTTGATTGACGTCCACAGCCCAAGCGGCCAAGCTCACCCTCAATGGCTGCTCTGGGGTTACTTGGTGATGGGTTTTGTTTTACCCACTCAGGGACTGTGATAGAGACCCCGGAACCACCATTTGGGAGGGCATTTGTAGAGCTATCTAGTAAGCCTAGAGAAGTGAATTTTCTTCTCTTTTTATCATTGAATTATTAAATTCTCTTCCCACCATTGTAATAAATCTTCCTAACAGCTCCTGAAACGTGGAATGTCATTGAGTGGGACGAGGGGGCAAGGTCGAGAGAGGTCTGAGGAGAAGCTGCAAGCCGAAACAGCTCCATGTGGGACTGGGGAGGTGGCTCCGTGGGTAGGAGGCTTACTCTGCAGTCATGAAGACCAGGGTTCAAATGAGTTCAAACTCCAGCACCGGCGTAAAAAGCCAGCCACGGACAGACGTGCTTGCCCATGACACCAGCACGGGGCTGGCATACACAGTGAGCTTTCGGGGCAGCCAACTCAATCAAAACAGCACGTTTCTGCTCCAGGCAGAGATCATGTCTCAACTCAGTATGCAGAGAGCTCTAAAGGAAGACACTTGCCATCTTGCTCTGACATACCTGTGCACATACATCTACATAGTTATATGCTTACAACACACACACACACACACACACACACATCAAATAAGATCCCACAGGGCCATTCAGAGTTAATGTGGGCCACCTGCCTCTCCCTGGCTGTGTGGCCGTGTCAGGGTGCTCATTGGGACCAGATGGAGTCGTTTCCAAGAGAGTACATTCAGGTAGAACCCACAGGGCTAGGAGGCATGGAACTAACTGCCCAGCCTCCACTCTCTTCTTGCTCGTACAGTGGCCATGTGGGGTAGAGAAGGTGTGGGGTATGAACTGCCCAGGTGGCTCGGAAGTCACCTGGCCAATCTCCTATCATAATTCCCATCTCGCCCTGAGCTCATCAACAGTCATGCTTCAAAGGAGGACCAGGGAGAAGGCAGTAAAACCTGCCCACGGGTTGTCATGTTTACCTTAGATACAATCCTTTAAGGTGGGCACTCCAAAGCAGGCTTTTCAACACTCAGCATGCCAGAATGCCTGGACCAGGAGCACCTGGATTCTTGCCTCTGGCAGACACACAGCTAGGGGAACAACAGAACAGCCCCACCAGTCCCATCAACTCGCCCAGAGGCCATGTATCCTTGCTTCTGGGCAGTGGCTGGTAATGTGATCCTAGGAGGCAGTGCCAAACCCCCCTATTGGGAATTCAGCCAATCCTGGGGGCTCTTTAGGGAAGAAAATTCCTTTCCTTGACCTCTGCAGGTGATCCGATTGAGGTCCCAGCAGCTTGAAATTTGATTTGACCTTTGACCCCTGCTTGCACAGCTGCAACAGTTATTAGGCACCATAAAGCATCCTAGCTCCCTCCTTGTTCACCTGCCCTCCGACCAGAGGGCTCGGGGCCAGCTTTTCCTCAGCACGGACTCTGTTTTATATGGGCCACTCCCTCCAATCTGGTTCTGGGTTCTTGTTGCTCTCAGATCCAGGACTTAACCCCGAATTTCAAGAGCAGGGAACATTTTTCAAGTCCTTCCGAAGGAGGCCATGTGCTTCAGCAGAAGAAAAAAAAAAAAAGGTTTTTTAACACTGTGTGCTAAGTAAGGGCAGAATAGCTGGCCAAGGTCCAAGTCCCCTGAAGCTCTTGATGGAGACCAGTCTTCACTTCTCCGTTACGGAGATTGTTCTGTGGAAGGAGAGAGGTGGCTTGCAATGGCAGTTTTACCTGTCACAACAGTCATTTGCTTTTCAATTCATAAAAAGGCACATCATGGGGCTAGAGAGCCGCACGGTGGTTAAGAGCACATATGACCCTTACAGAGGATCCAGGCTCCGTTCCCAGCGCCCACCTGGTGGCTCACAGCCATTGGGAACTCCAGTTCCAGGGGATTTGACAGCCTTTTCTGATTCCATGGGAACCAGGCACACACGTGACACACCTGCATACATTCAGGCAAAACACTCATATCAATATCAAAACACTCATATCAATATAATAAAAGTAAAAATTTTTTTAAAGCAACATGAGGGGCTGAGCAAGATGGCTGGCCAGAGGTTACAGGGGCTTGTTCCAAAACCTGAAGACCTGAGTTTGATCCCTGGGAAACCATATGGTGGAAAAAGAGAACCAACTCATAAAAGTTGTCCTCTGACTTCACCAGGTACCAATGCTGTATCATGACGATACCCACATAAGCACACAAGGTAAATAAATTTAAATGTAATAATAATAGCTTTTTTTTTTTAAAAAAAAAAAAACCTTGAGAAAATGTTTTAAGTGAGATGATAAAAAATGGTGACTGAAAGGTGACTATATTCTGGGTATTTTACCAGTGACGTGACCTGCATGGAACCAGAGAAGCCTCACACCTTCCATGAAGAATACACTGTTATCCGTTCATT